>NC_142869.1:148526250-148843333 GCF_051225735.1 Oryctolagus cuniculus | reverse complement strand
TCCTTTCAGAATCCCAGTTTTATTGGGAAACATTCCAGTTCAAATACCAAGGCATGCCAAGTAAATTGTATCACACAATATGAGTCTTTACTTGTTTTTCTAGTTTTCCATCTTCCTCTTTTCATTCTCCCTATTCCCTTTTCATGGAAAATGGTGCTTACCTGATAGATTATACTCTTATTGTTTGTTTGTATTATTTTTAGCAAACAAAATAGGTTTTAATTTATTTTACTAAATATTATACTCCATGTGTTTAGAGTAGTACTGAAGGAGAAGCTGGTTTTGTCAGGAAAGAAATTTACCTAGCAACCTCCAATTTGGAGACAATATCTTAAGATTATGACTGAAGGAAGGTTTACATTCTGTACAGAGTTGAGTACTTGCTATTTCCTTCTCAAATGAGAATTGCACTAGAAAATGAGGTTGTTGAGTCAGGAATCTGTCTCATATTCTGTTTAAATGATTAAGTTTTTACAGAGGAGATAAGATTTCAATGCAGCAACTAAGATAAATGTTTTGGCTCCCAACTTTAATAGCTTCAGTCAAAGTCTATGTAAGATATTTATACAAAGGGATCATGGAAAACCAGGGTTTTGGTGAAAGCACAAAGCAAATATTAAGCTACATATGTATATAGTAGAATATACTAATGATTCAAATCAATTCAATACATTGGGATGTACTGGGTCTAGATCAGTCATAGGAAACATGAGATGTCTGGAATGCATGGTATACACATCATCAGCAGTGAATATTCATAGAAATCCTTAAATATAACAGATTTGAGGGTAAGTTTCCTCTCATCATCCTAAAAGCATATTGAATTGTAATTCAGAGAATTTTAAAATATAGTAAATAATATCAGACATTTACTTACATCAAACTACTCATGTGTATGTCGTCTATTTATAGAGTAAAAACACTTTGGAATAATTTTTACTGAAATTTACCCTTTAGTGAAGAGTTAACAATTCTGAAATGCATATATGGCTTTAGAAACCCTTAAAGGACATGTATTTAATGGTAAAAAATCTCAGCATTTCTTGACAGTGACATAGAAGAAATTATATTGTAACCATAATTTTTTTTAAGAATTAAATTGGTTGGAAGGTGAGGCCTATGACGGGTCCTTTAAGGCTATACTAACAGGGCCGGCGCTGTGGCTCACTTGGTTAACCCTCTGCCTGCGGCGCTGGCATCCCATTTGGGAGCCAGGTTCTAGTCCTGGTTGCTCCTCTTCCAGTCCAGTTCTCTGCTGTGGAGGGTAGTGGAGGATGGCTCAAGTGCTTGGGCCCCTGCACCTGCATAGGAGACCAAGAAGAAGCACCTGGCTCCTGGCTGGGATTGGCACAGCTCTGGCCATGGCGGCCATTTGGGAAGTGAACCAACGGAAGGAAGACCTAGAAAGGTCTTCCTCTGGAGGATCTTCCTCTGTCTGTCTCTCTCTCACTGTCTATAACTCTATCTGTCAAATAAATTAAAATAAATAAATAAATAAATGGATGTACCAACAGAAAATTGTACCATTTGCTTCTAATTTTATCATGATTAAAGTTTTATTTATGTCGCTCCCCGTCTTCGTGGAGGAACGACACAGGACCCTGCGCTGTTCTTTCGTCTGCTCGGCCCTCCCCGGGTTTGCTGCTGGTTCTTCCTGGGTTGGCTACCGACCCTTCCACCTCCGTGGAAGGGCGGTTCCCCCTGCCACTTTCCCCACTTCCGTGGGGGAGCGGCACACCGCCGGCCGGCTCTCTCGGGGGCTGCTCAGATGTTCCTCAGGTGTTCCTTCAGATAGATGTTCCCGGTGCATGTTGTCTCTCTCCTCCTTTATAGTCCTCTTCCACCAATCCCAACTCTGCTACCCACACGCTGAGTACGCTGCTCTCCTCCAATCAGGAGCAGGCCCTGCTGTTTATTGGTTGAACTGGAGGCAGCTGTATAGAAGCTGTTTCCTTCCTTCTCAGCGCCATATTGTGGGAGAGCAGATGCATAGAATAAGTCTTAATTCCAGTAACTTAGTCTAGTCTGAGTTGCTCCCAGTTGCTCCCCACATATTTATTTCCACTTATTTGAAAGAGATAGGGACAGAGAAAAATATTCCATCCACTGATTCACTGCCCAAATGCCTGCAATGGCTAAGGCTGGGCCTGGTTATGCTAGGAGACAGGAACTCAATCTGGGTCTCCACATGGGTGACAGAGTCTCAAGTATTTGGATTATCACCTGCTGCCTCCCAAGGTCTGCACAGGTAGGAATCTGGAAATGGAAGCAGAGCCCAGACTTGAACCCAGGCACTGTAGTATGGGATATGGGCATCCCAAGCAGTGTCTTAGACTCAAAAACTCAGACCTACTTGTGATTTTAATCATTATATAGTGTGCTATCATTGTCCAGTTCCCTATCAGGGAAAGGAAACATTGTAAATTGAGTTCTTATATACAAATGTATCAAAGATGGGGATTTTCCTGCCTTTGGGTAGAAACCATTGGATCATCAGAGTTCCTGAGTCTTAGGGAGAAAACTATTTAAATTCATATGTGGATTACACAAGTAATCCCACCCATCAATCCTTTGAGATCCTTTTTGGCCTTAATTTTTCTCTATTTTCAGGGAGTCCTCTGACAGAGAGCAGTTGTTAAAATAAGCTGGGAACTAGAGTCTTACCAACTTATTTGTGCTCGCTTTCTCACCTGGCTTTCTGCAAAGCTCTAATAACAATAAAAGGTGGTATTGGTCTGTTAATAATTAATAGCACCTAGTGCAAATGAAGCACTTCTGTCATAGGGTTTCACCAGTGTGTTCCTGGACAATAGGGGTTGCAGGTTCTGTAAGCATGATTGGTATTTGCATATGTCAGAACAGACTGTGCATGCTACAGCACAAACACTTCACATCTGTTTCTGTTTACTCCCATGCTAACACCCCAAAGTACAGAAGTCCTGTGTTAATTGCCCAGTTACATACTGACTGTTGATGTGTTCTCCACAGAGCTTTTGGTAAGTGCACTGTTGCAAATAAACTGCTAATGACTTTGCTATTTCAGCCATCCTTTTAAGAAAATCTACAACATACACATAGATTAATGATTCCTCTATTTAGCAGTGTGTCTTTGACTGGGTTTGCATAGAAGCAGTATCAATTAAGTAGCAATTATCTGCAAAGTGGAAAAAAAGAGGAAAGATATAAATAAGTAATGAGTGTGATGCTAAAATCCCTGAGAATAACTGGAATTGAACTCTGAGGCAAGGGCACCGACTACCTGAAAAGATGGGAAGAGCAAGCTTGCAAACTGGAACAAGAAGAAACATTAAAGTTATTAAGTGATTTTTAAAAATATTTGGTTTTCAAGGGTGACTGCTTGTTAGAAAAAGCAAAGAAAGAAGAGGAAACACAGCTACACTTACACAAAATCAACAAGGCATCTTACAGAAGAAAAACATGCAACCTAGCTCTGTGAATGTCTTTTTTATGACTAAAATATCAGATTTTCTTTATATCTTTTTTTTTTTTTTTTGACAGGCAGAGTTAGACAGAAAGAGAGAGAGAGACAGAGAGAAAGGTCTTCCTTCCGTTGGTTCACTCCCCATATGGCCGCTATGGCCGGCGCTGCACCGATCTGAAGCCAGGAGCCAGGTGCTTCCTCCTGGTCTCCCATGCGGGTGCAGGGCCCAAGGACCTGGGCCATCCTCCACAGCACTCCCGGGTCACAGCAGAGAGCTGGACTGGAAGAGGAGCAACTGGAACAGAATCTGGAGCCCCAACCAGGACTAGAACCTGGGGTGCCAGCGCCGCAGGCAGAGGATCAGCCTAGTGAGCCCTGGCGCCGGCTTTTTTATATCTTAGTAGCAGAGATATCGTAGAGTCCCAACTTACCCCTCCATTCTTGTCAGTCAATGCCCTTTAACAAAACCTTACAAGACTTACCTGAAAACTCTTCATTATTTGTATAGATAGAAAAAGAGATAATGGGGTTGAAATATACAAAAGTGTCCAAATTGATGAGATTGTCAAGAAACCTTATAAGATTGCTTTTTGTTTACTACTCTTGGTTTATAGTAGTGAGGTATGTTCTTTAAAATCATATTTCTCTCTCTCTCTTTTTCTCTCTCTCTCTCTCCCTCTCTAAAGATTTATTTATTTATTTGAAAGTTGGAGTTAGGGGAAAATAGATCTTTCATCTGTTGTTCACTCCCCAAATGCCTACAACAGCCAGGACTGGGTCAGGCTGAAGCCGGGATCCAGGAGCTTCTTCTGGGTCTCCGGCATGGGTGCAGACGCCAAAGCACTCGGGTCTTCCGTTACTGCTTTTCTAGGTGCATTAGCAGGGAGCTGGATAAGAAGTGGGGCACTTGGGACTCAAACTGGCATCTTTTAGGGTGCCAGCATTTCAGGCAGTGGCTTAACCTGTTATGCCACAGCACTGGTGCCAGATTTCTCTTAAGAGATATTCAGAGGGGCAGAGACCATGGCACCCCCACAGGGTAAATGGGCAATATGCAACTTGGGCTAGTTAGCTCTGGTCTGTATAAACCATGATGGTTTTTACCTCATTCTTTTCCATCAACAGTGGTGGGTTGGGCAAAATATGCAGGTAACAAAGTTTTCATGGTTCCTCTGATCTAGAGAGCAATAGTTCTTGTATCAGCTTTTTTTTCCCTTAGGTTCACTGACCACAATAGATCGTTTCCCTCTTATTTTATTTATGGTGATTGTATTTTCCAAATCCAAAGTGAAAATGTATTATTTTACAGATATATTTGGAGAAAGACAATTAGAAATGTGAACTACATTGGCTAGAATAAGGTTAGGCTGCTATGACAAAGATACAGTAGTAGTCCATATTACTGAGCAAAGTATATTTTGCTGTAGTATTATACTCCAAAATGTAGTTTTCAGCAGCTGTCTTTCCCTGGTCATGTGTAAGTGAGGGTTTCTGGGGGCCTTGGGATGTACCACTCAGGTTTTCCTCTGGAAAATTGCCAATGAGACCAGTGTCTGCACCTTCAGCTCTGCAAAGATCCTGATACTGTGACCATACTACTCACAAGCTGCCTGGAGCCCATGACTAAGTGGAAGTACCAGATATGAATATTTCTGCTTGATGGAAAATTTTTTCAATGGAAAATTTTGTTCAAGGTTTCCCCACTGGCTTAGCTGAGACCTTTCAGCGACACTGCCCAATCCGTCCTCCTTTCTGCTTAATTTTTACAGTGTGGGATCTGCCTTCCAAAGGCTGTCTGTGCCTCATCCCTATCCCAACATCCTTTATATTTCACAGATGATTTCTTAAGATCTGCTGCATATTCAGACACATCACTTATTCAGGAGCTTTAAGGAGGTTTTTTTTTTGTTTGTTTGTTTGTTTGTTTTTTTTTTTCAACTGGAAAGTCTTTAAAAAAATTGCAAGGCCAGCGCCGTGGCTCACTAGGCTAATCCTCTGCCTGTGGCGCCGGCACGCTGGGTTCTAGTCCCGGTTGGGGCGCCGGATCCTGTCCCGGTTGCCCTTCTTCTAGCCCAGCTCTCTGCTGTGGCCAGGGAGTACAGTGGAGGATGGCCCAAGTGCTTGGGCCCTGCACCCCATGGGATACCAGGATAAGCACCTGGCTCCTGCCTTAGGATCTGCGCAGTGCGCCGGCCGCAGCGTGCCGGACGCGGCGGCCATTGGAGGGTGAACCAACGGCAAGGGAAGACCTTTCGCTCTGTCTCTCTCTCTCACTGTCCACTCTGCCTGTCAAAAAAAAAAAAAAAAAAAAAAAAGGCAATTGCAAGCATTCATTCATTCATCCTCTTATCTAGATGTCTTTGGACCAAACATGTTTCTGAATTCAGAATATGGTGCAAATACTTTACGTTATAGACTAATCCCATGTGGACTATCACACAGGAATTACACAGTGAAACCTAACCATAAATACAATAGGATAAATAAGGGTTTTCGTACTCTCACACAAAAATATGTTACTTAGTTTTTTATTAATATAAAGAGAACAGATCTTATGCATCCCGTAGGTTCTGTTCCAAGAAGAAAACCATACTTCCCTCACTTCTCTGCTCTCCCCCAATCCTCCTTCCTCCATCCCCTCTCTTCTTCAGTTTTTGCAAGGACATAATTTTAATCCACTCTATATTCATAGGTTTAATTTGCCACAACTCACAATATTCAACAAGTAAAAAGTAGGAAGACCACAATTCTACAGAAGTATAAAAAAGCACCAAAAATGAAAATCATATCCCAAAATGACCATTTCATTCCTATACTTTTTTTGTATTCTATGATAGCTGCTATGATCAGAGAAAACATGTGATATTTGTCTTTTCAAGACTGGCTTGTTTCACTATGCATAATGGTTTCCAACTAAAACAAATTTAGATAATATTGAGAATTCTCTCTAGATACATAATAAAAGAGGATTTTTTTATTTTCAAAACTTTATAAATTTCACAATTGTGAACCAGAAATTGTAAGTCTACTCATCTTGTGCATTATTGTTAGTATCCTATTTTATACTCAAACATAAAATTTTCCCCTACTTGGACTGTGGGTCTAATTAGCCCATGATACAGGGGTTCTCAAGCATCAACAACAGTAGGGATCTGCTGGTTGATGGTTATAAACTCCTAAATGCTTATCAGCAGCTGTAGTGTTAGGCCCAAGAGTCTACATGTTTGAGAAGCTGAACAAGTCCTACTGTATGACCCTCTTGTAGAGGCACTAAGGATCTGTCCTTTGATGTTGTCCTAGAAGCTGGATTCACTTTTCATCATTTCATCATTCTCAATCAGTAATACCCTTGGTTCCAGGTTCCATCTTGTGGATTTTGAGTTTTGTCTTATTTTGCTTTTAGTTTGAACCAGCTAACTAGTGTATTCTCGTGTTTCCCCTCTCTGGCTCTACCTAGTTTTACAGTGAGCTCACACAGCCATTCATGTTTCAAGGTGATATTAACTTCACCAATGACTCTTCAGGGATGTTTATCTTGGAATGGCAGGAATTGGATTTCTGAACAGCAATAGAGCAGAATAGCGTCCACTTATCTTTGAGTACCTGTCTCAATAGAGCGTCAGCTCTGAACTTAGAGAGTTGTACAGAGCTCCCCTACTCCCATTAAAGTTGGAGTGATGGGTATGAAAACTTAGATACACTCTAATACACAAATGAATCCACAACAGGTGTAGTAGAACAGCTGGCATAAAATGAATTTGTAAGTGGACTCTCCACTCAGTACTACTTTTAGCTTAGTTCTCTTGCAGGAAAAAACAATTTCCTTTCAAACAAGTAAAAGATTTATATTTCTAGAGTTTCCTTTCCTATGACATTACTGATTTCTATTTTAAGCTGAGTGCTTCATGAAACAGGAGACTAATCAAGACTGTAAGGGGATATGTGAAGAGGAAAGGTGAAGGGAAAACCAATGTCTGAAAAAAGTCCAGACACTGATTTTGTTAATATGCTTTCCACAAACCTATTCACTCGCCTCTGAATAGAAATTTAAACTTCTCCATTCAAAACAGTTTGTATGGTCATGTATTCAAGAAGGAGCTCACAAGAAAAACTAAGTCTGAGAGCAACCTTTAGAATGATGTGAGTATCACTGTTTCTCTTGGTTTCTGATGACAAAGCCTGGCAGGCTTTTTGCAAGTATTTAACTGGAATTAGACTTCAAATATGAAGCACACTCTGGACAATCACTTTAAAGAAAAAAGGGTACTCATAACTTTTATGCTGCAATAAACAAAAGTGTTATGGGACAAAATACAAATTTTGTGTGTTTTTATTTGTAAAACACATGCTTGTAAGGAAGTACCGTAAATCAAAATGCCCCTTTATGTCCTGCAGGGATTTGTCCTCTTTCTTTGAGATTCAGGGCAAGCTAGTGAGAAAGTTTAGGAAACATGGCTGTTGATTGTGACATGTGCGCTTAAGTATTTCCAGTAAGGAGTTTAAATGTGTTGGCTTTGTTATTCTAGTGACTGCCCTTGAATTCCCCATCTCAGCTTGCAGCATATGGAGTTGAAAGCTGTGTGAAAATCATGCGTTTTAGTTGTGCTACCAGGGATATGCAACAAGATGACAAAGCTGAGCTATTTCTGACTCTATTTTGGCTAAAGCCCCAAGACAATATTTGCCAAGGGTTCCTCATCCTACAGTTAGACCACCTACATAAGACTTGCAGAGAAATAAAGGAAAAGGAGAAGGAACCTGCACAGCCCATTTCCTCCTACAGCTAACAACCTTCAGTGGGCCAACCCGGGTAGAAGGGAGGTTCAACCTTTAGATGAAGTTTAGTATTACACAAACAGGACATTTTCATTGCTAAAATGACTTTCCTTCTGTGACTAGATGTAATCAGAGGATTTTTATTTTATTACCTGTGAGTGATCAAAAAGCACGGGGATTTCCTCTTAATTTCATCTGAGAAGCACAGAAAATAAGTCTACAAATGGATTTAAATGGGCAGTAGGTGAAAAATAAGTGTGTGTGTGTGTGTGTGTGTGTGTCTCCTTCACCTTCTCCTCCTCCTTCTGTTTTGAACCTTATACTCAAGACCTGTATCATGGCTTCTCAGGTTAAGCTGCCACCTGCAGTGCTGGCTTCCCAAATCAGAGCTTCAATTCAAGCTCTGCTTCCAGTCCAGGTTCCTACTAACGTGCCTGGAAAAGCAGCTGGTGATGGCCCAAGTACTTAGATTCCTGCGCCCACATGGGAGACCTAGATAAAGTTCCAGGCTCCTGGTTTTGGAATGATCCATCCCTGACTGTTGTGGCCATTTGGGGAGAGTCAAGCAATGGATGGAAAATCTCTCTCTCTCTCTTAGCTCTGCTTTTCAAATTTATAAAATAAATCCTTTTTAAAAAATGAGCCACATGCCTGTGACTGGAACATGAAACAGGAAGAAAGAAGATGTTAAAAGAAACATTTGAGATTTTTTTATCAATTCTTTTCTTTTTTAAAAAAAGATTTATTTATTTATTTGAAAGGCAGAGTTACAGAGAGGCAGAGGCAGAGAGAGAGAGGTCTGCCATTCACTGATTCACTCCCCAAGTGGCTGCAAGTGCTAGAGCTGGGCCAATCCAATACCAGGAGCCAGGAGCTTCTTCTGGGTCTCCCATGTGGGTGCAGGGGCCCCAGGACTTAGACCATTTTCTACTGCTTTCCTAGGCCACAGCTGAGAGCTGGATTAGAAGTCGAGGAGCCAGGACTTGAACCAGCATCCATATGGGATGCCGGCACTGCAGGCACGACCCTACCCATTACATAACAGCACAGGCCCCAGTTCTTTTCTTTTTATCTTGTTTGTTTTAAGGGGTTCCAATCTTTCTTTGGATGGACCCTAAGCTTCCACCAAAACAGGACTTTTTCCTTTCTATTCTATATCCTCTACTTAGGTTGTGTGCTTTGAAATCTTTCCTCATTCAGTGCTGTCATCGGTATACATTTTGTACATATTTCACTTGTGTTAAAATATTAATATTATATTGTGTATCACCTTTTATACAGTTTATATTCTCCTATTTGATGGTGCTGTAGTGACTTTCTTATTTTATGAGAAGTGTCTGGCAATTTCCTTAAGCACCTACAAAAAACATGGAAAATTATATTATAAAAAAGAGAATTAAATTAATTATAGTTGTATCTTCTCGAAACAGTATTTAGTACTTGACCTATGAATTTCTGATCTACTTATCAGTTTGTCTAACCCATTTATGTATTTCTATTTAACTGAGTTTCTTATAAACAGTGTGTAGTTTAATCTTGCTATTTCATTCAAAATGACAATCTACACATTTTAAAAAATATATTTATTAACTTCTTTGAAGGGAGAGAAAGGGAGAGAAGAGAGAGAGTGAGATTCCATCTACTGTTTCACTCCTCAAATGTCCACAATGGTGGGGTCTGGGAAAGGCTGAATCCTAGGGCTGGAATTGAACCCAGGTGTCTCATGTGGGTAGAAGAACTCTAACTACCCCAGCCATCACCACTGCCTCCCAGGCTGTGCATTAGCAGAAAGCTGAAATTAGGAGCTGCACCTGAATTTGTACCCTGGAACTCCAATATGCCATGTGGGTGTCCCAAAAAGCATCTTAATTGTCCACTCTTCTATAGCAAATGTGTGCTATAAGGGAGGATATTTGGCTATTACTTATCCGCCACATTAGTACTATGTTGACCACGAGCCTCAAGGGTGAAACTTTTCCAATGTCCCAGTTTCTCTTGCAATGGCAGACAATTTGTCTCTCAACAAAGTGTAGGCTGTACAGGGTAGGCAGCTTTCCTCCCTCTTCTCTATCTCAACCTAACTCTGTCTCCTATTAGCAGGAGAGTTGGAAAGTGTATTTCCTCCCCCTCCTATGGTATCCTTAGACATTCCTTTTGTGCGAGCGCAGGATCCTGGGACTGAATTTATTTCCTGCTTCTTTATTGGCAACAGACAGTTTTCTCTAGGAGCAGTGGAGAATGATAAGAGAGGTTTTTCTATCCTCTTTGCCATCAGAGGCAGTTGACATATTCTTGGAACAGGGAACTAAGGGATTTTCTTACTCTTTGTCTACCAGTAGCCCACTAGGTCTTTAAATAGTGTGACCATTCTGCCTACATTTTATTGCCCTGAACTCAGTCAGCTGATCATGTTTAACTCGAAAGGAGAGGGCTAGGAAATGGAGTCTTCCTGTGTACCTAAAAGGAAAATTTAACAGAGTGCTGAACAGTTAGCATTGTCTCTGCCTTACCATGATAATAGAAAAAGGGACTAAACAGGGAACTCTTCATCACTTTCAGTCTCCATCTGGTTGGCTTTGTAACAACAGCTCTTTATAATCTGGAGTTTGACATTTTGCCATCTTCAGCTTTATTTTCTCCTGCATGTCACAGATACCATATGGTGCAGGATTATCGTTTACATGTATTTTAACAGTCACGCTAGCTCCTCACCATTCTTTTTGCATATATTCTTCCTTCCTTCTTTAAAAAAAGATTTATTTTATTTATTTGAATAGTAGAATTTCAGAAAGAGAGTGAGAGACACAGAGAGATCTTCCTTCTGCTGGTTCACTCCCCAGATGGCCACAATGGCCAGGGCTGGGCTAGTGCAAAGCCAGGAGTCAGGAGCTTCATGTGGCTCTCCCACCTAGGTGGCGGGGGTCCAAGCACTTGGGACATCTTCATGTGATTTTCCCAGACCATTAGCAGGGATCTGGATCAGAAGCAGAGTAGCCATATGGGATGCTATCCATGTGGGAAACTGGTGCTGCAGACTGCAGCTTTACCCACTATGCCATAATGCCAACCCTGCTAGTCCTTATTTCTTAGCTGAGTTTCTCCTACTACTTCAGCAATTCAGAAATTCATTCGTAGCCTTTCCTCTGTGACCATATAACAGTCTATTTTTCTTTCTATTCTAATAATTATTCAGTTTGTTACAACTGACTGTAAATTCTTCTACAATAGGATAGAACAGCACAGAGGCAGGGTGATTAGCAGATTTTTCATTCCAGATACTAGAGTTCTAGTGGTCTAGAAGAAATTTGGTTATGGGGCCAGGGTTGTGTTGTACCTGGTAAAGCTACTGCCTGTGACAGTAGCATCCCATATGGGTGCTAGTTCATGTCCCTTTGTTCCACTTTCTATCCAGCTCCCTGCTAATGGCTTGAGAAAGCAGCAGAAGACAGCACAAGTACCTGGGCCCCTACCAGCCATGTGGGAGGGGCCTGATGAAGCTCCTGGTTCCTGGCTTAATTCTGGCCCATTTGCAGCTGCAGAGTGAACCAGTGGATGGAAGATCTCTTTCTCTCTCTGTTTCTCCCTCTCTATATAACTTTGACTTTCAAATAAGTAAGTAAATCTTTTTTATAAAAAAAAATTTGGTTAATCAACTCTCAATGCACTTTTTCTGCTATTCTGTCATTCTCCTTCTTTTGCATACACTGCTACCTGTCAATTTGTTTACTACTTTATATTATTTACAAGAAACATTTTAATAAATATAGCTGATATTTATTGATAATTTTTACTCTGAGTATTTCACATGTGTCAATTTATTTAAATCTCATAATAAATTCCTGAAGAAATTATTATCATTATTTAATAAAAGAAGGAAAAAAGCACAGAAAGCTTATGTAGAAATTTTGCACAGTTAGCAAGGATTAGGCATGGGATATGGATCTGGGAAATCTGAGCTGTTTGGGACAAGTGTTCACACCCTGTCCAATTAGATGTGGCAAAACAGTGACATTATCTAGTACCAAGAATGTGACTGTACAACTCAGGTTCCAGATAATAAAATAGAGATCATTTATTATAACTTTTAACAGAGAAATTTTAATATAGAGTGTAGGTTAAACGGCATTGGAGGACTGAAAATGCAAAAGGGGAACACTATGGTTGCATAGACTACACCTCTTGCCACCCTGGTCCTAATCCTACACACACTCAGCTCTATGTTTTCATGGAGATGTTGGGAGGAGACAAAAAAGATTGCGAGAGTGATACACTGATAATGGTGTCTTTTTCAGGAGCCTGTCAAGGCATAGAAACCATACCAGTTATTTAACCAGAGAATTTAATATAAAGAATTGTTAACTTGGTATAAACTCTAGGATGTCACTGAACTAGCAACTGCAGCATGAGTTCTTAAAGGGAAGGAGGAAAATGTTGAAATCATTAAGACTTAACAGATGGGTTCCATGGAGCTGAAACTCAGACTAAACATGAGAGTCCTCATGAACCTGGGATACAGACTTGGAAGAAACAGCTGCCAGATCGTAGTGTGTGTGTCTCATAGTGATAGTGATAGTGATGGTGGGAGGGTGCTCGTGGTGAGCTGGTATTACAAGTGTTCAAAATCTGCCAGCCAGATTCATCTGCTTTTCCAGAAAGGAATCACTACTTCCTGGCTTAAGACTCCTTGCTGCAACAATGCTCAGAGGAAAAATAAGGAAATAGGCAGTAAAGCAGAAGACAGCAAACCTCTCCCTTCTCCTATATCCTAGCAGAATTTACCCAGTGTCCCCTATTGGCCAGAGCCTACCAGGAATGTTATCATGGAGTGTGAACTGTGGAAATGTGCTTTGCACAGTTGGAGCACTACCATCAACCAACCGAGTATAAAAGAGTGGGTTTGGAGGTTGGAGACAACAACTTGATGAGAACAACAACTGGAAAAGGAAGTCATGGGATCTCTGTTTGCAGGAATCTGTTTGTAAGGACACTTCAGTTTCAGTGAGGAGTCTGCCCACCAGCCCAAGTTTCAGACACAGAGCAGTCCTTCCTCATGAATCAGCTGCTCTGAAGACTAGCTCCTGGGCATCATTTAGCAGAATGGGAAGTCCATCTCCTTAATGCCTCTGTGAATGTCAAACAAGGTAAGGATGGGATGGCATGACATGCCCTCTCTCAAATGCCAAGGGATGTTCCTAATAGACAAGGATCTGACCCTGAGAGGCAGAGAGGCTGGGCTCCTCTTTGGCACACAGTCCCAGGAGGGATAATTGTGCACGTGAGATCATCTTTGGACGCTTCCTCAAGAGATCTCCAAGATCCTCAAGAAAAGGGATCTTTAGGAAGCAAAGAAAGTACACTCAGATTTTTTTTTATTAAAGTAAGTTGCTATTATGATTAAAGGAGTTCATTAGAAAGACTAATTTGGTAATGGGATGAAATGAAATACAGGAGGGAGAATATGGAGACAGGAAGCCTGACTGCACAAGCAGTCCTATTATCTGACCCATGGTTGTGACAAGAGCAGGAAAGTCAGAAACACAAGCCCTATGCAAGAGGGAAATGATTATAGCAAATTAAGCTTATTTAATGGCCTGTCTTTTTTCACGCCTGTTTCTTTTGTTGGGTTCTGAGAATTTTGCATAGAAAGACATGTGGTGGAGGGAGACTGAATCTAATAGAGAGGTTAACATTGTCTTGGGGGCAATACTTCTCAGAGAACAGCCTAGTGAGAAAAGTAATCCTGGTGGAGTCTTAGAGGAGGCCGGCCAAAATAAATGTGAGTGGTGTTGGCAGCTGCTAGATAGTCACTTGAGCAATGTTGGCATGCTCCATGTGTGGCAGTTGGCAGTCATGAGGTCCAGTGTCATCAGCAACTGGCATGCAATAATAGCTGAGTCCATAAGGCCAGAGAAGGGCCACATTTCTGCAGAGGGCTTGTGATGGCTGTGAGGGAGAATGAATCTGCAAACTTAACAATCCTGTTGCTGGAGGAGACCACCTTGGGCAGAGGGCAACACTAGTAATGATGATGGTGATACTGTAGCATCTGATGATGATGGTGATAGTGTTCAACAGTTTCTTCTTTGAAAAAAAGCTCTTTTCAGAATGCTGCACACATATTATCTTACTTTATCCTTATAAGGCAAATGTAAAGTAGATATTGTTATCATTATGCCCACCTTACAGATGATGGAATTTGAACTCAGAAAATTAAAGTAAGTTGGTCAAAATAACAGAACTGAAGGGAAGACTTGGTTTGCTATTTCACATGCCTAAATGTGAACTCTCTGGTTTTGTAAAGGTCACAGACGAAAATGACTTCTACTAAAACTACTACTGCCTTTGCGAAGTGTTTGCTCCCAAGCTCATGAAGTCTGGAGATTGAGGATTATTTCTTTTTTAAATTTTATTTAAAGTAAACAAATTTCATGTATTTCATATATACAGATGTAGGAACATAGTGGTATTTTCCACCCTACTCTCTCTTGCCCACGTTCCCATCTTTCCTCCTCCTTTCTCTCTTATTCCCTTTTTTATTTTTACAGTGATTTACTTTCAGCTTACTTTTGCTTATAAGATTTAGCCTACATTAAGTAAAGAGTTCAATAAATAGAAAGAATGAGAAAAACCACTGTCCTTAACAACTGAGTCAAGGTCAGTAAATAATCATTGAATTTCAAAATGTCAATTTCACTCAAATACATTTTTGGTACTCTATTAGTTACCACAGATTAGGGAAAACTTATGGTATTTGTCTTTTTGGAACTAGATTACTTCACTAAGTATAATGGATTACAGTGGCATCCATTTTGTTGTGAAAGACAGAATTTTAATCTTTTTTATGACTGAGTAGTATTCCATGCTCTATCTATCTATCTATCCCATAATTTCTTTATCCAGTCATCAGTTGAGGGTTATTTCTGATGGCATGCAAGGACAATGGTTCAGACTTAAAAACCCAGATTCCTAAACTTATTTGGAATTGCAGTAAAAAAGAATATCTAAGATTTGTCATTAAATATATCACAAATGTTTCAGAACAAAATGAGACCATATTATTTGGTGTTACTTGAAGATACGTGTAACATACAAGGCATGAAGTATAAAATACTTGACAAGGATAATACTTGTATTTTACAGAGAATAAGAATTGGACATAAGCTAGGAAATAGTTTTGACCTCTTTGTTTAGACCTCATAATCACCTGTGACCATGCAGTGGCACTAAACCTTCAATGATAAACTGATTCTCTCTGGTGTCTTATTGCAATACGGACCCTTTCATTTTGCATATGGAAATTAATATATCACTTCTTATTTTCAATCGTCAAGGGGAAAAAGCAAAGTTAAGATTAAGGAGGCTTTTAATGATTGGGCTTCACACTAGCAATATTGTTTACTGCCTCATATTTTCTGTGTAAAACATTATACATTGACTTACATCAAGCTGAGAAGCTACTGCACTGCAAAAGAAACACTCAGCAAAGTGGAAAGATAACTGACAGAATAGGAGAAAATATTTGCAAGCTATGCAAATAATAAAGGGTTAACATCCAGAATCTGTAAACAGCTCAAGAAATTCAACAACAAACAAATAATCCAGTAAGAAATGGACAAAATACTTGAACAGGCATTTTTCAAGAGAGGACATTCAAATGGCCAACAGACACTTGAAAAAATGCTCAGGATCACTAGCCATTAGGAAAATGCAAATCAAAACCACAAAATGGTTTCACCTCATCTCAGTTAGAATGGCTCTCATATAGAAATCAACAAATGACAAATACTGGTGAAGATGTAGGGAAAAGGTACCCTGGTCCATTGTTGGTAGGAATGTAAACTGGTGCAGCCACTGTGGAGAACAGTATGAAGATACCTCAGAAATCATATGATCCAGCCATCCCACTCTTGAGAATTTACCCAAACGAAAAGAAACCAGTATATGAAAGAGTTATCTGTACTCCCATGTTCACTGCAGCACAAATCACAGTAGCTAAGATATGGAATCAACCAAGGGCCGGCACCGCAGCTCAATAGGCTAATCCTCTGCCTGCAGCGCTGGCACACGGAGTTCTAGTACCATTTGGGGTGCCGGATTCTGTCCTGGTTGCCCCTCTTCCAGGCCAGCTCTCTGCTGTGGCCAGGGAGTGCAGTGAAGGATGGCCCAAGTCCTTGGGCCCTGCACCCACATGGGAGACCAGGAGAAGCACCTGGCTCCTGGCTTCGGATCAGCGCCGTGTACCGGTCGCAGTGAGCCAGCTGCAGCGGCCATTGGGGAGTGAACCAACGAAAAAGGAAGACCTTTCTCTCTGTCTCTCTCTCTCTCTTATTGTCCACTCTGCCTGTCAAAAATTAAAAAAAAAAAAGAAAAAAGAATAAAAAAGAAATCAACCAAGATGTCCATCGAGCATTGACTGGATAAAGAAACTATGGTATATATACATTATGGAGTACCATTCAGCTGTAAAAAAGAAAAAAAAATATGAAATCCTGTCTTTTGCAACAAGATGGCCATGACTGTAAACCATTATACTTCGTGAAATAAACCAATCACCAAAAGACAGACATCATATATTTCTCTGATCCGAGGTAATTAATAGAGTATCTAAAATGTAATATTGGAATGAAATGGAAATTTTGATATTTGATGATTGTTTACAGCTCTTGTCTCTTCCATTGAGGATCAGTGTTTTTTTTCTTCTTCATACTATTTTTTGAGCTCTTTTACTTAGTGTAGGCTTAACTTTATTATCATTAAGTAAACTGAAAATAGATCTTTGCAAAAATTAATAGTGGGAATGGGAGAGAGAGTGGGAGGAAGGGTTGGAACATTGGCAGGAGGGAGGGTACAGTGGAAAGCAATACTATGTTCCTAAATCTGTATATATGAAATACATGAAAGTTGTATGATGTAAATGAAATTTTAAAAAAATTATACATTGTGCAAAGGTGTTATCATGAGATCCTGAAGAACAGACAAATAGAAAGAAGATTCTCTGTAGTGACAGAGAACTTGTCTCTGTACCACTTTAAACTGAGAATCAACAAATCACTTTGGTCATACCTAACAAAGAGTACAATGCCTTTCTTCCTGGGAAGTAGCATTATTTCCCAAAAATGAGTTTTGAACTACTTGGGGATTATAGGAATTTTTCCTTTTATGGTTTTGGAAACTTAGTCTTGGGTTGTAGAAAGAAAAGTGAGAGAAACTGGTATTTTCTAATTCTTTCTTTCCTTTATTTATTGCATTTTGATCTTTTGCAGCCTTTGGTCCCTAAAAGAGATATTTGACTCTAAACAAATTTCTCACATTTGATTTTAATTTACTCGTTGCTAAAGTTGAGGTTGGTGTAATTGTCCTTTATTCTTATGACCTCATCTAACATTACGTGATTTCCTTTATTCATTTTCCAATAGGCAAAGCTGAAAATGGTTTAAAAAATCAGTAGATAGGTTATTGTACTCCCGTGTTCATTGCTGCTTAATTCACAATAGCTAAGATATAGAATCAACCCAGATATCTATCAATTGAAGAGTGGATAAAGAAATAGTATGTGTACACTGTGGAATACTACACAGTGGTATAAAATGAAATGCTGTCTTTTTGAATAAAATGGAAGCAACTAAAAACCATTATTCTTAGTGAAATAAGCAAGTCCCAAAAAGAAAAATATCATATGTTTTCTCTGATTGGGGTAACTAATAGAATACCTAAAATGTAATGTGTTGGAGTGAAATGGACATTTAGAGATTCAATAATTGCTTATAGCCCTTGTCTCTTCTATTGAGGAATAGCTTTTGTTTTTCATCATATTGAGTAAACTGAAAGTCAATATCAATAAGAAATAATAGTGGGAATGTGAGAGGGAGGAGGTATAAGGGTTGGAGCATGGGTGAGAGGGCGGGAAGTATCACTAACTTCCTAAATCTGTACATATGAAATACATGAAACTTGTATAGTTGCAACAAAATTAAAAAAAGAAAAACAAAAAATATAGTAAATATTGTAGCTCCTTTAGATCAAGTAAATATTTTCTTCTAATTTTTGTTTACATATTAAATGGCTACTCTTGTCACTGTTCCTTTCTTATAATACCCTTTCTTATTGTTTTGAAAATATTGATTTTTGGATTGGTGCTGTGACGTAGTGGACTAAGCCTCTGCCTGCAGCACCAGCATCGCAAATGGATTCCAGTTCATGTCCCGGATGCGCCTCTTCTGATTCAGTTCTCTTCTATGGCCTGGAAAAGCAGTGGAAGATGGTCCAAGTGCTTGGGCCCCTGTACCAGCGTGGGAAACCTGAAAGAAGCTCCTAGCTTTGGATTGGCCCAGCTCCAACCGTAACAGCCATTTGGGGATTGAACCAGCAGATGGAAGAACTTTCTCTCTGTCTCTCCCTCTCTCTCTCTGGAACTCTATCTCTAAAATAAATAAATGAAATATCTTAAAAAGAGATAATATTGATTTCACTTATTTTAAAGTCACACTCTGATTATCAACTCTGTTTCATCAGGCATAAAATCAAATAGATGGTTTCCTTGACCCTCCTTCATGGAGCTGTTGAATCTCAAATACTTATAATTCTTCATTGTGAACTCAACTTTGCAAGTATATTTCCTGCTAGATTTTCCACTGCCAGTATAAATATCTTGTAAATATTTGGAAGATGCATTTTATTTGGTTAAGAAGCTCTTGTATATTCTTAGATCACTGTGATTTTTCTCAAAAAAAATCATGAATTGGTGTAATCTATCTACTGTGTCTTTATTTCATTGATAATATTTTTCACTTTCATAAGTTCCACTTGATTTTTTATAATATTTTCTCTTTCCTAGCCTGATACTTTATTGCCACATCTACTTCCTCATAAGTTTCTACAGTCACTTTAAAATTCTGCATTTAACAAGACACTTGAAGCTTTCTCTGGCTATGGTGACTGTTTTTAAGGGACATTTAATGTGGGTATTTCAAGACTGAAGTATTGGTGGGACATTCAATCCCAAAAACTCTTATTGAACTGGCTGAAGGGTACACTCCTTTCTAATGTGAGTGTGAATTACTCATTCCCTAGTGCTTTGGGTATGGGTCATAGCTGATGTCACTGTGCTCTGTCATGTCCTGGTATCACTTACCCAACTATACACCCGACTTTGGCACTAAAGAATTTCTTTCTTTTATCCTCTCCTTTTCCTTTTAACTTTCCTTGAAATTTGGATGCTATATATGTGCTTTTATTTTATTTTTTTCTAATACAGGTACCTGTATACTTGTGTTGGGGAGGTACCTATGGGTTAGCTCATTTCATTAGGTTGCTAGAAGGCATTATTTACCATGTGTTCTTTATACATTAGCTTCTTTTTTTTTGAGGATAGATTAAAAATGTGAGTCTTCTGATAAAAAATATAACTTGGGGAGACCAGTGCTGTAACATAGTGGGCAAAGCCGCCACTTGAGGCACCGAGATCCCACATGGACACCAGTTGAGTCCCAGCTGCTCCACTCCCTATGCAGATGCCTGCTAATGCACATGGGAAAGCAGCAAAGCATGCCCCAAAGGCTTGGGCCTCTACACCCACATGGAAGACCAGGAAGAATCTCCTGGCTTCTGGTATGAGATTGGCCGAGCTCTAGCAGTTGCAGCCATTTTGTGAGTAAACCAGTGGATGGAAGATCTTGTGCTCTCTCTGTCTCTCTCTGTAACTCTTCCTTCCAAATAAATAAATACACCTTTAAAAAATATATAATTTGGGCCTCTGATGAACATTTTTCAAGTTGTCATCCAGCAAGTATATCAGCTTACACTAATACCAGTGGAATCTGAGAATGTTTGTTTCTGTAGAGACATGGTAAATCTTGGAGTTTGAAAAAAAGTTCACCAAGCAAGTAGGGGAAGAACTGCTTCTCAAGCAGAGGAAACAGGAAGTGAAAGTGCAATGAATTATTCAAAATATATATTTGGAAAGTTAACAGAGGTTTACTAGGGCATGATGGAGAAAAATCATGGGTTTATGAATCATAAAGGATTAAAAATCCTTCCTCTGTCATTTATTTACGCATACTTTGTGAAAGTACCTAAGTTATTCATCTGTTATACTTGATTTTTGCCACCTATGCGATTTTATATATATAGTATTATACATATTATTATATATATAGTGGAGTACCTAGTAACTAAATTGTTCAAAAGTGAGTTATGGGGTTAGTACTGTGGCATAGCGGGTAAAGCAGCCACCTGCAGTGTCAGCATCCTATATGGGCACCGATTCAAATCTCAAATGCTCCACATAAGCTCCATCTCTCTGTTATGGCCTGGGAAAGCAGTGGAAGAAGTACCTGCTTGGGCCCCTGCACCTGCATGGAAGACTTGGAAGAAGCTCCTGGCTCCAGGCTTCAGATCAGCCCATTTGGGGAATGAACCAGTGGATGGAAGATCTCTCTCACTTTCTCTCTCTGCCTCTTTGCCTACCAAATAAATAAATAAATCTTTTTTAAAAAAGATTAGTTATGTCTCATCATGCCTAGAACAGTAGGTCTTTAAATAAAAATTAAAAGGGAGAGGGAAGAAAATTCTGAATCCATATTATGAAGGACTTTCTATGTTAGGAAAAAAGAAAAGCTTTACATTTTATCTTCTTGGCTTTGTAGGATAAGACAGCCTTTGTTACAATATTAAACTAACCAAGCATTTCTTGAAATAAATCTTACTTGGTAAAGATGTGATGTCGTTTATGTATTGTTTGATTTGATATGCTAATATTTTTGAGGAACAGTGAAGCCATTTCTATGAAGGATTCTGGCTAGAGTTTTCCTCTTCTTAGAAAGTTGCTTTTTGGGCGCCTACACCAATGTAGGAGACCCACCCAGAAGGAGCTCCTGGCACCTGGCTGCGCATAGGCACAGCTCTGGCCATTGTGGTCAACTGGGGAGTGAACCAGCAGATGGAAGACCTCTCTCTCTGCCTCTCCTTCTCTGTGTAACTCTGACTTTCAAGTAAATAAATAAATCTTAAAAAGAAAGAAAGTTGTTAATTGATTTTAGATTCTGGCAAATTATGGCCCTATAGAATTCGATGTAAAATGTTCTGTTCAATTCTCTTTAAAGATTTATTTAACCTTAGCAATATTGTATTACTTAAATATATGTTAGAATTCTCTACCAACCACCCAGAGTTTTGTTTTATTTTTAAATAAAATTTTATTTATTCATGTGAAAGGCAGGGTAACAGAGAGAGAGGGAGAAGGAGGCAGAGGGAGAACTTTTTCATTATCTGGCCCACTTGCCAAATGCCCACCATAGGTAGGGCTGGGCTGGGAGCCCAGAACTCAATGTGAGTTTATCATGTGAATGGCAGAGACCCAAGTACTTGAATCATCATCTGCTGCTTCCCAGGGTGTGTATTTGCAGGGAACTGAATCAAAAGCAAAGCTAAAACTCAATCCTCTTATTCTGATATGGAAGGCAGGCATATTAAGCAGCAGCTTAATCCATTGTGCCAAACACTGCCCCTGGAGTTTTCTCTATGTAAACATTATTAACTAAAAATTAAGTTTCTTTGCTGGATAGAGTATTATTGTAGTTATTTATTCCTTTTGAATGAATTTTGGCAGCTATTTTTTTAAATTTATTTGAAAGATAAAGTTACAGACAGTGAGAGAGAGAGACAGAGAGAAAGGTCTTCCTTCTGTTGGTTCACTCCCCAATGGCCGCTATGGCCAGCGCTGCGCTGATCCGAAGCCAGGAGCCAGGTGCTTCCTCATGGTCTCCCATGAAGGTGCAGGGGCCCAAACACTTGGGCCATCCTCCACTGCCTTCCTGGGCCACAGCAGAGAGCTGGACTGGAAGAGGAGCAACTGGGACTAGAACCCTGTGCCCATATGGGATGCCGGCACCGCAGGTGGAGGATTAACCAAGTGAGCCACAGCGCCAGCCCTAGCAGCTATGTTTTTAAGAAATTGATTCATTTAAACTAAAGTGTCTGGGCTTGCACTGTGGCGTAGTGGGCTAAGCCTTGGCCTGTGGCACCAGAATATGGTTCCTGTCCAGGCTGCTCCTCTTCCAATCCAGCTCTCTGCTGTGGATTGGGAAAGCAGTGGAAGATAGCCCAGGTGTTTGGGCCCCTGCACCCCATGGGGGACCCGGAAGAAGCGCCTTACTCCTGACTTCGGATAGGTGCAGCTCTGGCCATTGCAACCAATTGGAAAGTGAACCAGCAGATGGAAGCCTTTTCTCTCTCTCTCTCTCTCTCTCTCTGCCTCTTTCTGTAACTCTACCTCTCAAATAAATAAATAAAATCATAAAAAAACTAAAGTTTCTAATTTGTTGATCTAAAATTATTCGTAATAATTTATTTTGGCCATTAAAAATCTATAGATTTTGTAGTGATGAATTGTAATTTTCCTTTATACTTCTTTGTCCAGAAGTATGTTACTTAATTTTCATATCTTTGACGATTTTAAAGTGATCTTTCTGCTATTGGTCATTCTTTGACCATTGCGAACAGAGAACATAGCTTTTATGACTTGAGGTCTTTTAAATTTATTGTAAGCTATTATATGATTCATGTTATGGTTTATCCTGTTGTTGAAAAGAATGTATATTCTGCTGTTGTTGGGTGAAATGTTAAAAAAATGTCAACCAAAAGTCAGTTGGTTAATTCATTTGTTCTATGTCCAATCTATGTCCATACTTATTTTGTCTACTTGTTCTTTTAATTATTGATAGTGTGAAATCTCTGTCTTAATTGTGGATTTGTCTACATCGTGCAGTTCTGCCAGTCTTTATGTGGCTTATTAGATTTATTTTACTAGATTTATTATTTTATTAGATGTATAAATATTTAGAATTGTTTTGTGCCCTTGGTGAACCGCCCTTTTATCTTTAGGAAACAACTTTCTTCATCCTCATTATGATCCTTTGCCTCAAAATCTTCCTGACTTGACATAATATAGCAATTTGATCTTTGCTTTAATCTAACAGCATAGTATAACATTTCTTATATGTTGAAAGCATGTCATATTAAAATTAAAAGAAAAATAAGAAAGGAAGGAGGCTGGGAACAAGGGAAGGAGGGGAGGTGGACAGTATCATTACATTCACAAAACTATACATATGAAATATAAGAAATTTGTTCCCTTTATATAAATATAAAATTTAAAAAACAAAAACAAAATGTCATATAACTCACACAATACTGTCATTTTTATTAAGCTGTGAATTATCTTTTTAAAGAAACTTAAATAAATTTTTATTTCAAACTTTTCATCCTTATATTTCTATTTTAGAGTCTGCTAAAAATGATAAAATATCCCTTTAAAAAGGACACACAAGTACAAAATATATTCTAAATACTGAAGACAATTATAGAGGCCTTTCTGAAAGTTCGTGCCCATTCATATAGACTCCTGCTTTATGAAGCAGAGACTTCATGTGTGCAAGTGAAAAACACTGAAACTCAAGGTGTTGTTCTTGATATGATTTAATGTGCAATAATATTTGTGAGATCTGTGGAAAACTCTTTTTTTAAAAAGATGTATTTATTTATTTGAAAGTAAGAGTTACACAGAGAGGGGAGAGGCAGAGAGAGAGAGAGGTCTTCCATCCAATGATTCACTCCCCAACTGGCCGCAATGGCTGGACCTGCACTGATCTGAAGCCAGGAGCCAGGAGCTTCTTCTGGGTCTCCCACGCGGGTGCATGGGCCCAAGGACTTGGGCCATCTTCTGCTGCTTTCCCAGGCCATAGCAGAGAGCTGGATAGGAAGTGGAGCAGCTGGGTCTCAAACCAGCACCCATATGGGATGCCGGTGCTTCAGGCCAGGGTGTTAACCCACTGCACCACAGCACCGACCCCGGGAAAATCTTATCATACTATATTGACACACTCATATTATGAGCCATTAAATAATAATTTTGAAGACAATGTAGCACCATAAGAAGATAATAAAACACTACATGACAAACACAGATACAAAATTTTATATGTATTATGATAATAACTATGTATAAACACACATGTTATTTATGATGTTTTTTTGGCTATAGGTAACAGACTACCTAATTAAACGTGGTATGAACAATAGTGCTTCTTTTTCTCTCACTTCCCTATGTATATCCATCAGAGAGGTCTACTATCTCAATATTGGCTCTATATTGTCAGTGACTTCCCTTGGCCATCACCTTATGATTCATAAGATGACTGAGCATCTCACCTCATATTCTCCTCATACATCCCCATTTTAACAGTAAGTAAAACTTATCTATCTTAATTGTACTACCTCTTAATTCTCATTGGCCAGGACTTGTCATATGCCCTTGTTGCAAGGGAGTCTGGGAAAACACGGATTGGATATTTTTAGTCTTTATTGTAGAAGACTGTTTCATCTAGCAAGAAAGGAAGATGGAGAGATAACTGAAAATTTCTGGAACAAAAATCACGTGAAAATATACTACACATAAATTCACTGAGACATTAATACATAGCAGCATATGAGAAATTTGAAATTTTTTTTACATTTTCCAAATTATCAGAACTATGACCATAATGCTTTCATGAATATTTTATTTAATTGACGAATAATTTTCATAATCTGGACTACACATAATCTAGAACAATTTAAATTCTTTTTTATTTTTAAAATAATAAAAATTTGTCTCCTTTTCAATTACTAGTAGTTCTGAAGTATAGAGCACATTACTTTCTTATATTAGGGCACATTTGCATGAGCTGACCATTATCTCTTACCCCATCTTTTGTTGGTAGTGGTATCTATTCTGGATGGGAATATGAAATTATTAGTGCAAACTCCGTGGTTTCTTTAAAGTGGAATTGTAATTTTATTTATATCTCTCATATATTTGAAAGAATAACTTGCTCATATTAATCAATTTTTAAATTCCTGATTGCTAAATTAGAGTAAGCAAGTGAACAAACAAGTAAATATTATAGAATCATTTATTATGTTTTATTAGGCAAAGGTAAGACAGTTTTCTGTAATTTAAACAATGAATCCTTGTTTACAGATTGTCTGCTAAAAGTTGAGTGAAATGTTCTCTTCATTCTTGAAGCATGTATATAACCATAAATACTCTCTGTCCCCCCAATTAATATGTCTCAGAGTCATTGCAATGAGTCCTGCTGAGTGGAGGATGCTGGTGCTTAACTAAGGGTATTCCTGTAGAGTGAAACATTACCATCCTAGGCAAGACAAGAAGATAAGAACTTCCTGGATATGATGTCAACAGATGGATTATTTTTCTTTTCTTAAACCCTGTTTTGTTTTGTTTCATTTCTCTTTAATGCCTCCATGCTCTATCAAATACATAATTTTAGTTTCATATTTTCCAAGATAGTGCCATAGGTTAGTATCTTCCACAGGGCAGTTACAAGGTAGATAGTTTTAAAGTCAACAGTAAATATATGTTGCAATTAATGGTTAAATTCTATTCCACTTACCAGTGTAGATAAGAGAAGAATAAATGATGATATAAATAGCAGAATCAGTGCAAGAGTGTTGTTCCAAGTTCACACTGTGGGATTAACTCAACTGTTTTGTCCAAATCCTATTTTTGTCATTCTTTTGCAACACTACATCATGTTTTTACTGCATAGTCTTTTAGAGTTACTAATGTCTGTGGAAATTCACTCAGAAAAAAATTTAAAATAATAAATAAAAATGGGAAGATTCATTATTAAAGTGAAGATTTCTAGCTGTTAGCAATCTGCCTTTCAACCTGTACTAATATTTGGGAAGAAACCATAAAATTAGTCTATCCATGAGTTTCTTTGAAACTTAACACACTTGGTTTACAGCAATACCAAGATCTTCTATCCATACTTCTGAATATGTATCAATTCTTTATACCTATGCAAGGTGAATATTATAAACAGTGTGAAGATATAACATCATCCATTCAACATACCCTGCAATGTGGAATTTGACATATGGATATTTTAACTGGTATTTTCAAGTGAATTGATTACTGTCAGTACTGGAAAAAATGAGATTATCAGAGATGTGATTTTTCTTTGATATTGATCCTGAGATTACAGCATGATAGCAAGACCCTGTTATACCATAATCTCCAACTGAATAGTATACACTTATAATAAAGTAGTGGTTGTATATTAATCCTAAACTATGCATTTTTTTCTCACTGCAAAATATAGTGTTTTTCCCTACTTACTCCATAGTTTCCAATTATACTGAGTGGCATCCTGACATGATGATAGAAATAATCAGGTAAAAGGGAATTTGACATGCCAGCAAACCTTTCTTAATTCATATAAAATCTTAATCTGAATTCAGGGATTATGCTAGGCAGTTGATATTGAAAGTTAAGTAGGATGCAGTTGCTAATCTAGAAGATCTTAGTGTCTATAAGGATAGGCATGCAAATAATATATGTCCACCATTCATTTCTGGCACTCAACACAGAACCTGGCATATTAAAGGCACATTAATAATAATTATGGTAGTAATAATATTGTCTGACACTGAATGTTTACTATCTGCTAGAAACTTTTTAAAGCACCTTATCCATTTACAGCTCTTCAAAATGCAATGGTACAGATGCAATATTTACCTTTCTTGTTCATGATAAAACTAAAGCCCAGATGCCCATTGTGTCTGATGCCTAGCTCTATCTGTTGCTATCAGGGAAAGCGACAAAGTTGAGCTAAGCTCTGAAGAGAGAAAACAGATTTACTAGGCAAAGAATTGAGGCAGTGAATAGGCAAAAAAAAAAAAAAAATAGCATAAAGAGGTAGGGGGAATTAAAAGAACATGAGTTTGTCAATCAATTGAAAGTTTAGAATCAAGGCAGGGAATGAAGTGGGATGGGGAGATAGATGGCCAAAGAAGGAAAAGGTATTTGCAATGTAAAAAGTTTGACTAGGACAAAGATAATGGATTAGATATGGGGGATATTTAAAAGAGAAGAACTATAGAACTTACTACTATAAGAGGAGATGGTAAGGGAGAAGTCAGGAATTCCAGCTTTCTGGCTATGTGAAGGAGTGGGTCAGAGGAAAGGGTGAGAAACAGAGGGAAGATTGGATAGGAACATGAAAATTTGCTTGGGATGGAATATTTTTGAGTCATCTACCAAATATATGAATATATTGGAGGTAAGAAGAGAAAAATTAAACAGGAAAAACAGCAGAAGTATCAATCTTACCTAAATCCATGGAAATAGATAGCAATATGTTGGCGCAATGTGTAGAGTAAGACAGGGAGGGAGACGGGAGGAGAGGAGGGAAGGAGAGGGAACAAGTACAGTGAAAAGAGGATGGTGGAGTAATGAGGCAACAAAATAGAATAAGATGGAAAGGCCAGGGGCCGGCGCCGTGGCTCACTTGGTTAATCCTCCACCTGCGGCGCCGGCATCCCATATGGACACCAGGTTCTTGTCCCGGTCGCTCCTCTTCCAGTCCAGCTCTCTGCTGTGGCCTGGGAGGGCAGTGGAGGATGGCCCAAGTGTTTGGGCCCCTGCACCTTCATGGGAGACCAGGAGGAAACACCTGACTCCTGGCTTCGGATCGGCACAGTGCTGTCCATAGTGGCCATTTGGGGAGTGAACCAACTGAAGGAAGACGTTTCTCTCTGTTTCCCTCTTTCTCACTGTCTATAACTCTACCTTTCAAATAAATCAAAAAAAAAAAAAAAAGGTGGAAAGGCCAGATTTATGGAAGAATGAAAACTGAGGAAGCAAGAGAAAACTGTTTTTGGAGGCAAGAGGACCTCTTCCTTCTTTTGGCTGTTAATTGTCCTTTAATATGAAAATATACAATCATGTGAAAAAGATAAACATTTTAGTTGTAACAATGGACACATAAAAATTATGCTTCTATGTTACTCTAAAATTACTTCTTTTAAACTAGCTGACATTGTTCTGAATTCATGAATGGTTGGAAATGTATAATCAGTTGAATGCTTCCGTTCGCTAGATAACTTTGTGGACATTAGGAATGCACTTAAATAGGTACACTTTATTTTTATTTTTATTTTTATTTCTTATTTCATAATGAAGTGTTCTGGAAAGATAATCAGTGGCGCATACAGATACTACTGTACAGAGTACATTGTTTGTCATAGATATTGTTCAAAAGCATGTGTTGAAGAATTAATGAATAAAACAGGAGTTTCTTGTGTTAAGTCCTTTTAGGGTAGTGTTGGTCACAACTGACTCATTTAACTCTAGAGTAGCTATTTTCAATGTTACCACCTTAACTTGACCTCAGTAGAATAAAACTAATGGATAAGAAATGGATCAGATTTAGGACAAAATTCTCCCAATCTCTACTTTACAATGATGCAAGTCAAGTATCCTATTTAAGAAAATTTAAATTTCACAATTCCTTTAGGAAATGTTAGAAAACTTGAGAACAATAAAATGGCATTGCATATTCCCTGTGTGGCCCCGAAAACCACATGCATTTTAAATTTAGATATCTGACAGGGCTGTGTTACACATCTGTGGTAGGATTAATTTTTGCTCTGTCAGAACTGACCTGGTACTATAGTTATTTTAAGCTCTAAAAATAAAGAAGTGTTATGGTTGCCAAATACTAGGTGCCATCTAGTGGCTAGTGGGAGTTAAGACAAATATTCTAAATTCAAGAGTATTCTTTCCCCCATTTTTTGTTGTTATTTTCATACTGAGTTATATTTTCCTCTTTACAATATAAATCTTAGTGGGTTTCAAACACCTCAAACTTATATCACAGTAAATGAAATATCTTTAAGATCTATTGCTCTCTGTATTAGAATATTGATAGTTTTTATTTTGTGCCAAGAAATTTTCTTACATGGTTTTAGTAGAAGAGATATTATCCACATAGTACTTTCTAAGTAAAATGTGTTTTTGAGAGAGGACTTTGACTCCTCAACATTGTTGGGCTGTATTAATACTTAGCATAGAGCAGGCAATATAATAAGGAAGAAATTGTGCAATTTTAATTTAAAGCTGAAAGTCTACCAGATGTTTTCCAGGTCCAAAATGTAAGATATCTAAGGAGGTGAGTAGAAAAGAGAAAAGCTTTAGTAGGAAAGGGAGCTTGTGGAATTCCACTAAATAAGCAGTGAGAATGCCATTAACTTACAAGCTTGTTAAAACACAATTGGTTACCTGCATGCAACTGCAGGTTCCATATCATGTAAAGGCCTTTATAGAATACCTAATGTTTTATTTCAAAAGCATCACTTTCTTATTAGCAAGGTAATAAAATCACTCCTGAAAAGTGTACGTTTTATCTTTGTGCCTTTTGAACTTGTGAAATGTACTTATTGAAACTATGTCTAGAAAGTAACTTCAGTTCCTTAAAGAAATTCATTCCATAGATAGAAGGTTATTATAAAGTGAGTGTTAGATAAAGACCACATGGGTCAGATATATTTGCACAACACTTTTTTAAAGCAATGGTCTGTATAATAACAAAGATGTCATTGTGGGGGTAGTGCTCTACTGAAATAGAGCCCACAAAATACTGTATGCATATGCATTTAGAGCTCCAGATCACACTTGATTAGTGACAGTATAAACGGTAATGCAGGTTTATGCTGTAAGAAACGTTGGCTCTACTAACTGCAGGTTTGTTTGCTTGTTTTTATGATGGGAGGAGAGGGAAATGATTAGATCTAGATGAGACTGTGGAAGTTTTGCTGGTAAAATTTAAATCTCTGCATTATTGCTATACTACTTAGTCAAGAGAGAAAAGACATTGGTTTCTTTATTTTTGAGATATCTTGTCTCATTTGGGAATAGGGAAAACGAGCCCACATAAATGACACTTATAAATACCTATAATATATTATTCATTTTGTCTCTGTGGGATAAACTTTTGTAACATGAATTATACACGTTTCAATATTCTTAAAATTAGACAAATACAATGATATTTGCTTGAGACAAAAGTGATATAAACTAAAATCACAATAGATATTATGAGAATGGGAAAGTGTGCGCCAGGAAGTAACAAAGAAATACAAGAGAGCTGTTTAAAAACAACAGCAGGATAAAATTAAATTTAGTGATAATAGCTGGTTGGGAGAGAAAGATATGTCGCAGGAAGGGCAGGATTAGAAGGAGGTATTGAAGAAAGACTTCTAGAGGGAGAGAAAAAAGGAGGGAGTGAAGTATGGTTATCTTCTTAGAATTGTACCTATGAAAAACATGAAATCTGTTTAGTTTATATTAATACAAATTTTAAAAAGAGCTTTCGTATCTTGCCCTTGACTTTCTTCTTTTTAGGGGCACTGTATGCTACGTATTTAAGGCTAGCATTAGGAAAGTTTAAGTTCATTGGTTCTTGCACTATAAAAGTTAAATTGGAGCATCTTTTTATACAGAACAGACATGTGGTTTTCTCCTAAAAGTCAACCCACACTGAAGTAACAATTAAGAAAAAAGTAAATAAAAATGTAAATCACCAGGGACCATGGACGGGGGGAGGTCAGGGAGCCCAACAAGGAGCTCAGTGGTGGGTGGGGAGGGATGCAGAAGCTCTGACTGGGGTCAGGCAGTCTGGAGATCTGCTGATGCATATTCTCATCCCTTCACTTTGGAGGGAAGGGGTGAAAATTCATAACAGCTTTCCATATATGTTTGAATGCTGGAACTTAGAAGGAGGATTGGTAACTAATGTATGGTGGAATTGAAGCAGTATAAAATAAATCCCTGAGGAGGGGACACAAAGCCAGAAAGAAAAAAAGAAAGACAACTTCAAGACCTCAAGAAAAATCCAGGGATTAAAAGCACGAGCTATGACAAATGTGAGAAATAAGGTGAGCATTGTTATTCAGAACAATGAAGTCCGGGATGGGAGAGTGATTCTTCCTGTGAAGCTCACTATAATACTTCACATCCTTTCCTAAAATGAGTAAAATGAATGAAAGCAGACGCATGAAGCAGCATGTCATTCAGACACTTCAGAACAACACAAAGGGTCTAAAAGACACAAGACAAATCCCAAACAAGAAACCAGAATATAGTTGAAATTATCTCAAAAAGAACACTGTAAATTAGAATGCAGTAGAGCGAGAGTCTCAAATTTTTGAAGACAAATAGTTTTCAACTTGGATACCCAGCCAACTATCAGTCAACTCAGGAGTAGAATAAAGGTACTTTCTAGTGTGCCTGGACAAAAATACACATTCACAAAGTGTTTTTCTTAGGGTCCAAATAAATTATTAATATAGCAAAAATATGACTAAATGAAGGACAGGAAAAATCCAGGATTTAGGAAATCCATGACTCAGGAAAGAAAACTGGCAAAGGAGAATCCTAGGATGACAGTTCTATTCTAGGCCTAGCAAAATGTAATGCATAATTTCTGAAATTTGAATATCCCCCAAGACTAAAATTAGTGATATGAACCTAGATAACAAAGCAAAGGAACAGACAGTGGTTCTTTAAAAAAAAGAAGTTGTGGTCCCTTACTTGGCTCATCTTAATACTAAAAAAATTTCATAGAAGACTATGAAAATAATGTAAATAATATAAACACTGCCTATAGTTAAGCAATTATACTAAGAACAAGGAGAGAAGAGAAGTGAGGGAGTGAGGAGGTATATACTAGTTTCAGAAAATAAATTAAATAGCTATGAAGTAGGATATTCAATTAATTTGTAGATACAAGGGTAGTTCAAGAAGTTCATGGAAAGTAACATTTAAAAATAAGCTTACTTTGATGCAAAACAATGTTGAAATCTAGAGCATGTGTGTGGCACAGTGGTTGTGATGCTGCTCAGGAAGCCTGTGTCTCATAGTGGAGTGCCTGGGTTTGAACCCTAACTCTGCTTCAATTCCAGCTTCCTGGTGATGCACTTTCAGGGATGCACCAGGTGATAGCTCAAGAACGTGGATCCCTCTGATCCATGTAGAAGAACAAGACTGAGTTCTGGGCTCCACGTTTTGCTTTGGCACTTGGGGAAGTGAACCAATGAAGGGAAGATCTTTCACTCTCTGTTTCTGTCTCTGTCTCTATTCCTTTCAAACAAAATGAAAACAATTAAGAATTTTTTTAAAAAGTGTTGAGACCAATGCCTTGTACATTCACAATACACATTTCCAGGAACTGTTGGAAAACCTCTTCTAGGCATTAATTTCAAAATTGTTTTACAGCAAAACAAACTTATCTTTTAATTGCATTTTTCAAAAACTTTTTAAAGCACTCTCATTGATAAATACATCTACTGAAAATATATTATTTTAAAATTTTAACTTAATTCCACAAGGGACAGGTAAGAAAGTAGAAAGATCCTGCCTTTATGGAGTAGAACTGATGATAGTGGTAATGAAAGGGTTGGGTAGGAAACAGAAAGTTTGGTAAGCATAAGCAATTTAGTCATTGGTAAATTTTTAACTCTGTGTATACATCACTTTGATCAGCATAAAACTTATTCTATATAATTTATAATTGCTAACTGGAGTGTCAGCATTTGGAAGCTATTTCAACCACAAAGTCAATAGAGTATTACTTGTACACGTTGAAACTTTCTGGTTTAGGGAGGATAACCACATTAAGCACATCAGTAAATGCCCAGGATGGCAAAGTGTGAGACGATCTATTTCTTAGTTTCATGCTATTGCAATTCTCTTTCTAAACCTAGGAATGCTCCACAAAATAGAGCTGTTTTTAGATACAAATTTTCCTGAAAAAGTAGTTACTTCAGAAGACTTCTAGATTGATCAAGAACTACATTGTTCCTTCTAGGTTCTCCAATGTGTTGGCACATAATTGTTCATAATATTCAACCACGATCCCTTTTATTTCTGAGGCAACTATTCTCGTATTTCCACTTTTGTTTTCTTTGCTTGAATCTTCTCTCTTGTATTCTTAATCTAAGAATTTGGTAATTTTTCTAGAAGGATATTACCTAGCAAATTTGAATCAAGAAGAAATAGAAAAACTGGACAGACCAATAACAAATAAGAGATCAAAGTAATAATTTAAAACTTCATTATAATGAAGATCTCAAGATCTTTTGGTTTCGCAGGGCCGGCACTGTGGCGCAGTGGGTTAACACCCTGGCCTGAAGCGCCAGCATCCCATATGGGTGCTGGTTCCAGTCCGGCTGCTCCACTTCTGATCCAGCTCTCTGCTGTGGCCTGGGAAAGCAGCAGAAGATGGCCCAAGCCCTTGGGCCCCTGTACCCACGTGGGAGACCCGGAAGAAGCTCCTGGCTTCTGGCTTCGGATAGGCACAGCTCTGGCTGTTGCGGCCAATTGGGGAGTGAACCAGCGGATGGAAGACCTCTCTCTCTCTCTGCCTCTCCTCTCTCTGTGTTACTCTGCCTTTCAAATAAATAAATAAATCTTTTTTTAAAAAAAAAGGCTTGTGGTTCATTTCTATCAAACACTTAAAGAAGAATCAATACCAATACTTCTTAAACTCATCCAGTTAATAAAAGTATAGGGAATACTTCCAAACTCATTTTATGAGGCCAGAATCACTTTGATACAAAGGCCAGACAAAACGCAAGAAAATAAAACTACAGGTCATTATCTCTAATGAACATATATGCAAAGGTCCTAAAATATACTAGTAAACCAAATTGAGTAATACACTAAAAACATTATACATCATGACCAAGAGGTATTTACCCTAGGATACAAAGTTGGTTTAACACAAGGAAATCAATCAAGGTGATACATGACCTTAGCAAAATGGAAAATAAGAACCATATGATCATCTGAATAGACACAGAAAAAACACTTCACTAAGTACAATATCCTTTCATAATAAAAACTCTCATTATATTAGATATAGAAGTAAATTTATGCAGCCTAATAAAGCTCATTTATAATAAATAGTGCAGAAAGTCCTATAAGTTTTCTTGTAAGTTGTAGTACAAAGCAAGGATGCCCACTGTATTGAATATTGTTTGGAAATACTAGGGAGAGCAATGAGGTAAGAAAAATAATTAGAAGAAGCCACATTAGAAAAGAAGCTAAATTAATCCCATTTTTCTGATGACATAATCCTATTTGTGGAAAACCTAAGAAAGCCACAGAAACCAGATTTAGAAAATAAATTTAGTAAAAATTTAAGCTACCAAATCAACATACAAAAACCACTTGAACTTCTTTACACCAAAAATGACCAATCTGAAAAAGAAACCAAGAGAATAATCTCATTTACAAAAGCATCAAAATGATTAAAATACTTATGCATAAATTTAAATGAGGTAAAAAATTTATACACTGAGAACTACAGAAAATAAAAGAAATTGGAAACAGAAACATGTTAATGGATTAGAAGAGTTAATATTGTTTAAATTTTTATACCACCCAAAGTTATCCACAGATTTAATGAAATACCTATAAAAATTCCAATGATATTAGAACAATGGTATACAGAATTCCAATGGTATACAGAAAAAGTAAGCCTGAAATTCATACAGCACCACCAAAGGTGCTGAAAAGCCAAAGCAATTTTGAGAAAAAAAAAAAAAAAAAGCAATGCTGGAGGCAACACATTCCTGATTTCAAATTATGTTATGAAGCTCTAATAGTCAAAGCAGTACAAAAACAGAATTAAAAGTAGACTTAGAGACCATTGGAACAGAAGACAGCTCAGAAATATATACAAGCATATCTGGTCAACCAATTAATTATCAATAGGAGCACCAAGAAGACATATGGAGGAAAGAACTATATCTTCAATAAATGGTGTGGGAAAAAAATGGATAGTCTCGTGTGCTAAAGAATAAAATTGGCCCCTTATCTTATGCCACACATAAACATCAACTCCAAATGGATTGGAGTCCAAAATGTAAGATCTGATAGCTGAAATGTAAAAACTGGAAGGAGAAAAGATCCTTGATGTGGGTCTTGATAGTGATTTTTTGGGGGAGTATTACAATACAAGTTCAGGCAAAAAAAAAGGGGGGGCAATTACATCAAATTTAAAAAGTAAAACACTTGTGTACAGAAAAATAAACAATCAACAAAATAAAAAGTTAGCCAACGAGTTGGGAAGAAAACATTTGTGAACATATTTTATAAAAGGTTAGTACCCTATATATTCTTATATAAGGAACTGACACAACTCAGCAGACATCAATCAATCAATCATTCAAACCACAAATAACCCAATTTAAAAATTGGGGTTGGTGCTATGGCGTAGTGGGCTAGGCCTCCACCTGCTGTGCCAGCAACCCTTGTTGGCACCAGTTGGAGTCCGAGCTGCTCCTCTTTGGATCCTGGTCTCTGTTACAGACTACATCCCTGCAGCCCAGAAGAGGCTCCTGGCTCCTGGCTCCTGGCTCCTGGCTTCAGATTAGCCCGGTTCTGGACATTGCGATCATTGTGATCATTTTCTGTACCAGAAGGTGGAAGACATTGCTCTCTGTCTCTCTCTCTTTCCGTCTGTAACTCTACCTCTCAATAAATAAAATCTTCAAAAAAAAAAAAAAAAAGGTAAAGTGACCATTATGGTAAGCAATATAATGTTACAATATAATCCAGAAATTCTTCTTTTAGGTCTATACTCAAATGAAATGGAATCAATGACTCATAGAGTTATCTGTATTCCTACACTCATTGTAACATTATTCATAATAACCAAGATATGAAATCAACCTATGTGCTTATTGAAAGATGAATGGATAAAACAATTTGATTCTCACAGAAACACACACATAGTTAAACAAGCAAGAGTACTTCCAAAAGTTCGCAGAAAAAGGAAATTATAATATAAGCTTATTTTGTTGCAAACATTTTGTAAGCACAAGTGTATATACATATGAATATAATTTAGCCTTACAAAAAAGGAGATTCTGCCACATAGAACAATGTGAATGAATGTTAAGGATATTATGCCAAGTAAAGTAAGTCAGACAAAGAAATATAAATGCCACGTGATTTCAGTTATATGTGGAGTCTTAAAAAAAGGCAATACATAGAAATAGCAAGTAGAATAGTGGTTACCAGGTAGGATGGTGGGGACCAGGGTAGAAAATGGGGACTTAGAGATCAAAAGTTATAGACTTGCAACTTTGTAGGATGAATTAGTCTAAAGATCTAATTATTGGATGAGAAGTACAGTTAATAATATCATACTGTGTACTGGAAATGTAAAATATAGTAGATTTTATTTACTTTTACCTCATAAAATCTAACTATGTGAAATGACAGATATATTAATTTTTTGACTGCAGTAAATATTTCGCTATGGATATGCATATCAAATATCATGCTGCTTACTTAAAATATTCAAAAATACAATAAAAGAGAAAATTACATTCCTGATATCACACTACCTGAAGAAAACATTCTTATATTAAAACAATACTAAGGCATTAAAATTCATTTTTTTCTGAAAAATAAAGAAATCCCTTTTCTTCCATGGAGAAATTTGGCTAATGTTTGGTCAATTTTAAAATTGCCTTAAAAATAACATTAGATGTATTACTGGATATAAAATGAGAATTTAGCTCAAAAATTATGTTCAACAACTAATATTACTAAGTTATATTACAATTCAGAAGGCTTGATGTCGAATCTTTGTACCAGTGTTTCAGAAATTAATGTGCTTGCTCCTAAAATATGTATTGGCTTTCTTGTTCATAAAACAATATAATTTTATACAGGTGAGAAAACAGCAAAACCATAAAAAAAAAACTCCACAAGCAGGGCTGGCATCATGGTGCAGTGGGTTAACTCGCCAGGTAACAACACTGGCATCCCATGAAACAGCCCGTTCCAGTCCTGGCTGCTTCCTTCCAATCCCACTTCTTGCTAATGTTCCTGGGAAGGCATCAGACGACGGCCTGAGTACTGGGGCCCCTGTAACTCACTTTGGAGACCTAGATGGAGTTCCTAGTTCCTGGTTTCTATCTGACCCAACCCCAATTATTGGTGCCTTTTGTGGAATGAATCAGCAGATGAAAAACCCTCTCTGGCCTTCCCTCTCTTTTGCTCTGACTTTCAAATAAACAAATAAATCTTTTTGAAGTTCACAGTTGTGTGAAGAGGAGCAATGTAAGGGATAGTTTGATTCAGAATTCACAAGGATTTTTTCCTGAATAACCTTGGAGACAAGTTATTAACTGCCTTAGTGAATGGGATGTGAATATTCAAAAACTGTGAGTTGGGCTTAAAAGTTTTATTATCCTGACAACAGGTTCAGCAGGCTCAATGCATTTATGTTGGAAGTATGTGTCCTGCCTGAATATTTAGTGGTTTCTCTGAAGTATGTTAAATATATATATGTATATATATATATATATATATTTAAACTTTGTGCTGTTTTTTTAGAGCCCAGGAAAAGTAGATTTTGTTTGCTGTAGATAGGTGTTAATTCCATAATTTCATAATTGGATATGATTATCTTTCCAACAATTTTAAATTAATTTAATTTTATATTTTTGGTCATTTAGAATACTTGTTACTTACATAAAAACCCCTAATATCCATATCAAGCTTGGATTGGAAAGGTTGTTTTCTCCTATAGGATGGTATTTAAGGGATGGTAGAATATTGCAAACACTGAAATGTCTGTCCCAGCAACCAGAATGTCATGTTGGAAGAGAGGACACTAGTGGTTCTAGCCAGTCTTGCTTTGTTTAAACTTCACACTCCAGGAATCTCTTTGGTGAAGAGGGCCTTGGAGGACACCTGGGGCAAATTCCCCAGGACCTAAAATCTCACAGAAGAGAAGTGAGGGGGCTTAGCTCCCCTGGAATGCGCCTACAGGAAGGGCTATTTGTTCACTCACTCCTCAGTTCCTTTATTTATTTATGCACTTGTTTAAGAATGCAGTCTTATGTTGTCAAAGTCTAATACTGCTTTGGAATTCTAGATCTAAAAGAGTATTTAGAAAATACCTCACCAGTGATAATCTTCAAAACCATTTTAGAATATTGGATTACAGCATGTATATTTTAAGAGCAAACACAAAGCCTTAATACTCCCCTTTAAAAATAAGAGAAGATACATTCTCCTCCCCTTTCTTAGAGTATTTTATTCCTTAAACTTGTATTTGTAAACCCTTTGGGTTGTACATAAATCTTTCTAAAAATCTCTTGCCAGTTTTAAAACCAGGAATGTCTTTCTCAAGAGCTTTGGAGCCATCTCTTTGAAATGTAAACATCAAGGGAGATGGTGCCCCAAACTCCCAGTTTTTGCAGGGGTGGAAGGGAGGTAAGTGAGTTGTGGGAGGAGTACGTGGGGATATGTGAGGCTGCCTGGACAGTGACTTGCTGTAAGTTCCAAAATACCTGTTTTCATAAAAATGTGAGTATATTCCCTTTGCATAATCCCAATTAGTAGGTGAATTTACAATCAACCATGTGTCACAAATAGTGCTGTCAAGACCTCTGACTTGAGGGCTAATGTTTAACTTGAGAATGCGTATAGTGTCTGTGTTGTATCATCTTGGCTGTATGAAAGGGTGAGATTTCGCTCAGTCTTCGCATTCTCTTAGGCGACTGTCTTTGGTGGACAGCACAACTGATTTAATGCTTATTCAGTAATAAATTATCCTTACTTTCTACTTGCATGGAGAGATGTTCAAGGTTAATAAATTTTCCCAACAATATGAAACATTTTCCAAGTACAAGTTGTCAATATGAGTCACTTGTCTGACTTTACCAATCCTTCCATGGATCTAACAAGTCAGAATTTCTTGGGGCTGGAAAATTTCTTTCTGAAAATGCTTTCTGCTAATCTAGATGGACAGGCATTGGTATGTCGGGCTAATTTAGTATGTGTATTAGCAGATAGAAACCTACTTATTTCAGGCATTTGAAATGTGCCCAACAAAAAGGTAAACTCAGCAAGAGCAGCTGTTCTTCCTCATTCGCACTTTTACTTCTGCAGCCGGTCAGGTGAGATGAATTTTGCAGACAATGGTGACTCAGTAATCCTGCTTTGTTTGTTGATTATTTTGACAGTTGCCAAGAAAAGCACTATGATTGCTATCAGAAATTCATTCTAATTTCTTTCCATTTCATCTCTCTTTGGCTATACATCGTAAATTCCTAATGTTTCCCTCAGTATCTCATCATCCTTTGTTAACATACTGCATAGACTGCTACAACATAAACTAATTTTAAAGCCTAAAGTCTTCCTTGAATTATTATTATTGAAGTCCATCCAGTTTGCTCATATTTAATTACCATAAGATAGGAAAGAAAAACAAAACATTTTAATTATTTTTTTGAATTTTCTGTAATCATGCTATAAATTTTTTTTTAGTTACCTGGCACTTTTCATCAAAATACCCATTTATTAATGTAATGCTATAATTTATGAGATTCATAGGTTTTATAAACATTCTATGGGTGGGTAAATTTATTTTGCACAGTAACCTGAATTGGGAATATAAATAAGAAAGGACTAGTTTATTTATTTAAATATTTAAACTAATAAAAAATTCTGAACTGCCAAACAGCTATGTCAATATTCAAGATTATTTCTAAGTTTTCTTGCCTCATCTTGATACAATCTTTATTATGGCAAAGTTTTCCAAACTAATGCATGTGTTTGTGCCTGGGTTTATTATGAACAATATGTTTATTTTTCTGCCCTAGATCTCCAAACAATGGACAAAGGAATATTTCAAGGAGGATTGAAGTATCACAGCCATTTACTGATTAGAAATAACCTAGAATATGTATCTGAGTCAAACTCATAAGAATTACTCCTTGTTAAAGTAGTGCCTCAGGGTTTAGTCCTTGAACTTTATTTTTTTTAAGTGATTTAAAACTTGGTTCATTTGGAGGAAATGCTAATTACCAATTTGTGGTGATATCACTTGTGTGGGTGTGCATATGTGTGTTTTATAAACTTCACTGGCGTATGCAACTTCCCAAAGAATCTTCAAGCACAGGTCTACCCAGTGGAATATTATCTAATTAACCAACAAAGCCTGACAGACTGGGAGGCTATCCAGAGATCATCACAGCCCCTGGGGCAGGAGCCACTGGGGGCACTCCATGTCTCTAATTCCCCAAGGGGGTGATTAGCTCATGAGAACAATGCTCCCATGAGTTGTTTTATTGATTTCATATATATATATATATATGTTTATTTTTATGCAGGAAAAAGATGGAGTTGACAGTTTAAACTGTTGAGTAAATAGCAGTTACTTCTGCCTTGTGGTGCTGGCCTTGACAAAGCCATTCATTTACAAGGCTTCCTGGTCAATCAGGATGTCTTCACTATCTCAATCTTTCTACAGTAAAACCCAAGTTCCATTGAGGACGCCTATAACACTGTGTTTTCAAGTTAGTGGCCTTGGTTCTCTAAAATTAGAAATTGGTCCATTTTGTAGAATTGCAGCATGTGAAAAATTGATCAATGAAGCAGTGCAGAAAAATTATTCAAATCATTTGGATAATCACAGGAGTGGAATCTAGCAGCATGATTAAAGAGATGGGCTGGTTTGGGAAATACAAATGAACACTCAAGAAATTCTGAGATAGACATAAGGCTTTATTCACCCTTGACGCCTAGCAAACTCAATGTCACACCCACTCATCAGAGTAACCTTTAAAAATGCCCACCTGGTACCCCGGTTGTTCCCTGTACTATACCTGTGGGGTTAAAGACATTGAAATCCAGTGGCCAGCACCATGGCATAATAGACCAAGCCTCCTTCTGTGGCACTGGCATCCCATATGGGCACAGGTTCATGTCCTGGCTGCTCCTCTTCTGATCCAGCTCTCGGTGAGTGCCTGGAAAAGCAGTAGAAAATGGTCCTAGTGCTTGGCCCCTGCATGCATGTGGGAGATCCAGAAAAAGCTTCTGGCTCCTGACTTTGGTTTACATGGCACTGGCCCCTGTGTTGTGAACTCTCAATGAATTTGCTTACATTGCCCTGATTTCTCATTTTTATTAGCAGACTAAGTTGATAAAAAAAAAAAAAAAGCTAGCTAAGGGGACTAAGTAAACAGTTTAGACTTCTATGGTGTAGTGGAAATAAATATAAAATTCTCCAGAATTTTTAAATCTATTTTTGAACCTAGAAGTCAATCTGAATGGAGGAAAATTTAGGTGTCAAGAGACCTGATATTGAAAACTAAATGTGACGCGCATATTAGTAAAATTAGAAAGATATATTTAGAAAAGTAAATATGAATTTATTATTAAATAGGAAATTCAGCATTTAATTTTGAAATACAGATAAGTGTATATAGTGAAAGATATAAAAAAGGACTGGGCAAAATAAGTAACAGTACTTTTATTTATATAATTTTCTTTTTCTACTTATTGAATTCTATGTCAGGGATGGTTTTGTGGCACAATAGGTTAAGACACCATTTGCAATGCCTGGGAATTCATATTAGAGTACTTGTTCAAGTCCTGGCTGCTGCACTTCCAATACAGTTTCCTGTTAATGCACTTGAGAAGCCATCAGAGGATGGCTCAAGTGCGTGGGCCCCTGTCAACCAAGTGGGAGACCAGGATGGAGTTTCAGGCTGCTGGCTTCAACTTGGCCCCAGCATGGCAGAACTGACTATTCAGGGAGTGAATCAGCAAATAGATCTCTCTCTCTGTGTCTCTCCCTCTCTGTCACTCTGCTTTTCAAATAAATAAATAAATCTTTAAAAAATATTCAGCATATTTTATTAAAAAGCTCTAAACTATATTTATCCACAGTAAGATATGACATATAAAATAATTACTGATAAAGCCTTACAATTTTGAGAAAAGATAGTAGTAGCTAACATTTATTAGTACATACTACATGGTTGATATTGTTGTTCTAGTGCTTTATGTACATTAACTCAATCTTTTCTTAGGGAGCAGTTTATTTTATACATACACACACACCATGCATATGTGTGTGTGTGTATGTAGGTGGAAAGAGAGAGAGACAGAGAGAGAGATTGGTTCACTTCTCAAATACCTGAAAAAGACAGGACTGGATCAGGCTAAAACCCAGGTCTCCCATGTGGGTGGAAGGGATCCAAGTACTTTGAGCCTTCACTCACTATCTCCCAAAGTGCACACTGGTAGGAAGCTGGAATTGGAAATGGAGCAAGGACTTGAATCCACTCTAACGTGGGATGCAAGCATTCCAAGTGGCCTCTTAATCGATGCACCAAATGCTTGTCCCACTCCTTAATCTTAACGCTAGAAGAAGGGTGAACTTGTGCATCAAGCAGCATTGATTTGAAAACTAGAAGGGATGGGGAAAATATTTGAACCCAGGCAGTTTGACTCTGAGGTCTACCTACATAATCAAATTATGTGAAACCCAAGGCTGATCTGTAAACACAAAGTCTAACAAATCATATTTTCGGCTGGCGCCGCGGCTCACTAGGCTAATCCTCTGCCTTGCGGCACTGGCACACCGGGTTCTAGTCCAGGTCGGGGCGCCGGATTCTGTCCCGGTTGCCCCTCTTCCAGGCCAGCTCTCTGCTGTGGCCCGGGAGTGCAGTGGAGGATGGCCCAAGTGCTTGGGCCCTGCACCCCATGGGAGACAAGGATAAGTACCTGGTACCTGCCATCGGATCAGCATGGTACGCAGGCCGCAGCGCGCCGGCCGCGGTGGCCATTGGAGTGTGAACCAATGGCAAAGGAAGACCTTTCTCTCTGTCTCTCTCTCTCACTGTCCACTCTGCCTGTCAAAAAAAAAAATAAATCATATTTTCATCCAGTGAAGTAGAACATAAATGTGTCTGTGAACATGATCATTTCACCATTTATCAGGCCAAGCTAAGCATCCATTAAATTAATCATTACTTTTGTACTGATGCAGTGGCTGCATCATTGAACTTAAGAAACATAAATAATAGACAAAATAAAGTTGTGATTAATGCCATTTATTAATTGAGTTGAAAAAATGATATTAATTCACTGTACCAAGAGTGTTCAATTAAAACAGCATAAAATGACCCTAACACTCCTTTTTGAAACAATTTTCAGTATTTCTTAGGCACAGATAATATTCAGTTTAGTCTTCAACTGATAGGCGCTGGTGTTGTGGCATAGCAAGTAAAGCTGCTGCCTGCAGTGCCGGCATCCCATATAGGCGCCAGTTCGAGTCCTGGCTGCTCCACTTCCGATCCAGCTACTGCTATGGCCTGGGAAAGCAGTAGAAAATGGCCCAAGTCCTTGGGCCCCTGCACCCAAATGGGAGACCCAGAACAAGCTCCTGGTCCCTGGCTTCGGATCTGTGCAGCTCTGGCTATTGTGGCCAATTGGGGAGTGAACCAGCAGATGGAAGACCTCTCTCTCTGCCTCTGCCTTTGCCTCTCTGTAATTCTGCCCTTCAAATAAATAAGTAAATCTTAAAAAAAATTGTCTTGACCCCTTCCAACATTTTCAATTGCTTTATTAGGCTAAGCATATGACAATGGTTTGCACACCCAGAAGTCAATTCCACATAATAACTTTCTATGGGAACCAAGTTAAATTCAGTTTAGAAAGAAGAGGCTGACCTTACATGACCTAATAAGAGGAGTAATTCAGCTCTGTGATATTTCCCTCAAATCCTACAGCCTCTATCTAATCCTGAGAAAATCGAAGGATTTTCTCCAAAATACAGGACCATAACTACTGAAAGAATCAAGGTCATGAAAGATAAGGAAAGATAATGAGACTAAGGAGATACCATGACTAAAACAATTTGGAGTAGATCCTGAAGCATACGATGACACTGGTGAGGGAGGGAATATGACACAGAGGTTAAGCTGCTACTTGGGATACCCACATCCCATATTGAAATGTATGGGTCTGAGTCTTGGCTTCACTCTCCATTTCAGCTTCCGGTTGATGTGCACAATAGGAGACAGCAAGTGATGTCTCAAGTAGCTGGGTTCCTGCAACATGCACGGGAGAACTTGCTTGAATTCCTGGCTCCCGACTTCTGCCTGGCCCTGCCTCGGTGGTTGCAAGCATTTGGAGTGAATGAAATGGGATGGGCGATTGTCTATTTCTCTATCTCCTTGTCTCTCTTTCTCTTTGCCTTTATAAAATCAGTGAAATAAATAAATATTTTAAAAGGACATCAGTGAAAAAAATGTATATCTGAATAAAGTTATCATTTAGCTAACAGTTCTATACCAATGTCAGTTTCTTAGTTTTGATACCTGCTTTGTTGTTACATATGATGGCAACAACAGGGAAATCTGGCTGAAGGTTATATGACACTCTCATTGTAATATGTTATAAATCTGGTTATCTCAAAGAAAAGTTGAAAAAAGATACACAAAAAATTTCATCGCTCTCCCCATCCACCTAAATGTGACTGTCTCTGCTTGAAGACTGAAAATGTCTTCCATGTCTTCACTCAAACACAATGACAAGCATTACGGCAAGACCTGTTGCAGCGGTTAAGATGATCTTTCCTTGGTCTTATGACCAAAAATCAGTATTGACTCCCTTATATATTAGACTCAGACAATGCATTTGTTGAAGTCATTTATTGTCTAGCCTAACGTGGAAACAGTACAGACATGCTCAGAGTATAAATATCATTATGTGGTTGTCACAGCTGATATGTTTAAGCACATAGCTTAGGACGACAGGCTGCACTGAGAAACCAAGTTAGTGAATGTTCTGAGTTTGCTCTTCATATCTGTGCTTCACTTAAGTGACAGTGATCTAATGATTTTTCTTATTCTCAGGAATATAATAATAGTACTATTGGATTCTTTATAAAGTAGCTGTAAAAAATCAGATAGATTCATTAGCATAGCTTACACATGGGCAGTACAGAAATGCATGCCTGTACTTTTCCCTTCAACAACCACTCAACACCTAACTGCATACTTCTGCTAAATTTATCCATCTCCCTTCTGTCTTACCCAGCCCCATCTATATCTTTCTGTAAAAAATTGGTAAGATGAAACTGAGAACACAATTTCCCCTTTAATTTTAATATTTTGATTTTATTATTCATTTTCCTTACTGCTTGAGATACTTAAGAATAAATAAAAATATTGCTTAATCACCTAATAGCTAAAAACAATAAAAAATACAAAGTTCTACATGTATTTTCAGAGAATAATGGATCAATTTCCAAATTCCATCAAGTTCTCATTTCTGAGATCCTGTCACTGGGAGACTTTTTCCTACATTACTGTTAAGGACCCTTTTTGCTTCGTGGTTAGTCACAATTTACATCTATTTTCTGAAAATGGCATAAAACAATGTGCAAATGCTCTAATGCATTTCCAAGAAAAATATTTTCTTTTAATGACTCCTAATGAACCCCTGTTTTAAGCAGGGTGTGAAAAGTTGCCAAGATGTGTAAAACAATTAGGATGACAAAAGGCATGAGTTTTTAAAAGCCACTTCACTTATGTAATGTGTGTGAAAATCCAGAATAAGTCCTTAGGGAAAAATTAATTTTAATAAGCTTTCTTCTTGCTTAAAGACTTTGTAAATTGAAAGCACAAAGAACCCTGTATTAATGGATCAGGAATAAAAGAGTTTTATCCTGTAGAAGCAATCTACTTCATCTGCAACCTGTTACTACAACTGGAAAGGTGGGGAGAGTTGCTTATTTATGAGAGTAACTTTATGTTTCTTGGAAACACAATACTATATAAAAAGTAAAATAAAATTAAGATTTATTTTATTTATTTGAAAGACAGAGTTACAGAGAGTGGTAGAGAGAGAAAGAGAGGTCTTCCATCTGCTGGTTTACTCCCCAAATGGCCACAATGTCCAGAGCTGAGTTGATCCAAAGTCAGGAGCCAGGAGCTTCTCCCAGGTCTCCCATGTGGTTGCAGGGACCCAAGGACTTGGGTCATCTTCCACTGCTTTCTCAGGTCCATTAGCAGGAAGCTGGATTGGAAGTGGAGCAGCTGGGACTCCAGCCGGTACACATATGGGATGCCAGCGCTGCAGCCTGGGGCTTTAACCCACTGCACTACAGTGCCAGGCCAAGGGTCAAACTTAAAAATTACTTTTGCAGCCATGAATCTATTTACTGTTGAAAACACAATTTATTTTATAAGCCCAGTGACTATTAAAATCTGTTCTACCATATTCACAGATTAACAGATGGTCACATTTAAAAGAATTCTGATTTTAAACCTTTAAATATAATCAAAATATCTGGTGAAAACTTACTGACCTCATTTCAGACAAACTATGGATTATCAAGTTAAAAAGATCCCAGAAGCTACAATAAATGATTTTCTTGTGAAATGGTTATTCCTAAATCTAAACATCATTAAAAGAAAAATTTTCATGCTATTTTAAATAGTTCCAAATCAAAGATATAGTCCAGAATCTAAAGTGCAAGGATCTTCATAAATTTCCAGAATGTTTTTGGTTGCATCTTCTCCAACAGCTTTATTTTTCCTTTCCTCCTGCATTTTACTCCCAAAAGAACCAAATAATAGATGCAATTTTCACAATGAATCACTGAATATGACACAACTGAGCAAAATAGATTAACTTATTTCCTTCATATCAAGATATGACTGCTATCTATGGGAGAATGGGAAAACATGTGTCATTAAGAATTTGTGCTCTAGAGTCAGATTTACTTGGGTTATAATCCTGACTCTATTTTTTTAAAAGACAGACATTTATTTGAAAGGCAGGGTTTGAGTGGGGGAGAGAGAGATCTTTCTCTATCCTCTTGTTCACTTTGCAAATGCCCACAACATAAAGGACTGAACCAGTTTGAAGCCATGATTCAGGAACTCCATCCAGGTCTCCTGGGTGTGTAGCATGGATTCAAGTACTTCTGCTATCACCTGTTGCTTCCCAGTGTATTCATTAACAGAAGTTGGATCCAAAGAAGAACTGGGTCTTGAAGGGTCACTCAATATGGAATGCAGGTGACCCAAGCAATGACTTAATCCACTGTACCACAGCACCCACCCTCTGACTCTGACACTAAGACTTTGACTAAGTAACTTTACCTCAGTTTTCTTAATTCTAAATATGGATAATTATAAATAGTCCTTACTTCACTGGATCATTTTGTGATTATATAATATCCTTTGGCACTTAGTTAAAATTGTGTCTTCATAGCAGTTGCAAAATGCTTAAGTGCTAAGATCTTAAGAGGCTGGATAATGGGGATTTTAATGTTGTATAATAAGAAGAGCACCACGCATTCAGGACATAGGGAAATGTTATCTCATCTTGGATCTCAAATTGAACATTTTCTTACTGCCAAAAGTCATGGCGCATACCTCTTGCCAGTCAGGCAAAATTGAACACAGGATAGTTCACTTCAGAATGAGCACTGGGTAGGGTTGCTCTTAGCGGCAGTTAGGGGCAGGATGTGGGGAAGTACCTGGGATGGGGCATGAGGGATTTCTTGTTCCTGTTGATGGTTACATAAGTGCAGTCATATTGTGAAAAAGTATTAAGCTGTGCACTTATAATTGGCATGCTTTCGTATGTGTACTTTGTACTTCAATAAAAACTTAAAACTTGCACTCCTTGCACAACTATGAATTCTCCTTGCACTTTGCTTTCCAATTTTAGAACATTTTTGTTTTGCCATCTATTTTCCTCTTACTTAGCATGTACATTATACATAATCCAAAGTGGAATTTTAAAAAGAATTTATTTATTCATTTGAAAGTTAGAGTTACAGAGAGGGGGAGAGAAAAACTGTGGGGGACATGAGGGAGGGAGGGAGAGAGAGAGAGAAAGAGAGAGAGAGATCTTCCATCTGCTGGCTCTCTGCTGACAGACTCAATGGCTAGTTCAAAGCCAGGAGTCAGGAGCTTTATCTGGGTCTCCCACTGAATGTCAGGGGTCCAAATACCTGGGCCATCTTCTGGTGCTTTTTCCAGGCTGTTAGCAGAGAGCTGGATAAGAAGAGGAGCAGCCAGAACACAAACTGGCACCCATATGTAATGCTGGCTTTATCTGCTATGCCACAACAATGGCCCCCAAAGTGGATTTTTAAATCCATTTTATTCACCGTTGTATTTTTAACATCTGAAAAAAAAAAATCTGGCACAAAGTAGGCATTTAAATATATCTATAAACAAATAAATATGATAGAATATTGGTTAGAGGGTATAATAATAAAGAAAAGGAGAAAGATATAAAACAACAATATTAGATAAGAAAATTGTCTTAATTGATAGAGAAGTAAGAAATATATTTACATAGCTACTTAACAATGTCTTGGTCTGAATATTTTTTTCATACATTAACCTGAGGAAGCAAAGAAGAAATCCACATGCTGAACATAATTTTTAAGCAGAAGAATTTCCACTTAAAAGCATGTTTTTGTGCTTGATGGGAGAACATTCGCTTGCTTAAGTTTAACTTCTGATACTGCTGCGTAACACTTTGCCTGCAAATATTTGCCTGTGGTAGTCAGGGCATTACATGTGTCTGATCAGTTTCAGACTCCAGCCAATTAGGTAGAAGAGTAAGACTCAGATTGAAAAACAATGGAGGCCAGCGCCGCGGCTCACTAGGCTAATCCTCTGCACACCAGGTTCTAGTCCCGGTAGGGGCACCGTCGTATTCTGTCCCGGTTGCCCCTCTTCCAGGCCAGCTCTCTGCTGTGGCCATGGAGTGCAGTGGAGGATGGCCTAAGTGCTTGGGACCTGCACCCCATGGGAGACCAGGAGAAGTACCTGGCTCCTGCCATCTGATCAGCGTGATGCGCCGGTCGCAGCGGCCATTGGAGGGTGAACCAACGGCAAAAGGAAGACCTTTCTCTCTGTCTCTCTCTCACTGTCCACTCTGCCTGTCAAAGAAAAAAAAAAAAAGAAAAACAATGGAAATAAAATCAGCTTATGAGATAGTTATCTGTACCCCCAGGTTTATAGCAATTCACAACAGCTTAGATATGGTGTCAATCCAGATGTCCATCAACTGACGACTAGATAAAGAAATTGTAGTATATATACACAATGGATGCGATTCAGCTATTAAAAAAATAAAATACTATATTCGCAACAAAACTGATGCAACTGGAGACCATTATGGTTAGTGAAATAATCCAGTTCCCAAAAGACAAGTATCTGTTTTCCCTGATTTGTTGTAACTAATAAACAGATTACAAAAAAGTAATGTTATGAGTGAAATTGACATTTTTGTATTTGCTATTGTTTATAGCCTTTGTATATATTCTTGAAGAACAGTGGTTTTTCTACTTACTACTTGATGAATTATTTGTTGCAGGGTTAAGCTTGTGATTATAAAGAACATTGAAAATATGTAATTGTAAAAATTAAAAGAAAAATTAGAAAAGAAGGAAAAGGCAGAGTGGGAGTGAGGGAGAGAGGAAAAGAGGGTAGATGGAAAGTATCATCATGCTCTTAAAACTGTAAATATGAAATATGCTCCCTTAATATGAATAAAAATATAGTTTTGTCAAACTTTTATGTCTTTGTCAAGCAAATCATTGAGAATGATATACTACTATAGTTTTAATCTATGATTTTTTAAAAAAGCACAACATTGAATTTGCCATTTTTAATATTCTAGAAATAGGTTCAAGTAGAAAACCAATGCTAACAATAAGAGCAAACCTTTACTTGATGTTTGCTATGCATTAATGCTATTGTAAGCATTTCACATGTGTCGACTCATTTAGTCCTGATAACAACCTTGAGCAATGGGTAGTATTATTATCACTCCCAATTTATAGGTGAAAAAGCAAAGGCATAAGAGATGAATAAAATTCCCCCGGACCACAGAACAACTAAGCAGAAGGGCTGTGACTGACCTTGCATACCCTGCCTCTACTCCCTGTCTCAGACCACCACACTATATTTCCTCCCTTTTATGCAGAAAGTAGGGATATTTCTTAAGCAGCTTCAAAAACTACAAATCATAGCAGAGAAAACTGATAATTGTATTACTTTAAAGTTAGGGACTTATTTTCATCAAAAGAGGACAAAGATAGTGAAAACAGAAGCCACAAGCATGAGAGGATATATTCATATTTCTACAGTAGGCAAAGAACTTCTACAATCCCTAAGAAAAAAGGCAAAAAAAAAATACAATTGAAAACATAATGGATGGGGCAGAAAGTCATTTTACAAAAGATGAAATTTAAGTGGCCAATAAATATATACATATTACCAGTTAACTACTATTCAGGGAAATGCAAATAAATGATAAGATTTTATAATCAGAAGATTGGTAGAAATTAAATATCTGTCACTTCCAGGAGCTAGCCACAACCAGAAATGCTCTCATATGCCTATGCACCATTTTGGAAAGCATTTTGGCAATAACTAATGAAACTGAAGCTCTTGTGATTTAATAATTTAATAATTTCACTCTGGTATCTCTTTGTAGAAGATATCCAGAGCATTGTTTGGACCAGTTTAAAAAAATTCAACCCTCATTGAGCAATATAAAATTGCAGCCTTCTACTACCATTGGGTATTGCTGTTGTTATCAAACATTCTCAAACTAGTGGAGATAAAAGGGAAGAGATAACATTAAAGAAGGTTAGGGATTAGTATTTTCCAGTGATCTTGGATTGCATTTATTGGCAGTTGCAATTATTTCAAAACAGGGCAGACATTGCTTGGGTTCAGAGGTCATCAACTCAAACCTGTCAGAGCTCACACTGACAATTTACCTGTCAGGTAGGCCTTAGACAGCATGAATTCACCTGGCACATTGGGAGGGAGTAAAGGAAACATTGGGAATGTGCACTTACTAAAAGCAAATCACAATTTCTCACTTCTGATTAGAAAGTTCTCAATCGCAGAGCTTTCAACAGGGGGAAATTTTAGCCCTAAACCAATCACTTCACACTACAGATAAGGAAACTGAAATTAAGAAATTTCGAGGATTATCCAAATTGACAGCTAGAAAATGACAGAGAGTGGAAGCAGGCTGGCTGGCTCACAGCTTCAAGTACTCTTACTGCTCATGCTTCCATATTTTTGGGCTGAGCCATGGAAATGCAGAGTCAACTACAAACTCAGAGCCTGAAAGGATACTGAGAAACCCTGAAGGAAATCCAGTTGTCTATTTCCTGATGATTATTTACAGTATAGATTTATACAACTACTTTTAAATCTTACCTACATGACTTTCTTTGCTTGATAGTGGGCGGTGACTGACATTAGTGAGTAAAAGCCAATGACCATAGGATTTCAGATGAAAGCAATAGGAATGCACATTTAGCCAGGGAAGAAGGTGCTGCGTAGGACGCCCATGTGCCACACCGGAGTGCTCAGGTTTAATTCCTGACTCTAGCTCCCTCCTGATATGGACTGAGGGAAGCAGAGGTGATAGCTTAAGTAGGTTGGTCCCTGCCACTCACATGGGAGATCTGTATTGAGTTTCTGGCTTCACCTTGGCCTGGTCCAGCCCCTAGCTCTTGTAGGAATTTGGGAAGTGACTGTTTCTGTCTCTTTCTGTCTCTCTATCTCTCTGTATGTGTGTGTGTGTGTGTGTGCACGCGTGCGTGCACGCACATGTGTTCTACCTTGCAAGTAAAAAAGTATTAAAAAAAGAAAAGTAAAATCAATATATGAGTACTACTTTTCATCAGATACATAGGTCCTTTTAACCAGGTCATCTTTGAGGAAATCATTGTTTTGAACAAAATCACCATCAGCAAGAAACGATTTTTTTTTTTTTTTTGACAAGCAGAGTTAGAGAGATAGAGAGACAGACAGACAGAAAGGTCTTCCTTTTCCATTGGTTCACCCCCCAAATGGCCGCTACAGCTGGTGCACTGCACTGATCTGAAGCCAGGAGCCAGGTGCTTCCTCCTGGTCTCCCATGCGGGTGCAGGGCACAAGCACTTGGGCCATCCTCCAGTGCCTTCCCGGGCCACAGCAGAGAGCTGGACTAGAAGAGGAGCAACGGGACAGAATCTGGCACCCCAACTGGGACTAGAACCCAGGGTGCCAGTGCCGCAGGCGGAGGATTAGCCAAGTGAGCCGCAACGCCGGCCAGAAACAATTTTTTTAAAAAAAGTTAATGGGGACCAGTGCTGTGGCACAGCAGGTTAAGCTGCAGCCTGCATTGCTGGCATCCCAAATGGGTGCCTGTTCGAGTGCCTGATCTAGCTCCCTAATAATGTGCCTAAGAAAGCGTCATCAGATGGTCCAAGTGCTTGGGCCCTTATATTTCCAGGAGGAAGCTCCTTGCTCCTGGCTTCAGCTTGGCCCAGCCCTAGCCACTGTGAGCCAATTGGGGAGTGAACTAGCCGATGGAAGATCTCTCTGTCTCCGCCTCTCCTCTCTCTGTAACTCTGCCTTTCAAATAAATAAATATACTTTTTTAAAAAAGATGAAACTAGTATGTGTGTGTATATATTTGTTTCTTCTTGGGCAGAATAATAACATAAAAAATCAATTTTTGGTAGAGAGCAAAACTGAATAGCATAATTGAGAAACTGTTGACAAAGTCTTGGCAAATGCTTTATCCTATGGAAAAAGCTCAAGAGTATTGCAGAGACCTCAAACTAGTAGGTCACTGCAATCAACAAGGGAGATAGTAAATTGCTTCATTCTCACATGCCCTAAATTATTATTCACCATACCCCACAAGAGAAAACAGTTATTAATGAACTTTTTCCATTATTTTCAAAATAGCTTAAATGTATATTTGGCTATGTCTGACAAGCCAGATAAACCATTTTTTAGATGTGTAAAGATACTGGAAAGTGCTTTAACTCTTTCAGTAAAATGTAATGATCAACTTGGTTTCAATTGTTTTTAATTATAAAATAGTCTACAGTTGATACCTAAATGGAAACAGATTAATAATTTAGGAAATAGTGTAGTTTAGTTTTTGACTGTAGCACTTAGCATTATAGTATTTCAAAAAAGGGAAGTGTTTATTACCCATTAAATATTTCATGAAACATATCTTATCTGACTGTCCTGTCACTTCATATCAAGGTTATTTACACAAACAAAGCTGCAAATTCAGTTAAGCCTACTGATGGATAGCTAGATGCAACATCAAATGTTAGAGTTACTAAAATCTTGGAGAATGAGAAATAATCCTCTGAAAATATTTGTAATTTGTGTTGGTAAAACTGAGAAGTCAGTTTCAATGATTTTATAGTCATAAACTGGACAAAAGCTATTCTGCCATTGGTGACAGTCAAGAAAAGAGTTGAGGACTTACGTGCCTGAAGAGAAAATACTGGTTCAGATATACTTGGTGTGAGGTGAGGAAGATGAACATCAGCGAAGGGAGTAAACTGTGGAAACTAACCCATGGTAAGAATTGAGCCTAAAGAAAAATTTCAGATAGTCACTTAAGTCATGAAGGAATTTAACAGTAACGGAAGACAAGTAGGAGTGGGTAAGAAAGGGTAAGTGATGGAATTCTTTTGTAGAAGTTGATGTGTTTTCACATAAGCATGAGTAGACATTGTTGCATCTATTCCTATCAGGTGAAGTTTGAAAAAAAATAATCAAAGAAAATCAGTCAATAGTATTAAATCATGAAATAAAGAGGTCATATGTGACAACTATATTTTTATTTTTCTTTATTTTCCTTCAAGGGAAATGTAAATTGGCGGTGAAATGGAATAAGACAAAAATTGAAAAGACCAAAGCATCAACTGAACCTCTGAAAACTAAAATATATGACTGGGGTTGCAGGAATAGTCATTTATCACGTCAGATCAATTCTAATAGTTATATCCGTGAGATAGAATATTAAGGTCACCGTTTGATATAGAAGAAATTGGAAACCACAAGTGAGAGCAAATGTTCAAGAGGTCAGTGCACATTAGATTTAAAGGTCTTTAACAACGGTGTGCAGATTGCATGAGAAGGTGATGTAATACCATTTGACGTGAGGTTACATTAATAAAGTGAGTAACCACAAGTTGAGAAGCAAAACTTCACAGTGACATTTCAGAAAATGCAATGCCAGTTAATATGTAAGAGAGCCATTGCTATTAGTAGCTATGTTATTCACAACAGTGTTTGCTGCTTATTTGTGTTAAAGATTTTAAAGAGGATATGAGCTCTTTCTGTCTATCTAAACTAATCTCTTGTATGCTATTTAATCTAAGCTCACAAATTTTCAATGTGGTGCTATTTCAAACTATGTTAGTTTGCACACTGAGTATGTGTTCTGGATGTGTTTTCTGATTGGAAACAATTTGTCTGAATGCTTTTGTAACAAAGCTTGGCTGTATATCCCAATATGTGGGAGTCCCAATGGCTTCAATAGATTTTTCACTTTAAAAGTTTCAGATTATTTAACATGTATTTTTAAGGTTGACTATTAACAACAGAGGCTTTTAATTCAACTCTTCAACAAATGTTGAGTGAGTACTTGTCAGGACCAGGACCCTGCGTGGGATCTTCAGAGATAACAAACAAGAAGGAGGAAAAAGTTGCTTCTTGCATGATGCTCACCATCTACAGAGGCAGGGAGGGGAGGGACACAGGGTAAAATTGTGAGGCTGGCTTTTGTGTAACATATGTGTTTTATTTTTCCCACGGAATTTTTGCCGATCTTCATTAAGTGATTTCATCAAAATAATAAAACAAAACACCTACACAAACGTAATTTCCCATGTTTCTAACCAGGGCATGTTATAAAAAACATTTATAGTAGCTCATAATTGAAGAACAGTTTATATTTGGCTCTAGAATTGTCTTTGTCCTTACATACATAATTCTCCTGTACCTGCCTCAGGAATGCATGAAATACCACAGTAAAGAAACCATAGAGTAATACCAAGAGACAAGATGCTGGATAATTTGCACAGTTCTCTTACTTTGCTCCATTACTCAGCATACTATAATAAGGACAGCAACAGCATTTTTGAAAATAATATTTAAGATAATAATATAGAATCAATTTTGTATTTTAAAAAGTTCTGAATTGTATGGCATAAAATAAAATTCCATGGCTTGCTTGGGGAAGAAAAGAAAGATAGGAGATACTGTTATATATTAATAAAGTTTCCTTTGAACAATCTTCTATGTGCAGTAAGTCATTTCACAGTACAAAATAAAATACAAAGAAAAGGAACTCTAAATAGTTTCTGAAATTTTTTCTAATAATGCCCATTCCAGGAGCAATATATTGGAGTTCTAGGATTTGGCTAAGCATGTTTTGAGAACACTCCACTTCAGGTAGAGTGACCCATAACTTTACAACATTGAAAATAAATATATTTTCTGAAGAATATTTATTATGCTACATACATGTTAAAAAGAAAAAATGCTAATCATAACATGTTTATAACTATGATTTGCAACTAAACCAATTTGGAAAGATTTTAAATTTTTATTATTAGACTAAATTGATATATGCCTACTTTAGCAAAGAAAAAAACCTAATTTAAGAAAAGCTCCATGGTAACAGACTAATTACTAAAAGATAGTGATTTGTGGCTGGTGCCGTGGCTCAATAGGCTAATCCTCCGCCTTGCAGCACCAACACACTGGGTTCTAGTCCTGGTCGGGGCACCAGATTCTGTCCCAGTTGCCCCTCTTCCAGGCCAGCTCTCTGCTATGGCCCGGGAAGGCAGCGGAGGATGGCCCAAGTCCTTGGGCCCTGCACCCGCCTGGGAGACCAGGAGAAGCACCTGGCTCCTGCCATCGGATCAGTGTGATGCGACGGCCGCTGCGCGCCAGCCGCGGCGGCCATTGGAGGGTGAACCAATGGCAAAAGGAAGACCTTTCTCTCTGTCTCTCTCTCTCTCTCACTGTCCACTCTGCCTGTCAAAAATAAAAAATTAAAAAAAAAGATAGTGATTTGTTCTGAGTTATTGCAGAAATAAACTTACAAATAAGAATCCCTTCTATAATGATTCATTTGATAACTTTGAACCATAAGAAGGGTTGAAGGTTTCTTCTAGGGAAGTATCTGTGAGTAACAGTAACCAAGATCCCATTAAAATAAAGTATAAAAATCAAAGGGAAATAAAGCTAACACAGTTTGATTTTTTAAATAGAGTTCAAATTTTGATCAGACTTTTCAGAGAAGTGGTAAAAACAAGTCGGATGAGATTCATTAGAAAAACATATCAAAAAGTCAAAAGAAAATAAGCAAAATACACTTTAAGAAAAAAGATAAAATTATGGGGTAATGTACTAAAACTGCAGTAGAGGCCTTTGTCTTTTAATTAAACTTATTTCTAACTGACGTGATTAAAGTTGTGATAGAAGCCTTCCCAAGGTCAGAAGAAGAAAAAGGGAGGAATGTGTTAGTCACCTGCTTGCCTATGAATGCTTCAGCTGTAGTTACTATCTGCTTCTATGTAACCATTTCAAGTTCTGTTTGCAAGTACAGAGCAATGGCGTTAACCCTTGCCAGAGAGCCGATGGCTCAGTATGTGTGTGGAAATGGCATCATCAGTAATTACCTACACAGGGGCAGTATTGTATCAATCCTGGGGCCACCATACAACATTAGAATATCCAATCAAATCCATATAAGGGGTACAAATAGGCTAAGCCCTATATAAGGAAATATCTTTCTTTGTTCTGGGTTTGGCATTTGGATAAGAAATCCCACCTGGGCCTTATGCTGGCATAATAAAAGACTACTTCCTGTTAAAAGGCCTTGGTGTCTTGTCTCTGTAGAGAATAATTTAACAAATTCCGATCCAAAGAGGAGCAGTTATTTAAGTGAAACTTCCTGTTTATTACTTCCAAATGAATTGACCTTCATTCATGCGTTCATCCATCCAAGAACTTTCCCAGATAATGGAACTACAAAGCAGTTAAGACCAGTATAGCTCCTCTTGTCGTGGAGTTGAAAATCTACAGAGAGCAAAGGTCAGTGTGTGAGTAATCAAAGGACTACTTCAGTATTTAAAAATAGTGATGAGTCCATGAGGGTAACAGACAAGATATTATGATGCAGAGTAACCAGTGGTTGCCTTCTTTCAGTAGGGATGGTTAGGAAAGGCGTCTCTGAGGAAGCAACGTTTAAGTCAGTGAAAGACAAAAGGAAGCTCCAAATTTCAACATCTGTAAAAAGGCAGGATTTCAGATGAGAGAAGTACAAGGGCCACAGCTGGCTTTGAGCCAGAAAGGAGCTTGCTCCCTGGAAGCAGAACAGTTGCTGTAGCAGAGTACGCATTTCTCCAGAGGGAGGAAAGCAGATTTTTATATAAGATGTAATTTATAGCGAAAGACATGAGAATTTATATGCCAATAAATACTTATTAAAGTAGATGAAACAGATCCTAAATGACTGGCCCTCTCTACATAGTCAATGCCTTATTTCTCCTAGATGCATAAAGTAGTCACCTCCTGTGCCAGGGAAGAGGGCTCAGACAAAGGAAGGAGCCCAAGAGCCTATTTGTACATTCAGTGTTCCTTGTGCTCCACCATACCTGGGACACTTCCTGTTTCTGAAACTTACATTATGGGGAAGCAAAGACTTGAGGTCTATACTGACTTCTTTAGACATATAGAGTTTCAAAATATTTCTTTCTCAAATTCCCAGAGATGATTTACCAGTTTGGGTGGCCAAAGAATATTAGACTTTCAAGAAAGTAGCTCTTTGGTATTGTTTGTAACCCTTGTCTATACTTCTGAGGAACAGTGGTCTTTCTACTTACTACTGTTGAATCCTTTATTTAGTGCAGAATTAAGCCTGTGATTATAAAGTAAAAAAAGCATGTCATCACAAAAAAATTAAAAGAAAAATAAGGAAGGAAGAGAAAACGTGGGAAGTGTCATTATGTTTTTAAAACTGTATATATAAGAAATACATGAAATATATATCCCTTTATATAAATAAATAAGTGAATGTAAGTAGCCCAAGTTTCAGGAGCTGTATTTAAAACATTGTTATTGAAATTTCTACTTCACCACAGTTCCAGTGGTCTTATTTTTCTTAGGTTCTGTGCCTGTGGGACTTCATTGATTTGTCAAGATGTACGACTTCAAGCTGATTTTGGAAACAAAGTAACTTGTTATATTTTTAGAGGGGAAGTGAATCTGCAGAACTGAGCCACAGCATAGTAAAACAAGTGGCTTATCAAAGTAAAGCCAAGATAAATATGGGGGTTGGGGGACTATAACAAGTTAAGATCAATACTTCTCCCCTCATCTTTGTTTAACTCTCTTTTCTGAAGGAAGACTGTGATTTCCATTTCCATTTCATTTCTTTTCTTTCTTTTTTTTAAAAATGGAAACACTCAAAGAACAGGAACTTTAAATTTCAATGAGAGGATCAAAGAAAGTGTTGATACCCAGGAGTCATGCTGGAGCTGTCTTAGGGTTGGTGGTATAGGGCTGACATATCTGAACCCTCATCATAAAACCAGGTCCTTGCAGTACATCAGAAAATAAACCCTTCTAGGGATTCCGAGTCTATCGATTTCTATTGTTTGGTTTAACTTTCATTGCATTCTTTATGAGAGTAAATGCCATCAAAGTTTCTGGGCACTCTGTTTCAAAGGAAAATGTTCCGATTCCCAGAGACAGTTTCTGAGATGGCTATGGGTAGATCAGATACCCAAGAGTCTCCTGAAGACATTAGAAGTGAGCCTATATACACCAGCAGTGGGATACAGAGCATGCAGCCATGGCTGCTGACTGTACAGGTTTCAAAATAAAGTGCAGCACGTGGACATTTAGGCGCTGACTCTAGCTAAACCAGTTAATGACTAGTATCATCTAATGAAGTAGCAACCTGAACGCCTCATAATCTCTTCCCATGCGCAGATTTCAATTAAATAATGATAATGTCCTTGTTGTAATTACTCATCAGTAACTGTGCTCCTTGCCTTCATCTGTTCTGTCAACTCAGCTGAACAATGCTACATTCGCTTGGCAAAGGCAAGGGGGAAATGAAGGATTTTTGTTCACCATAAAATAACACTTGAGGAATGAGGTCAGGGAGGCAAGGGACTAGGCTCCTTCTGAGTGAGGAAACCCCCGTTTCCTCATCTCTACTGTGACATGGTCAGATTTATATGCACTTTTGTTTCAAGCATTCAGACACTGAAATCTCTGAGGAGTTTCAAGAACATGACTAGAAGCATGGTTTTTCGAAATCTAGAGCTCATCACTATAAAATGTTAAGAGTTACATCCCTCAAAGAATGACATTTTCACAAGTATGCCATTCTCTATTTTGTGGCTGTGAAATCTATAGCCTGTAAAATAATGATAACATAATGTGAGTCTTAAATAGTGAAATTTATGAGTGACACAGGAAATGAAAATGACTAAGCAACAGGCTTATATTCATAATATCTGTGATAATTCAAATGAAGGCAGTGAAACTGCTACATGAGTCAAAAACGGGCTACAGTGGAAGCCAGAGATGTATTTAGATGTGTAACTGCAAGCAAAATGTCTATGTATTCTTTTTTTTCTAAGAAACTCAGTAAATAAGCACTACCTTTCTCAATTTATTCTGGAGTTTTAAAAAGAGAGAAGCGGGCTTTCACTGTAATACGTGAACATTAATTTTATGTTCAATTTTAGAAATTTATTTTTGAGGGCCAGCATTGTGGCACAGCAGGATAAAGCCCAGGCCTGCAATACCGACATCCCAGAGAGTGAGTCAGTGGATGGGAGTGTTTTCTCTCTCTCTCAAAAAAAATATAAATATAAAAAGTTTTTTGTTATTGTGATTGCATTTAAAGAAATTTTGACATTTGGGACTGGCCCTGTGGAGTAGCGGGTAAAGCTGCTGCCTGCAGTGCCAGCATCCCATATGGGTGCCAGTTTAAGACCCAGCCGGTCCACTTCTGATACAGCTCCCTGCTAATGTATCTGGAAAAGCAGCGGAAGATGGCCCAAGTCCTTGGGCCCCTGCACCTGCATGGGAGACCCAGAAGAACCTCCTGGCTGCTGGCTTCAGATTAGCTCAGTTCTTTCTGTTGTGGTCATATGGGGAGTGAACCAGCGGATGAAAGACCTCCCTTTCTCTGTCTCTACCTCTCTCTGTAACTCTTTCAAATAAATAAATAAAATAAATCTTTTTTAAAAGCTTATTTTTAAGAGGGAGAGAAAGGGAGAGATTTCCCACCCACTGCTGCCCTATCCAAATGCCTGCCACAAGCAGGACTGGACTAGGCCAAACCCAGGAAGCAGTCTCTCACTTTGGGGGAAGGAACTCAAGTACTTGGGACATCATCTGCTGCCTCCAGAGACATTAACAGGAAGCTGCTTCCAGGTACTCTCATATGGCATGCAGTCTTCCCAAGTGGGAGTTTAGCCCACTTTGTCACAATGTGTATTGCAATAGGTAATTAATTTTAATAAAAGGAAATCTAATGACATGTGAGCCATGTTTTAAAAGCACTGTTATAAAGTATTTGTCTTTAAATCTTTCCCCCTCTCCTGTAATCTTCCGATTCCTGCACCCAAACCCATTCTGATCACTTATCACTCCTTATAATCTAAGGTACGGCAAAATATAGCTTCAAACTGCATCCTACATTTAGTGTCAAAATCTGAAAGTTGAAAATACTTCAGCAGCCAAAATAATAAGTAAGGATAATAACTTTCTTCTTTTCCTGATACTTTATTTGTTCTGTTAATATAACATTAATACAAAGAAAACAGATTCAGTGTTATTCACAGATGAAATTCTAATAGTATTCCCTTCCTCCCAGGGATAATAATTTTCAAAAAATAATTGAGTAGGTGAATAGTTTTTACCAAGATGATTTTTAAGTTTGAACCAGAAAGGTCATAATCAGATCTGGCTGATTATACTTAAGTCTGATGTTACAGGGTTGCAGGAAATACGGAAGATATGGTACCCATTATCCAACCTCTTTCTCTTTCCCCTCCTTCCCCTCTCAGCCTCTATGTTCAGATAGAGTTTTTTTAGCTTTCCCATGTAAGGAGGAACATTTGGTAGTTGCCTTTCTGTGTCTGGCTTAACATAACATCCTCTAGTTTCATTCATTTTGCGGTATAGATTTTGCACATATTTTGATATATTCATACCTAACTATTCATTTTTGCGAAGTGTTAATGTAAAAATACTGTTTGTAATTTCAAATTCCACTGTCCATTACTAGTATATTGACTTTCATGAATTAACTTTGGGTTTAAATTTTTTGCTAATAATTTATTTCAAATTTTTGTATCTGTTCTCATAACCGAAATTAGTCTATGATCATACTTTATTATAATACTTTTGTTGAGTTTTCATATGCAACATGAGTTGGGGAATATTTCTCCTTTGTGTTTTATTTGGAAGATTTTCTGTAAGTTTTGTGTTACTTCTTATTTCATAATCTTGAAAATATTACTGCTGAAGCCAATAGAGTTTAAGATATTCATTTAACAGAGGCTTGTAATAACATATTTGCTTTCTTAATTGGATACAAGGCTATACATATTTTCCGTTTCTTCCTGTATTAGTTTTCACAAATTGCATAATTACAGGAGTTGTTCTTTTGTGAAAATTCACAGATTTATTGGCATAAATGATCGAAGTGTCATTTTAGATATATTGCATATATTTTGACAGCTGTTTACATTATTACTCAATCAAAATATTTTCTAATTTCCACTGTGCTTTTTTTCTTTTATCTAGTGATTATCCAGGAACAATTACTTAATATGAAACATTTGGATCTATTGCTAACTGCCTTTTTGTTTTGATAATTCAAATTTAATTCATGGTATGATTTCAATTTTAGTTTGACACAGCTGTATTCAGTTTTTATTTATTTGAATAAATAACTCACTGAGTTACAGAGAGAGAGAGGGAGAGAGATCTTTCATCCAGTGGTTCACTCCCCAGAGACCACATGGCTAGGACTGGGCCAGGGCAAAGCCAGGAGCCAATAGCTTCATCCAGGTCCCCCACATGGGTGCAGGGGCCCACAGACTTGGGTCATCTCCTGCTGCTCTTCCCAGGCCATCAGCAGAGAACTGTATCAGAAGTGGGACAATCGGGACACAAACCAGCACCCGAATGGGATGCTGGCATCACAGATGGCAGCTTAATCTGCTTTGCCATAGCTCCAACACCAAGTGTTTTCTATATATTCATTTTGGTTAACAACATATTTACTCATATGTTTAATATATATATTCTTTCAGTTACTAAGCGAAGTATTAGAATTTCTCCTTACCTTGACTATTATTTTCTTTCAATATGGTATCCTTATGTTTGGAGTTTAAGCACAACTCTTTGCTTATGCCGCTGAAACTAGATACCATAAACCAGGATATTTATCAGCCACAGACATTGATTTTGGACAGTTCTAAAGGCTGAAAGTGCAAGGTCACGTGCTCGCAATTTCAATGTCTTGAGAAACCCTCACTTTTCAAAATGGCATCTCATTCCTGTGTCCTCACATGACGAAGGCAGAAGGGCAAGAAAGGTGAACTCTCAGGAGCTTGTTACACATGGCCATTAATCCACTCAGGAGGGCTCTCTCCTTGACCCACTCATACTCTTCTCTTAGTCACTTTCCAACCGGCCTCAGCTCTTGATGTCCCCATAATGGGGATTAAATTTTGACATGAATTTTGGAAAGGATGCTCGTTCAAACCATAGCAATAGCTTTCCCCAACCTGTGATTAATATAAATTAGTACTTTCACCATTTGTCAGATGGGACAGGCAGCTAGAAAACTTGAACTCCATTTATCATCCTCTTCCTAATTTTCATGCTATTGTTTCCCATCTCCTCACACGTTAAGAATATGACTTATCATTTATGATGCTGACATCGCTCATCCTGATGCAGTTCATTTGTCATCTTTTGCCTGTGTAAATTTCCCCCCTCCCTGTTTTTGCCTTTCCGCACTGTACAGTTTGGAAGGAAGTTAGAACACAGAGATCTGACTTCAGACGTTAGGGAACCATACACTCTTTCCTTGAAGACAGAGTACCTATGTAATTATTTATAATTCTTCTGAATAAGAAATGTGTCTTCATCCACCATTTCATTAAATTTGTTTACATCAGCATAAACTTGGCGTTTATTTTTACATTGGGTTATCATCCAACACTGCTTTATTTTGTAGCTCCAATTGTTACAGCTTTGGTTATTAGGAGTTCTTTTTGTTGGCTCTTGTGTTCCTTTTAACATATTTCCTTATTTTATTTTTTCTAAAAAGTGCTTTACTTTTTGGTACTAGAAGATAATTCAGGCTCTTGTGTGTGTTTGCTCATACATGTCTATGATATATATATATATATATATATATATAATCACTTGTGTCTATATTATGCTAAGTAGGAGTTCATACTGATATCTCTAACTCCCATCAGAACCAGTCAGTTCATTTCTGCCTTCAGCCTTATTGATTTTTAACCTCCCAATCCAACATTAAGAAACCCTGCACCATCTTGCATCCTTACTTAATCCTAGTATACACCTCTAATGCTATTCCACATTGTATCGCCTTAGAAAAAACTTTATCAACCAGATCAAATGTATCAACTAGTACATTGCTCATGTATAATTTTTTTGTTCTTAGTCTTACAATTTTATGACAGTGATTTCCATAGTTTCTTAGGTAACCTTTTCCCTCCATTGCCTTTAGTGAAGTCACTAACAAATCTGCACCAGAGTTGGATTCTTTTGGCACAGTCTGCATTTCATCAGGAAATTTGATTTTTAAAATTGCATTAATGAAGTTTTTGCTCTTTGTTCTGTGAAGTGCTGCGCATTCTGAGAAATGCATAATTCCTAGTCTTTTTCAAAAAAGATTTATTTATTTACTTCAAAGTCAGAGTTACACAGAGAGAGAAGGAGAGGCAGAGAGAGAGAGAGGTCTTCCATCTGCTGGTTCACTCCCCAGTGGGCTGCAATGGCTGGAGCTGTGCTGACCCGAAGAAGCCAGGAGCTTCTTCCAGGTCTCCCACGCGGGTACAGGGGCCCAAGGACTTCGGCCATTTTTTACTGCTTTCCCAGGCCAGGGCAGAGAGCTGTTAGTAGAGCAGCCTGGACTAGAACTTGCACCCATATTGGGGCCAGTGCTGTAGTGACAACTTTACCTACTATGCCACAGCACTGGCCCCCTCGTCTTTTTTTTTTTTTTTTTTTTTTTTTTTTTTGACAGGCAGAGTGGATAGTGAGAGAGAGAGAGAGAGAGAGAGAGAGAGAAAGGTCTTCCTTTTTGCCGTTGGTTCACCCTCCAATGGCCACCACAGCTGGCGTGCTGCAGCCGGCGCACCACGCTGATCGCTGATCCGAAGTCAGGAGCCAGGTGCTTCTCCTGGTCTCCCATGGGGTGCAGGGCCCAAGCACTTGGGCCATCCTCCACTGCACTCCCTGGCCACAGCAGAGAGCTGGTCTGGAAGAGGGGCAACTGGGACAGAATCCGGCGCCCCGACCGGGACTAGAACCCGGTGTACCAGCGCCACTAGGTGGAGGATTAGCCTATTGAGCCGCAGCACCGGCCCCCCTATTCTTTTAATTACATGTATATTTAAAGCCATACAAGACAGCAATATTATTTTGGGTACTTAATATGCATTTTCATTTAACCCTACACATACACTCTTTCCTTGTTCTTTATTTTTTACTACATTTTCTTGCCTTGTGATTTTTAACTTTCTGCCAAAAAATACCCTTTGATTTTTTTTTCAGCACTGGTTTGCAGGTGATAGTTCTTTAAATTTTTGTCTGGCCATGTCTTCACTTCACATTCATGTTTGAATGCTATTTTTGATGGTTCTACTGCAAGTATAACACTTGGGGGGTCTTCATTAGAATCCTGGAGTCACGGTGAAGTCCTGTCTTTCTTCCCGGTTACTATATTTCAGTGTTTGTCTCTCCATAATTGTGAGTCTCCAGTAAGCTTTGCTCAGCTTTTCAGATGCTTAGGAATTGGCATGTGGCCTTGAAGGAAAAGGAAGAGCCAAATATCAGACTCACAGCTATGTTTTCCTTCTCTCTGGGAACCTGCCTCTCAAATCTGTTGTTGCCACCAAGTCAAGTTTCCAGTTGCTTCAAACAGATAAAAATTATCTAACTGTTCTCATTAAAAGTGTCATGACAACTAGTTACCATACAAAAATTCTGGAATAGCAATTCAAATTTCCTCACGTGTGGAAATTTCTATCTCACACTCAACCATGCTTGCAAATGTGGATACTCTATAACATGATCTTGGTGTTACCAGGTATGGCGTCATCCTTAATTAGCTTTACCACAAAATAGTAGCTTGCTTATTAGTTCAATACATGTTATTTAATAAAATTGAAATAATTTTCTGAGATGAGATATGGTGAGGTGAGGTAAAGTGATGGAGAAGCTTTCCCACAAGGTAGATGCTTATTAAAACTTGGTAAATATTTTATTTAATCTCTTGGCATCTCTGCCTTTTGATTATATTTGGTTTGACAATTTCTTCTAAAGGTTGACTGTGAAAATCTCGGCCTTGGGAAGAGGCAGTTTATTGTTTTCAAGTCATATAGAATCCAAGAACCGTGAAGTTCCAAAAGAGTTATAATGATCATATCTGCAGTGAACCCAAGTTAGCTAATGCTCACACACATGGCCCTGATTTCCCCTCTTATAGGTAGTGTTCATTTCTCTGGGACTGGACTTAATTGATAAGATGTTGTCTAGAACATAAGCTGTATAAAATGAATGTATGTTTCAAGTTAATGGACAAAGTACAGTTGTTTGTATTTTAGTATATGTGCTGCTGAAGTGAGCACAAGTTGTTTGTATTTTAAAATTGAGCTTTTTAAAATAATGATACTTGTTTTCTGAACTAATATTTGACTAAAATATTTGACTAATATTGAACTAATATTTGACTAAAATAGACATTTAAGAGGAAAAGGTCTTAAATAATTGACACTTTATGTTTGAGATTACTGAGAATGCAGAGTAATTTTCTATATTCTGAATTAGCACACATAAAATTGAATCCTCTTTTCTGAATTATATTTAACTACTAGAATGACTAAGATATTTATTTTTTATTTTGAGAGACATAATATCAGAGATTAAATTTTGCTATTCTGCAGTAGTTTCTTGGTATCTGGTCTATATGTGAAAATAGTCTATAAACATAGAAAAGCTAATTTGTTAAAGATGGCCAAAATGGGGGATAAGTAGATAGCATAATTTTGCTTTTAAAACAATAATGCATCTATCATATAAGAAAACCTCAAATATTGATAGGTCTGAATATCCCTAATTACAAAAATATTTTCCATTGAAACACATTCAACAGAGTTTTACAAATACATGTAGCAGCACCATCTAGCAAGCTCCTAGTGTATTTACCACACCGCATTTTGTTCTTTTTCTAATAGTGGACCTATTTTGCTGAGCATCTTTAGAGTCTTGGTAACTTATAGTTTTTATGAAGGGGAAAAATCCTCGACAGTAACACAGAAGTACTAAGTCACAATTTTACACTTGAAATTCTGTGTATTATGTATAAAAGCCTATGCATCAGAATAAAATTTATGTTCTATTTCTTTTCTAACAAAATTCCTTGAATAAATTTTAATGGGAAAACATATTTAACTGTTTATTTAATTGATCTATGGACACAATATCATTAAAGCCTCATCTACTATATGTAGGCAATGTGATAAAAATGGGAATGTTTAGAAATCAACCTTTATTCCTGATGACAGTGCAGCTTACTAAATGGAAGAGAGTATTACACATGGGAAAAATGAGTTTGGAGAGAAACTAATTTACTATTTTTATGACTCTTGGCAAGTTATATAAACTCCCTGACTCTTAGTCTCCTAATCTTCAATACCCAATAACGATAACAGTAACAGAAACAGAGTTACTTAGAAGTGTTTTTACTGAATGTAATTCAACAGATGATTTTTCATAATTTATCTACTACTAACATTATTTTTAATTATAGGGAAAGTTAACCTGTTAAAATGGTAAAAAAAAAAAAAAAAAAAAAAAAAAAAAAAAAAAAAAAACCTGGGGCTGGCACTGTGGCGCAGTGGGTGAAGCCACTGTTTGCAGTGCCAACATCCCATATGGGCACCAGTTCGAGTCCCGGCTGCCCCACTTCCTATCCAGCTCTCTGCTGTGGCCTGGTAGAGCAGTAGAAGATGGCCCAAGTCCTTGGGTCCTGCATCCATGTGGGAGATATGGAAGAAGTTCCTGGCTCCTGGCTTCAGATCTGCTCAGCTCCGGCTGTTGCGGCCATCTAGGGAGTGAACAGGCGGATGGAAAAAACTCTCTCTATCTTTATGCCTCTCAAATAAATAAATAAACCTTTAAAAATAAAAAAAAAAAACTATTGCTTGTAAAATGCCCAATTTGTCTTGATTGGCTTCACTTTTTTTGTCTGCTCTCATGCACCTGTTTACACATTTTGCACACCAATAATGGCAGACTAGACAGTACTGTTAATTCAGAAAATTAGTTGAAAGCTTTTATTTAGAACAAAAAATCGTATTATTAACTGAATTTTTCTGTCTTTTCAGCTTGTCTAAGTCTACAAATACATCTATATGAACAAATTGGAGAAAAAACTGAATTTTAACAACATACATGTTGAAATGAACCAGGTGAACTCAATACTTTCTAGTTACCTTTTTTTTTTTAAAAAAAAACATAACTAACTTTACTAAGTTAAGCTATTTTTCTGTTAAGTAAAGGTAGAAACAAAACACCCTCTAGGTTTTTATGAGCAGAAACTGTTCTAGGGTGTGAGCGGAGAGCTGACTGAAGCTGGAGATGCCGGCTGGGTCACAAGCATCCTAATATCAGCCTGCCAACTCTCACATTTCTCAAATGCAGCATCCGGTTACTTTGGACAGGGAATGGCCAGCTGGATCCTGATAGTTCAATCACTGCCAGAAATCTTATAATAGCTGAAGAAGGCAAACAGTAACCTTTTCATTTAGCACCGGCAAAGATTCTGCTGAGAAATCTGAAGCCTGGAAGACTCCAAAGGAGGTTTAGCTTAAGATGAAGTGAAAACTCTGGTTTTACTTTATGTTTTGTTCTTTTTTTTTCTGTTTTAAAAGTAAGAAATATTTGACAGCACTCAGCAGACTGTTTGTAAACACCAACATGAATCCTGGAAGCACCAATGGAGTCCTGTGATTCAAGCACCTATGTCAGATGCTTTGTCTGCAGTATTAGCATCTAAATAATGCCATGCTGATGACATAAGGATGAAAGGCAACCCTTTTATGGCTGGACTATATAAAAGTGACAGAAAGAAATTAGCAGTAAAGGCTTTTCAGTGAAGGCTGGCCTCTTGGGTATAACTAAGCCACTTCTGAGAAACAGACAGTGGTGTTTCAACACTTGAGCACCATGCTTTGCTGGGTTATTTCAGACATTACAAGTAATGTATTGTTTAGTTGTACCCATGTACACCATTAAATGCATCACAGTGTGGCATGGATTCAGCAAGTTTTAGTCATAACATGCCAGCTGGAGAATATTAAGGGAGGAAGAATCCTTTTTCAATTTCTGCTTAATGTACCTTCCAAATGCTATAACTACTCTTCAGTATATAGGTACTAAAATAGAATTTTCAGTGATGTAGCATTTGCTTATTCTCTCTTTCTTATCCAGCTTTTGCATTCCTTTCTTACGTGTCATTGAAGCATACAAGTCTCAACGTGTTTTTTTTTTTTTTTTTATTTCTAGAGTTAATGAACCTTATCTGGACTGATATTTGCAAAGTTTACCAGAGCAACAAAAGTGTCTTTATAGGCAAAAATTATACAAAGACTATCAATGTATTTTGCAATTATTTTCCTGAGCATTTTATGGCTATTTAAGCCTCATGGTGGTCTTTCTCAATAATTAATGTGGTCTATGAAAGAAAATGTGTATTTTTAATTTTGCCATAAAATAATTTTCATTTGCTTTGCTGTCCCATCATTAAAATCTACCCAGAGGATTCCTCCTTGTGTGTTGGGCAGGTCTACTAAGTACTGCTCCCTATTTAACTTGCTCTTAGATCACAACCATGGCTTGAGAATTCTTTTAATCTCTTTTCCATTTATAACTGTACTGCATGACCTTTTTTCAGCAAGGTGTCTTGTATATAAAATGTCAGTGAGAGGATTACAGACATGGGACAAAGATATAGTTTAATTAAAAAAGGTCCTGTGAGATTGAAAAAGGTTACTGGCCTAGATCACAAATATTTAATGCCAGATGACTATTTATAAGGCTAAAAGAAAAAAAAAAGAAAAGGAATGAAAAGATTTACTGGTCATTTGTAATTGGCTAGCTATCAAATTTGTAATAATTAGATTCTTTTTTCTGATTAAAGCTTTTGCTTTGTCTTGATTTTAAATTAGGACACTTGAGCAATGAGCCATGCCAATTACAAAATGAATTTCATATAGAATTTATTCACATTCCCTTTAAGTGAGACTATATAAGATAGTTGTTGTTAGTGTCAAGGTCTGAATGTTTAAAAAATTAATTCATTGTTCAAAAGTCACTGATGTGAAGCCATGTATGGAGTGATTACACCTAAGGCATCATCCAATAAGTGGCTTTCCCCACCCTTATCTTCCATACATATAAGTCAAAGTATTCACAATCTCTTACTTAATGACTGATTGGCAATGACACCAATTATTTAGAAGGGATATACAAATAAAAAGAATAATTACATCAAAATTAGGTTGACAAAAGTTATGGGACCAGCAGAAGCATACACACACATTCACACACACACAGAAGCACATACCAATACATGTAGACACACCATCAGTCTGAAGTTGGACCTGATAAGAGATGTCAGCAACCAGTAATACAACAAAGAGGATATCTCTTTGGCTCCAGAATTGGGTAGCTAAATTTATGCTCTGTTGTGACTATGATAGTCATTGGGGACATGACAGAATTCAAGTGAGAGGTCACTGATTTCCATCTAAACTCTAAAATTAACAATTCGATAATGTTCTGGAATAAAAAAGAAATGGTACCAATATACTTCAAACTAAATCCTTCTCATGCTATCTATCCAGAATTCAAAAATTCTTGGTACCAAACATCCTATTGGGACATTAAGACAATACTGGATTGCAGTCTTCCCACTTGAGGTCATGATTGAAATTCTTAAAACCATGAGTTAGGAATCTCATTATGGTTTGTGATCACTTCAAGACATTCACTGTGATAAAATATTTCCTCTTGCGGATTAGTTTTCAGACTTAATAAAAGATAGTTTTTGGTGTTTTTATATGATGCCAAATTCCTAATATCAAAAGTAAAGATAGAAATTTCATACCTAGTAACTTATTTGTATCTAGCTGTTTCAGCTATTCAAAAGTTTTAGCTATAACAGCACCAGTAGCAACCATTGGAGGGAAAATAGTTTCAATAAATCAGGTCCATTCTGAATCTGAATGACATATATCCATGAGGACCTGTCTCAGGATAGGAAGAGTAAAAGAATGCATTTACCTTGTCATTCATTCAATGAATAGATATTTAGCTTATGGATGGCCAGTATATTGGATGTGCCATATATATATTGGATGTGCCAAGTGCTAGAGATGAACTAGTGATCTAAAACCATATATATATTCCCTGTGCTCATGGTTCTATGTCTCTTAAGGGTAAGAGAATGGCAGATTTTGTCAGGTAATTATGTATAAATTGAATACTTATATACTCAGAAAATTGATATTTTAAAAGGTGCTTTATGGAATCTTGTAATGAGGCAGCTGATGTAGTCAGAGGGTGAGGCAGCTGAGGACTGGTGGGGAATTAAGAGAAGTACAGGTGCCAGTGGCTGCTCTGGACTGTTCAAGGAGGAGACATTTAGCTGAGAACAGTGAAAATGCCTCAGGCTCCAAGAAAAGCAATCCAATTTATAAAACCACATATTCTTTTTTTAAGATTTATTTGTCTAATGAGAAACAGAATTACAGAGTAAGGGAGAGACAGAGAGAGAGGATTTCCATCTGCTACTCTTCTCCCCAAATGGCCACAAGCGCTGAAGCTAGGCCTATCTGAAGCCAGTAGCCAGGAGCATTTTCTGGGTCTCACACTTGTGGGTAGGGGCCCAAGGACTTGGGCCATCTTCCTTTGCTTTCCAGGCCATCAGCAGGCAGCTGGATTGGAAGTGGAGCAACCAGAACTCATACCAGCACACATATAGGATGCCAATGTGGCAGGCGGAGGCTTAACCTATAATGCCACAGTGCTGCCCCTACACTCACATTTTCTAAGATAGACAGATAGATTATTTATTTATTTATTTCCCTGAAGGCAAAATTAGAGAAACAATTATAAAATATAATACTATAAAATAAGTATTTAAATATTTTTTCAAGTGTCCGTTGGCCATTTGAATTTCCTCTCTTGAAAAACGCCTATTTAAGTCCTCTGCCCATTTCTTAATTAGATTATTTTGTTGTTGTTGAATTTCTTGAGCTTTTTATAGATTCTGGATGTTAACCCTTTATCATTTGTGTAGTCTTCAAATATTTTTTTCCATTCTGTCTTTTGCCTCTTCACTTAGCTGAGTGTTTCATTTGCAGTGCAGAAGCTTCTCAGCTTGATGCAAGGTTCTGAGGTTTTTTTCCAAGAAGTCTTTGCCTGTGCCAATGTATGCAGTTTCCCTCAATGTTCTCTAAAGATTTGATGGTATTGGGTCATAGATTTAGGTCTTTGATCCATCTTGAATGGGTTTTTGTGTAAGGTGTAAGGTAGGGGTCTAGTTTCATACTTCTGCATGTGCAGATCCAGTTTCCTCAGCACCACTTGTTAAAGAGACTGTCCTCGCACCAGGGATTGATTTTAGCTCCTTTGTCAAAAATAAGTTGGTTGTAGATACATGGATTGAACTCTGGAATTTCTATTCTGTTCCATTGGTCTACAAAGTCAGTTTTTATGCCAGTACCAGGCTGTTTTGATTGTAACTGCCCTGTAGTATTTCTTGAAATCAGGTATTTCTGATGCCTCCGCCTTTGGTTTTGTTGTATAAGACTGCTTTTGCTATTTGGGTTTTCTTGTGTTTCAATATGAATTTTAGCATTTTTTTTTTTCAAGAAAGGAAATTCAAGTGGCCAACAGACACTTGGAAAAATGCTAAGCATAACTAGCCACCAGGGAAATGCAAATCAAAACAACATTGAGGTTTTGCCTCACTCCAGTTGGAATGGCTCTCATATAGAAATCAAGAAACAATAAATGCTAGCTTGGATGTGGGGAAAAAGATATTCAATCCACTGTTGTGGGAATGTAAACTGGTGTAGCTACTGTGGAAGACAGTATGGAGATACCTCAGAAATCTGAATATAGACCTACCATATGATCCAGTCATCCCACTCCTGGAAATTTACCCAAACTAAATGAAATCTGCATATGAAAGTGTTATCTGTACATGCATGTTCATTGAAGCACAATTCACAACAGCTAAGACACGGAATCAACCCATATACCCATCAACTGCAGACTGAAAAAAGAAATTATGGGATATGTACACTATGGAGTACTACTCAGCTATTAAAAAAAAATCCTGTCTTTTGCAATAAGATGGACACAACTGGAAACCCTTGCACTTATTGAAATAAGCCAGTCTCAAAAAGACAGATATCATAGGTTTTCGCTGATCCGAGCTAATTAATAAAGTACCTAAAATGTAATATATTGGAATGAAATGGACATTTTGTGATTTAATGATTATATACAGCTCTTGTCTCTTCCATTGAGGAACAGTATTTTTTTTTATTTTCATGCTATTTGTTGAACTCTTTTACTTAGTGTAGGGATATAATCATTAAGAAAACTGAAAATAGAAATTTGAAAAAATTAAGAGTGGGAATGTGAGAGAGAGGAAGAAGAAGGGTTGGAGTATGGGCAAAAGGGAGGGCAATATGGGAAGTATCATTATGGTTCTAAATCTATATATATGAAATGCATGAAACATCTATAAATTATATAAAATTAAAAATAATTAAAATACTTTTTAGGGATGGACATTGGTACAGTGGGTAAGAAGCCATTTAGGATGCCCACCTCCCATATCAGAGTACTTGAGTTCCAGTACTGACTCCACTTCCAGCTTCCTGCTAATGCACAGCCTTGGAGGCAACAGGTAATGGTGGAAAATACTTGGGTCCCTTCCACTTACCTGGAAGATATGGGTTGAGTTACTTTCTCCTGGCTTCAGCCTAGATCAACCCTGGCTATTTTGGGCATTTGAGGAGTGAATCAGCATATTAAACATCAACCTTTCTCTCTCTCCTCCTCCCTGCCTTTCAACTACAGTCTTATAATTTACACACAAATGTGTGTGTGTGTTTGTGTGTGTATTACAGTTTTACCCTTTTCAGACTGATGTTAGCAGTGGTTTTATCATAAATGAACTTTATTGTGTTGGAGCACATTCCTTAAACACCTAATCTGTGTGTATTTTTTTTTTAATGGTGAAGGGATGTCAAGTTTTAGCAAGTACGTTTTCAGCATCTTTGAAATGATCATGTTTTCCCCTATGATTCTTTTAATGTAATATATCATATTTATTGATTTGTGTAAGTTGAACCATCCTTGAATCCCTTGGGTGAATTCCACTTGGTGATGCTAAGTGAATCTTTGAGGTATTCTTCAGTTCATTTGCTAGTATTTTGTTGAAAAAATTTTGCCTTTATGTTCATTGAGGATGCTAGCCATTATTTTCATTGTTGTGTCTTTGTCTACTTTTAGTATCAGAGGGATGCTGGCCTATTAGAATGTGTTTGGAAGAAGTGCCCCCTCTTCAATTTTTGAAGTATTTTGGAAAGGACTAGTAATAGCTCTTTTTTAATTTTTTTTGTAGAATTCAGACTTAAAAGTAGTCATCTGGCATTAAACATTTGTGATCTAGGCCAGCAAGCTTTTTTTTTTAATCTCATAGGACCTTTTTAAATTAAAAGATATCTTAGTCCTATGTTTATAATCCTCTTACTGGCATTTTCTATACAAGACACCTGACTGAAAAAAGGTCAAGCAGTGCAGTTATAAATGGAAAAGAGATTTTCATATTTATTTCAACCCCATTCACATTAGCCAAGACATGGAATCAATCTGAGTGTCCATCAAGTGAGCGCATGAAGAGAATGTGGTGGGTGCATACAGTAGAATATAATTCAGTTGCAAAGGGGGTGAAATCTCATGGCTTTCAGCCACATGGATGGACATGGAGGACATTGTGCAGGTGAAATAAGCCAGATTCAGAAAGACAAATCCCACATGATCCTCATCTGTGAAAACTAAAGTCACTCTCATAGAATTAGCATGTAAAATAGTGGTTCACAGAAACTAGGTAGGAAGGAGAAGGGAAAATGGAAAGAGATTGGTCAACAGTTACAAAATGAGTACTACTGAAAAGGAGAGTGACTACAGTTAAAAACATTATATTATATATTTCAATATAATTAGAGGTGAGTATTTTCTAACATTTTCACCACAAAGAAATGATAAATGTTTGAACTGATAGACATGCCCTATACTCTATTTGATTACTATACCATGTATGCATGTATTAAAATACTACATTGTACTCCATAAATGTGTACAACTGTACATTAAATAAAAACAAAATAAAAGTTTAATCTTATTTAAAATATAAAAGCACACAGAGAAGCTATAATGTAAGACAAGATACTATGACCATAGGCATGGGTATTTGAAAGAATAAAAGAATTTAATAGAAAGGTTAAGTTATTAGCAACTGCTGACAAGATGTTAGCAAGCAGGAAGATGGAATTAAAGAAAGCACTCAATAACTGTCAAAGGTAGCACAGAGATGGAGTGAAAAATATGAGAGTATTAGTCATAATTTTCCAGATAAAAAGAAGCAATATAGAACAGATTGATAGACAGCTGATAGGCATGTACATGATAGTCAAGTAGGCAGAGACACTGACAGATGGATACAGGAAGTCATTGTAAAGGATGGGCTCAAGTGATCATGGAAGCCAGCAAGTCTGAAGTCTGTAGGGCAGTCTGTGAGAGTGGATACCCAGGCAAGAGTAATGTTGCAGCCTTTAGTTGTAAGGAAGTCTGGAGGCAGAATTTCAGTCTTTTTCTCCCAAGGCTTTCAACTGCTTGGACAAGGCTTACCCGCATTATGAAGGTTGTTTTGCTTTATTCAAAGTCTACTGATTTAAGTGCTAAGTACATCTAAGAATACTTCACCAAAACATCTAGAAATGTGTTGACAATACAAGTAGGCACCTTAGCATGGTCAAGTTGGCACATAAAATTAACTGTTTCAATGACTGAATCTTAAAAGATATATAACATAGAGTAAGAAAATCCCAAATGTATCTGAAAGGTGTTTTGTAGGGTGAGATGGAGACCAGAAATTAAGCAATATTCACAAAAATGTTGTCTGAAAGTTTTCCAAAATTAAAAGAAAAGTATGAGATTTTAGATTGAAATGGCACTCAAATACATAATAAGAAATATAATTAAGTCCATAACTAGTCAGTTATTATGAAACTACAGAACATAAAACACATAATGATATTCAATGATTTCAGAAGAAAAGATACAACATTTACTAAAGAAAGGGAATCAAAATGAAAACAAACTGCTTGTTAAGATCAAGAAAAAAATAGAAAAAAAGATCATGATATACCACAAAGTAATGGGAAGATACTTTCAAAAGGCTCAGAAGAAATGGGTGAACAAATAGACTTTCATACCTACCTAAATGATTGGTGAAGAGGTGAAAAAAAGATATTTTTCAGATAAAATCTGAAAGGTTGTTATGGAGTTTTGGAAAGAAATAGTGAATGAAATGTGTGAGTACAAACAAAACAGTACTGTGAAGAAAGAACTTTGATGTATAAGAAACCATACAGACATAAAGACATTTTAAATATTTTTGTAAGATGAAATAAGCTTTGATTACATACTTTATTTTGAGTTTAAAAGAAAATAGTAGTATGTAAAATACTAGACAACCAACAAAAAATGGAAGGGATATATAAAAAATTAAATTGTTCTATTAATTTTGAAAGGACAGAGATATTATTTAATGTTAGACTTTGTTATATCAAGAATGGAGGTTAAAAATTAAAGAACAACTTCTAAAATAATTAAAACAAAATATACTCTTTCTCAACCAGTAACAGAAAATAGAGGAAATTAGAAAACCTGAGCATAAAATTAAGCAAGAAAATCATGTAAAATAGTAAGCAAAATAAGATGATAGAAAAAATCCATATAAATTAATAATCAGAAAATGTAACTGGATTAATACAATATAGACATTTAGATTGGATTTGTTTTTCCACTAGATTTGCCTCTTGAAAGTATATTCAGGATCAAAATACAAGAAAACTGAAGTTAAAGGGATGGTAAAGATACACTGGAAAACAATCAAAGAAAGCTAGTTTTTCTTTTAATTGCATGAAGTCAACTTTAACACAGAAGGGACCCACCTTACAACTGGCCCCTTGAATGATCTTAAGTAGCCATGTTTATAGTCACTGGGAGAGAACTAATAACTAAACGTATAAAGCAGACAAGTTCTGAGTACTATGGGAGATGGTCAGAAAGCTGTCTGGATAATTCTTCTAACAACCTTTTTATAGTATCTGTTGCTCTGGCATAGTACCATGCTTCCTGATGCCATCTCAGCTCTTTAAAATTTTCCTTTGCTGGTTTATGGAACCCAGTGCTTATTCTGGTTTAGAAAACTGGTCTGATTAAAGACATGTGGAAACAAAAATAAAAATGAGGAGGTCACATGGAGTATTTTGTCCAAAATAAGGATATTTTATGTCACTGAGATATTTGGTTGAATGGTTTAAGTCATCATGTTTTCTGGGGTACTTCTGATTGCAATTCAGATGATTGACCACTAGATGGCATGCTGCTTATTTGCAAAAAGTGAATGTCTCAAACCTGTCAGGTAGCCTTAACAGTTGCATTGCTTCTCAGCTTCTTGACTAAGATCAAGTGTAGAAGACAAGTTGTTGAATAGATAAATAAAAAGGTGATCATAGGTGATGGTAGAGATAGATAGATAGATGACAGGTAGATAGATACTATTATTGTCAATAGAATAAATATGAATTGGATAATACTTACCTACTTAAATTGTAATAGAGAAACCAACCTAAACTAACTAGATAGATTGGGCTGGAGAATGCAGGCTTTAGGATCTTTGCAAAACTGTATGTGTGATTTTGAATGAGCCATGTACTTCCACGTCCTATAAAATGCAGGACTAGGTGATTTCCAAGAATTTTTTATAATGTTACAATCCCATAATACCATACAAGGCAGTACATGAAACACAACAGAATAAAACTTAAAGCATCCATTGAAATTCATATTTTCTATAAAAATTTAAGTTATATTTTCTGCATGAAAAATCCTTTGATTTTAGATATTTCAGGTATTTGGCAACCACAGCTTAGGTTAATCTTGTATTAGAATTGTATAAGCTCTCATTTTATGTCCTACTGGCAAAGTTCCCTTGAAAAATCTGTCTGAAGCTGAGCTCTGGTGAGGCAGTTCAGTAGCCACTGCTGTGAGATCAAAATCTTATATTGTGATACTTTAGGATGCGCCCAGGATCCCCCTTCTTTCCAGGCTGGCACCTGCTCTGCTGTTTCTGAGGCTTAGGATTTTATCCAATCATCTAGGCTCAGTGTATATCACCCTTGTCTCATCCATTTCTAGTACTTTTACTTCACTGCATGTTTTAACCTGAACAAATCACTGATTTCTGTTGAACCTCTGTTCCCTCACCTGTAAATTAGAAACAAAATGTATGCCTCTGAAGGTTACGAGAGAATTAAGAGAGTATATATATATATTTTATATATATAATCTAATACATGGGTATAAATGATATATATATCACCCAATGCATGGGTATAGATGGATGCATACCTGACAGAATGGACAGAATGATATGTTGGACTTTTTAGAGTGAAAACTTTAGAAAATGGAATTCTGTTGTCACAAACCCAAATCAGCCTGACTAGGAGTTAAGAAAATGATATCCAGCAGTGCCATGGAACTATTCAAATAGCTCTTCTAGGAACTCAGAAAAGAGAGGAGAAGAAAATCTCATTGCTATGATCTCTGAAAACAGAGTACAGATAACTAAAGTCTGGACTGAAGCAAGGCTAAATCAAAACTAGGAGCAAAATATTATTCAGATGAACCTGTGAAAAGGATATAAGGATATGGGTGACAGTGAATATTAGCAATCAGTATGATGAAGCTAATAGGCCATTATTACCTTTAAGCCCTATTAACAGAAATACAGTCTACAATGAGGAATGCATGACTCCTATTCTTTTTTTGGCTGAAGTCACACCACTATTATTGGGTTGTGAGTACAAACAGTATCAAGAGAAGTTTATTGTCTGTCATACCTTAGGATATATATTCCTACTGTGGTTTAAAGTATTCCCCCAAAGGACTTGTATTGGAGACATAGTCCCCAAATTCCTGTTAATGGCATTGGGGGTGGGTCCTTTGGGGAGTAATTGCGATTAGCTGAGGTTGTGATGGTAAGGCCCCCATGATGGCATCAGTGGCTTAAAGGAAGAGAAGGAGCTGAACTAAAATCCTCTCTCTAACCCAACATGTGATGTCCTCTTCTATGCTATGAAGAAGCAAGAAGGCATTGCGAGGGGCCAGTGTTGTGGGGTAGTGGGTAAAGCTACAGCCTGCAATGCCAACATCCCATTTGGGCACCAGTTCATATCCTGGCTGTTCCACTTCAGATCCAGCTTCCTGCTGATGGCCTGGGGAAAGCAGTGGAAGATGGCCCAAGTGCTTGAGTCCCTGCTACCCGAGTGGGAGACCTCTAAGAAGTTCCTGGATTCAGCCTGGCCAGCCCCAGCCATCGCAGCCATCTGAGAAGTGACCCAGCAGATTCAAGATCTCTCTCTCTGTTTCAACTCTGATTTTCAAGTAAATCTTAAAAAACAAAAAGATCACCAGATGCCAAGTAGACGCTGATGCCATGTGTTGTTGGACTTCCCAGGCTCCAGAACCACAACCAAATCAAAATCTTTTGTTCACAAATTATTCAATCTCAGGTATTTTGCTATAGCACAAGCAAATGGACTAAGACAATGCCCATGACCCTGATGATTGGGAGGTAAGGGACGCAAAGGAAATAATCTAATTGGAGGCTTATGAGAGAAAGTCTACTTTCGGGGCCAAAATTTGCTATTGAAAGAGTCCGGAGAAGGTCAATAGTTAAAACTGGGAGGTGGGGCCGGCATTGTGGTAGCGGATTAAGCCACCGCCTGTGACACCAGCATCCATATGGGCACCAATTCCTGCCCTGGCTGCTGTACTTCCAACCCAGCTCCCTGAGGATTTACCTGAAATAGGATTTTCACTTAATAGCTTACGTTGTTTATTTGCTACTTGCTGTTTATCTGCAACCCTGGGTACGTGATTTAAGGAAAGGAAATGCTCAATAGACAGAACACACAGTGACAAAATTTCAGAACAGACAATGCTGAAATCAACATTAATGAACATAATATAGTAACAAAATGATAGTCTTTCAGTGTGCAATTCATACTAACACAAATATTTTACTGTTGATAATGATCAGAAGTTATAAAATTAAAACTCATTGACATTTTACCTGTTTTAAGTCTTGAAACCATGAACACTGGGAAAAGTTGCTCTGCTGGTGCCGGCCTGGCTGAGCTCACGCCCTTTTCAGCTTGCTGGGCCTGTTTTGTTTGCCAGCTCCACGTCTGTGGAGTGCAACTCTGGGGTTTCAGCCCCTGGAGGAGAGCATCCTCTTGTCTCCGGCCCCTACTCAGCTGAAACTCTGAATTTGCTGACAGTCTGTTCTGCCAGGGTCTCCTTCTTTTCCTTTCCTATGTGAGGGAAGGATAATATTGGGAAGACTGAAGGGGCTTACACTTGGCAGAAGCCCCTTGAGTGGTGACGGGGTGACTGGGATTATTGTGAGCAAGGTGCCAGTGTTGGGAGGAGAGCAAGACCGCAGGTGCTGACCCCTGCCACTTCAAAATGTGGAAACAGGAAGGACTGAGCAGAGAAGGGTGTGGTGCTGAGCTCAGGCTCTCCACTCCCTCCGGCCCTGGGTCCTCATGGTGGGAGTGATGAGCATTTTCAAGGGAACAGATTTCCAAGAGAAGTTATTTTTAGAAGACACTGTGTGCTATATTCTCTACTTTGAGGATTATTATATTATAGTTTATATTATCATATTATTAAGTATTAAAATATATGCTGTGTATTGTATGTTAAAAGCCTTGAGAATTCCTAGAAAGTTTGTTTTTAAAGACACTGACTAATTTAATCCAGTTTTTATCAAAGCTTTTACCATATGACTTTCTCTGGATGCCACCTAAAACTGTATCATGGAGCTACTGTTCAGTAGAACATTCTTTGGGAATTACTGTCTGGAAGGTGGGGTTCTGTGTCCCAAGTCTGCAGCTTGGGAAGAAGAGGCCTCCAGGGTCTTATGAAGGAAAAAATGCCTTTCTTGTGAAAAGCAAAGTAATTTTTTTAAAAGATGAATTTTACAGATATGCAAATTGATGAACAATTTATTTACTGTCACCAGCTTAAAAGTAAGGGAGTCATGGTTTGAATGAGAGTATCTTAGACCTAAACATTGCATTAAATAAAGGTAGCCATTCTTTTGTTCCATAATTATCTAATATATATATATATATATATAACAATCACACATAATTAATATATCACAGCCAGGCAGTGTATATGTACTTGTGACACATTTTTGAAGAAACGGACAGGACTCCTTGCCCTAGCGGGCATACATATGCTGATGGGTTACAGTGATAGGCTAATTAAAATAAGTTAAATATCTAACAGTCTCTATAATTCTGTAAATGCTGCAAAGCAATAAAAAAGATTAATAAAACCACAGTAGGTTTAGAAGGGCAGGACAAGTCAAGTGGGTGATTATCATTTTCCATAGAGAAGCCTTTTTGAAAAGAGATATTCAAGCAAAGACTGAGGAAGGTAAGGGTGTGACTAGGGTGATCATGTCCTGGGCAGAGGGCAGGAAGACGTGAGGTCAGGGCAAAGAGGCCACAGTGAGGAGCTTTAGTAAAGGCTTGGGTATATTAAATAATTGGAAAATCACAGGACATAGCATCAAATACATCCACATTGTTGTACAACCAACGCCACCGTATTTCTACAACTGAAGAAAAATACTGTATCCATTAAACTTTTCCATCTCTCTCTACCCTCAGTCTCTGGACACTACCATTCTACTTTAAGTTTCTATGAATGTGACTACTTCTTGTAGAAGTAGAATGCTACAGTGTCTGTCGTGTTATCTCTGGCATGTTTCACTTAGCAAGGTGTCTGAGGTTGACCCAGGTTTTAGCAAGGATCAGTACGTTGTGTTTCTCAAGGCTTAGTGAAATTCCACTGCGGGTATATTAGTAAGGCAGAGCCAACCTCCATATAAAGAGGGTTGCAGTAAGGAGTTGGCTCACATGGTAGTGGAGGCTGGGAAGTGCAACATCTGTAGTGTGGCTCAAGAGAGACCCAGGAAAGCTGATGGCACACTTGACATCCAAGTCAACTTCCTGGAGGACCCTCTGTTTCTCTTTTTGTTCTGATCAGGCTTTCAATTGGTTGAATGAAGCCTGCCCAAATTATGGGGGGCACTCTGCACACTCAAAGTTCACCTACGGAGATGTTAATCTCATCCAAAAACAATTTCCTGATGTGTAAAATTAACTATCACGGTAAGATTATCATGAGTTTCATTTATCCATTCATCTGTCAATGAACATTTCAGTTGTTTCCAATTTGCCTGTTGTGAGTAAAACTTTTATGAATGTAGGGACAAACATGTGTTGGAGTTCCTGATTTCAATTACTTTGGATTTAAATTCAGAAGGAAAATGCTAAATGACATGGTAATTCTATGCTTAGTATTTTGAAGGAACTCCTGTTTTCCCCAGTGGTAAATCATTTAAAATTCTCATTATTTAAAAAGCTTATGTGAATAAATGTTCAAATTTCTTGCCAACACTTTCTATTTTCTTTTTTAAAAAAATTTGATAAGCATTTTAATAAAGTATAATGTTTTTGTGGTTCTGGCTTTCATTTCTGTAATGATGATAGCTTTACTTTCATGTGCTTACTGGCCATTTATTCATCTTTTGGAGAAATATCTACTCAAGTCCATCAGTTCATTTTTTAAAGTGATGGTTTCTGTTGTTCATGCATTGTAGGAGTTATTGATGTATTTTCCATTTTAACTCCATATAGCTATGACTTATAAATATTTTCGCCTATTCTGTGGTTTGCCTTTTTGCTCTTTGATAGGGTACCTTGATGCAGATATTTTAAATTTTGATAAATTCCCATTTATCTACTTTTCTGTTTGTTGTCTATGCTTTTGATAGCATATCCAAGAAATCTTTGTTAAATCCAACGTCATGAAGCTTTTCCCCTATGTGTACTTCTATGAGTTTTGTAGTTTTCAGTCATACATTCAGGTCTTTGATCCACTATGAATTAATTTCAGAATGTGGTATAAACTTAATTCTTTTTTATGTGGATATCCAGTTTTTCCACAGCCATTTGTTGAAAAGACTGTCCTGTAAGTTAGCTGTAAGTTAAATGATGCCAATTTCAATTGTTCCAATTTCTCAATTATAACAGAAAAAGTAATCCTATATAATTTAATTTAGTGCCAATTTTATTCTGAACACTATACTTATACTTCTGACTTGTTCCAAAATAGTTATAGGTAATGTGCATGTTTTCTTAAATCATTTTTGTCAATTTCACACTTAGGAGAATACTTTTTTGGGGGGTAGTTTTCAAACAGCTATATTTTTAAGCTTTTTTATTAAGCTTTTTTCTATTTCTTAAGATGTTTATGTATGTATGTATCTTATTTATTTGAAAGGCATAGAGGGTTGAGTAAGATAGACAGAAAGAGATCTCCTATTTGCTGGTTCTCTACCCAAATGCCTACAACAGCTGCAGCTGGTGCAGACTGATGCCAGGTGCCCAGAACTCAACTTTGTCTCCTACATGGGTGTCAAGGACACAAGTACTTGAGGCATTATTTGCTGCCCCCCATGGTGAGCATTAGCAGGAAGCTGGAATCAGCAGCAGAACAAAGACTCAAACCCAGATACTCTGATAAGACATGGGGGCCTCTGGAGCAGCATCTTAACCACTGCACCAAATACCTGCCCCTCTTCTTTCCATTAAATCCAGTCTTTTAACCTCTCAAGATCAATTAGAATAGCTTTCTCATTTTAATTGGTGTGCTCTGAACTCCTACCTGTAGATCATCTATACATTACCACAGGCCAAGCAAGTGGTTTAGAAATCTCAAAACTTTTATATTTTATCTTAAAAAAATAAACAAAGAAAGCCACAATCTTCCTTTAAAATTTTAAGTGGAAACTCAATGTGCACATAAATAAGACCCTAAAATATGCTATAACTTCTCTGGGATAATGAAAAATTATTAAATAAATCAGATATGTAACTACATTAATTCAGATTACGATGATTAACATATAAAGTGTATGAATATTGGGTTGTAAATTTATAGGCGAAAACTCATTAAAATATTCCAATAGTCAGTATGTGATTGAAGAAAATTCGCAATTGGTAGCAGCAAGCTCAGAATTAGTTATACTGTAAGAATAAGTACACTAGAAAGCCAATGCAATACAATGAAAAAGTGGCACATGGAGTCTTGATACAAGAAATGTATTTAAGTGAAATTTAATAGGCAGAATGAACATTTATTATAAAAGGCCTATATCTACAATAAAAAAGGGCAAACATAGCCCAGTGGCTTGCTAAATCAGTTAAAACAGGTAAAAAAACAAGTCCTAAATATGTGACATAATCTTACATCAGATTTTGGCTTTTACAAGCTTTTATTTTCACTGAAATGTTAAATGCACATTTCTGTTGTATGAGGGCAGCAGCAGTGGAAGAAGAGGATTGAATAGAGATTTAAAGGCACATATTAAGGGGCAGGTGTTTGATGTCCTGGTTAAATGAGGATGGGCACCACTTGTTTTTCATGAGATATGACTAAAGATGCAGCCATATTGGGGCTGGGTGTTTGGTGTAGTGGTGAGGAAGCCACTTGTGGGACAGGCGCTGTGGCATAGCAGCTGCCTGTAGTGCCGGCATTCCATATGGGCACTGGTTCGTGTCCTGACTGCTCCTTTTCCCATCCAGCTCTCTGCTATGGCCTGGGAAAGCAATAGAAGATGGCCCAAGTCCTTGGGCCCCTGAACCCACATGGGAGACCTGGAGGAAGTTCCTGGCTCCTGGCTTCAGATTGGCCCATTTCCAGCCATTGTGGCCATTTGGAGAGTGAATCAGTGGATGGAAGACTTCTCTTCTTCTCTCTGCCTTTGCCTCTCTCTAACTCTACCTTTAAAATAAATAAATTTAAAGAAAAAGAATAAGAATAAGCCATTTGGGATGGCTGCTTCCCTTGTCAGACTGCCTAGGTTCAAGTCCTGGTTCTGTTCCTGATTATAATTTCCTGCTGATGCACACCCATGTGAGGCAGTGATGAGGACGCAGGTACTTACACCCCTGCCGCCACCTGGGAGATCTGGATTGAGTTCCTGTCTCCTTATTTTTGCCTGGCTCAGCTCTGGCTATTGTAGCATTTGGGGAGGGAAACAGCAAATGAAAGTTCTCTCAAATAGGTTAAAAATAATAGGTTAAAATGAATTAAAAATTTTAAATACAAAATTAAAGTCACATACTTAGCATTATCTATTTTATTTCTATGATAAATAGGCAAACAATAGCACCATAACTCAGACACAGCTGATATTTAACAAGCATATTTATTGAATGAAAAAGTGGATAAATAAAAAGCAGTATACCTTGTTTCGGGTTGTTGATTTATAAATGACACGTTAATTTTCTGTTTATCTTAGTAGAATAATTAATTAAGAAACTGTGACCAACCCTCCTTCCTTTTCTACTTCACTCTCTGACTTCTCTTAAATCCTAACTCTTGCACGCAGTGTTTGGTAGAAGTTGATGCCCACATTTGGGAGTGCTTCTATTAACTGGCCATTAGAGATGTGTCTAGATCATAGCTGAAAAGCATATAGAAAGTGAGCCGGTTGCTTCTAGGTCATGACACTGGACAATGTAGAATAGCTGTAGAGTGTTAGAAGTTGAAAAACAACTGTGAAAGACATGCAACACTACTTCAGCTTCATGTTTTCTGGTCATTCATCCTGATTTGAACTGGCAGCTTAGACATGTTAAATGATCATTTGCCTATATATGGCTTCAGTTAGCACTCTGTGGCCAGCATTGCAACTGCACTTTATTTTATTCTATTGGCTGAAAATATACACAAGAACAGGAAAGAAAAACAGAAAAATTCTAAAGATTCCTGTGTTCTTCACCTCTTCTCTTATTCTTCTTTTGGTAAAATTAGTTTACCTTTTGGGCCAAGTTGATAAACAAACCTTGGTGTTCTAGCCTAAAGCTAAAAAGAAAATGCAAGCTAACTTTTCTTTTTATACTGAGGTCATTCAGGCTAAACAAACTATAGACAATAATACTGGATAATCATAGTATTAAGGCTCTCAATGTATAATTGTTTGCACATTTGGGCTCTTGAATTCATCCTGGCTTTATTTCTGTGAAAGTCATTTTTTTAAAAAAATAATACTTTTCAAAGTGTAAGAAAGATCTTAAAGTCATTCAGATCTGCTTCAAAGCCTTTTTCTGTCTTTCTTTGTGTCACTGACTGGTATCAACCAGCCAAATTCAATAGATCTATCTTCCACACTAATATTTTTAAATTGCACCAGGCTGAAGCCAGTAGTCAGGAACTCCATTCAGGTTTCACATGTGGGTGACAGGGACCAAAGCACTTGGACCATCACTGCTGCTTTTCCAGGCACATTAGCAGGGAGCTGTGTCGCTCCCCCTCTTCATGGAGGAACGACACAGGACCCTGCGCTGTTCTTTCGTCTGCTCGGCCCTCCCCAGGTTGCTGCTGGTCCTTCCCGGGTTGGCTGCTGGTCCTTCCACCTCCGTGGAAGGGCAGTTCCCCCTGCCACATTCCCCACTTCCGCGGGGGAGCGGCACACCGCCGGCCGGCTTTCTCGGGGGCTGCACAGGTGTTCCTTCAGCTAGATGTTCCCCTTAGATGTTCCTGGTGCATGCCGTCTCTCTCCTCCTTTATAGTCCTCCTCCGCCAATCCCAACTCGGCTGCCCACACGCCGAGTACGCTGCTCTCCTCCAATCAGGAGCAAGTCCTACAGTTTATTGGTTGAACTGGAGGCAGCTGTGTAGAAGCTGTTTACTTCTCTCCCAGGGCCATATTGTGGGAGAGCAGATGCATAGAATAAGTCTTAATTCCAGTAACTCAGTCCAGTCCGGGCTGCTCCCCACAGAGCTGGATCAGAAACAGAGCAGCCAAGACTCAAACTAACACTCTGATAGGGGATGCCGGGTGTCCCAAATGTTGGCCTAACCCTCTGTGCCACAATACTAGCCCACAGAAGTATTTTGCTGGCTTCAAAGAAATATTTAATAGCTTATTTTCATAACCTTACCAACCATCCACGTGTACACTGAAAAAGACTAATCTTTCACAATGTATAAAAATACATGGCAAGGGAATAAAAATATATTATTTAAATGGGAAAACCCACGAATAATCTAAATAAAATGAGAAAACAATATCAGAAAGTTAACTGATGGGGTTTGTTCCATTACTTTAAGATATGAAAAAAATTTAGACTCTCCCTTTATAAACTAAGACATGGATACTTAAAATACTTAACAACACTGCTAAATAACCCACATTAAAATGTTATTTTAGCATAAATTATATTTTCATTTACCTATTTTTTTCTGGTGCTATCATAAATTGCATTTTCTTTGTCTACATTTTTTGTCCCTGTGGAGAAATAGATTGCTCAAATTACAATGCCTGTGCTATGATGAGTTCCTTCCTCCAGAGGGCAGTGCAGCACAAACTCAGAAGGCATGCAGTGCACTGACAAACTGTTATTTTAAGAAAATATAAGTGAAATTCCTAGTATCTGCTGAAATGCCAAAACTCCTCGCTGCAAAATAGAAAGTGTTGCCAATAATCCAATTATTTTGTCTATGTGTCAATCAAATCAATTTCCCTAACAGAGATATATATTTTTAAAAATAACTGACTAAATCGATCCTCTGTTGGTTGGAGACAGTCTGTAGATTTTATTGAAGAATGCAGTTGACAAAAATGGTTCTGTGACTCTGCAAGACTTTGCTTTAGATTGTATGCACCTTAAAAATGAATCTTCTATGTTCTCCCTCACCATGTAAGGTATACACTTGATATTTTGAGGTTACTTTTTTGGTAAACATAGCTGTTGAAAAACTTTTTCAAAACTACAAGTTAAATCCACCTACATTTGGGGATGGCGCCATGGCTCACTTGGTTAATCCTCCACCTGTGGTGCCGGCATCCCATATGGGCGCCAGTTCTAGTTGCAGTTGCTCCTCTTCCAGTCCAGCTCTCTGCTGTGGCCTAGGAGGGCAGTGGAGGATGGCCCAAGTGCTTGGGCCCCTGCACCTGCATGGGAAACCAGGAGGAAGCACCTGGCTCCTGGCTTCGGATCAGCACAGTGCGCCAGCCGTAATGGCCATTTGGGGGGTGAACCAACAGAAGGAAGACCTTTCTCTCTGTCTCTCTCTTTTACTGTCTAACTTTGCCTGTCTAATAAAAAAAAATCCACCTACATCAATTTATAAAAGCAAATAATTTTCGTACACCCAAGGCTAGTACCTGCAAAACTCCTAACATCTGTCCACTCATATTGGGAAATAAGAGACTTCAAACTGGGAGGGCAAGATGAGGTGGTTACCCAATATTTAATGCCACGTGAAAGTACAAAACACTCGCCAGGTGTCTTACACACATGACCTCATTTCATCCTTACAGCATTCCTGTGATTGGATACCACTGCTTCCCCATCCAATAGGCGAGGGAATGAAGTCAGAAAATTAAGCAACACTGTCAATGCTTCATGGCTGTTTGGTAGGAGAATTAGAAAGAAAGGCTGTCTTTCAAGAAGATACATCCCTATGAAGGTGATAGAGTTCCAAGAACTGTGTACAATCTTGTATTCAGAAAAAGATGTGTGTAACACTGGTTCTCAAAGTATAGCCCCTAGGAACTCATTACAAAGGTAATTTCTCATGCCCTATCTCAGACCTAGGAAGTCAGAAATTAGCCTATCTCTGTGAGAAGGGCCTAAGGAAACTGACATCTACAGCAGGCCAGAAACTTCCAGGTGCAGTCCAGTATCTGCACGTCAAAGTCCTGCCAGGACCCTGATAACCTTCCAGGGGGTCCTGCCCCTTCTACCTGGCCTGAGAAACATCCATCCTCTAAGGTGGGCACCCTAGAGAGAAACCCCTTGGCCAATGCCAGCCTGGCTTCCCTTGTCTGGCAACTTCAACAGGAAACTCAGAAAGGAATTTTTTGAATTTACACCCAACAAGTCCTTTGTTCTGGAGGAGAAGAAGGAGAGGGGGAGAGAAAAGGCAGGAAGGCAAGACCCATCCCCTTAAAAACCTCAGCCTAAATGTCAACTAGGCACTCTCTCAGGGTCTGTCTGGAGAGGTGCCCATCCATTCTTGCAGATGTCCCTACTCTAATAAACTTTGCTACTTTGCTTTCCACTGCTCTCTGTCTCACACCTGAATTCTTGTGCGAAGACAAGGACCCTTAGTTTCTTCTCAGGTGACAACCAATGCAGAAACTCCTGGAGAGGGGCCTGCCTGGAAATCTATGGCTTAACAAGCCCTCCAGGTGATCCTTGTGCGTGTGAAGTTTGAGAACCCAAAGTTACCCACGGTGGTGTGATGGGGGCGCCTCTCTGGGGGCTAGAGTACAGGGGTTTAACACTGGTTCCTCCACTCTCATGACTTAAAGGTCCTAATGTCTTTTTGTGCCCCAGTTTCCTCATGTGTGAAATGGGGCTGGTAGAAGTCAATTCATAAGGCTGTTACAAACGCTGTATTAAATGGAAAACAAAGTATTGCCGTCCTGCACACAGAAGGAGACTCCACAAATGTCAACTGTGGTTTTCATATATATTTTTTCAAATATGAAACTCCAAAAATGTCTTGTTTCTTCTACTCCCTGCATTTTTCATTCATTAAAAATAAAGTGCTTATTTGTTTTCATAGTAAAAGAGTCTGACCCTGGTTTTGATTTTTGATTGTGAGCTTTTAAACCCATTCCAGTCTCTTCCCCTCCTGTCCTACATCTGGGGAAACCAACATCAAGCCTGGATATGGTAAGTTCACACCACTCAACAGCAATCCTACCTCCTCCTCACTCCCCAACTACAATAATAACAAAACTATGGCCTTGTACTGCTCACTTGAGCCACTTTCATACCTGTGCTGTGAGCCTGACCTGGGAAAGCCCCATTGTGTGCATGAAAAACCTGCTCTGTTTGCAAGAACTCTTAATGAATGTTGAAAAAAATCATGAAAAATATATGACAAAATACATTCAATATATCATAATATGTCTTTCCTAAAATCTGATGAATTCTAATCATATGTAGAGTTATCTTGGTTCACAAGACAATAGAAATGGCCACATCACATGGAGTTGGTAAAAATAAAAAAAAATAGTGTATTTACAAGCCAGACAATTTGAGGATTATCATGAGAAAGACGGGGCAGTCCAAAGTCAGAAGCCACTGTTGCCACAGGCAGTCTGCCCCTTCTGTGGTGAGATGAAGAAGATGACATTACAAAGCCACCCGCTTGACCCCCAAGCTGTTCACCTGGCTGTTTGCACTGCTGGTCTGACAAGCATTTGGACCACTCACCTACTGCCAGGCATCCTAGCTTTATCTGCCTTCTGCAGCTGATTTTTAAGCTTATATCAGCTTGGGACTCGGAGAACTCAGCTGCCCATCCATAGTGCCTCAGGAAAGCACCTCCTCTATTGTGTCCCAGGTCCAACACTGGTGCTCTTGCCAACTCAAACACACCGTGCAGAAGGTTGATTTGCATGTTACTCATAGCTAACCTAGCCAACATGTGTAACACATTTACTGATAGGCATCAGCATTTTTCTACAATCAGTGTGGCCCTAAAGGGCTAAGATTGATTATAACTATGCAGAGGTTTTTGTTGTTATAGTATTTACTGGTTTTGTTTTATTACGATTTTTTTAGTGAGTTGGGCACTAATGGATATTGTGCAAGATAATGTTGCACTAAATTTAATTCTGTGCTTCACTCTGTCTCATGAAAATAAATACCCTTATGTTTGTTTCTTTGCCAGTTCAGTTCAATGTAACTGCATTGAGCACCTTGCTCCTGCCAAAGTTGGCATCTGAAATCTGGAAATACAAAAATCATTAGGACTTGATTTCTGTCTTGGGAGGCTTATATTCAGTACTCTTGGTTTTAGGTTGGTGGTTGGATCACAGTAGACAACAGGCACATAAACAAGTTAACTATAGTGGAATATGAGTAGATCCTGAAGAAACGCAGATGATATATAGGTACATAAAATAAGTATTAGTGTATTATACAAGCCATACGAAGGCTGATAATGCAAAACAATATGATCTTCAGAAAGATTGTTATTCTCACAAACACATTTGAATAAAAAGTTACAGGTGTACTCTATAATATGGTAGCAGCTGACCATGTGTGGCTGTTTAAATTAATTAATTAAAACTACATAAAATGAAAAGACAATTCGTGGAGGGTATTAGCCATATTTGAAATGCTCAGTAGCTACTAGTGGCTGCTAGTTACTGTACTGGACGGCACAGGGCATTTCCATCATTCTAAAACATTCTCTTGGACATCCCTTTGGATGTTAATTTGCATAAGAATTACCTGGGTATCTTGTTTAGATGCTCAGTATGATTCAGGAGGTCTGGAAGGTGAGGACTGAGATTTAGCATTTGTGAGAAACTCCTGGCTGAAGCTGAAGCTGCTGGTTCATAGGCCACACTTTGGGTAGCAAGGGCTGGTACTCTTCTACTCACAAGAAAGAAAAAGTAATGCGTCAGTGGAACCGACCCCCAGCTCTGAGAACCACTTCTTTTGATTGAGGCCTGGGAGAGGTTAGAGAATTACCATTGTCTTTTTAGAAAGACCTTTTCCTCTAAAGTCTTTGAGTTATATTTTACAACTAACTGTATACATCATAGTTTCTCAATGGCCCTACATTTTAAAACTTTAGCCCCAAAACGTAAAATAAGACAAAAGCATCTGTGTTTTAACTATACACAGTCCATACCCTTCCTCACCTGATCTTGGCTGTTAAGGAATTTATATACAACCAAACAGGGATTAAATCAATTTTAAGTAAAATTTAATTGCAATACATTTGCCCATGTAAGAAGTGACTTTAATGTACTTAACCACTGCTCTAATAATGCTACATTCAGTTTCCTCTTTTGATTAGTTCATTTCACAGCTTTGCATTTGTGAATTTTTTTCTGGTTATTAAAACTGTAAAGGATTTCACAAGAAAAAATAATTTCATCTTAAATAGGGGCTTCATGCTGGTTCCCAAAATAGCGCAGTTATTATTATTGAGAAAGGAAAAGAAAATGAAAATTGCTCTAAATCTTTGATATTAGCAAAATGTATGCCACTTCTATTCCTGCTCCCATTTTCTGTCTCATTACATTCAACAAGGATTTACCATTCTGATGTCAGTTCAAAACATCCTTTTTTTTTTTTCCAAACAGAAGAGGAATAAGGAATAATTTCTCTTTTCTCTCCAGTATTTCAGTTCTGACATGGTTCTCTGGAAAGCCCTTAATTGCATTTTCATGTTACACATTTTTTATCCCCGTGGTCTCTAATTTTATGCAAATAAAAAAAAGCCCACAAAAACAAAGTAAAACACACACACACACACACACACACTGAGCCCTATGCAGTCTTTCTCTTTGACAGTAAGTAGCTTATTAACAGTTTCAAAAATCTCTTGGAGACACGCCAGTTTCTTCAAATTGTGCCATAATGACCTGGTGGTCTTAATCTAAATAACTCATAAATAGTATATGCCCAAGGAAAAAAGAGTTTCACAAATCATACTTCTAAGTAAACTTCCAAAATCATACTGTGTGCTTCCCATTCCTACTAAAATTATGCAGATTAAAAATCTAACAAAGAAGGAATTTCATTTCCTATCAAAACCCTGAAAAGATTACCCATTAGTCTTTAGTTCAAATAGCTAATACCTAATTGACTACTGGGATTTTTTTACTTTGGATAGAACAATGTGAAGTGAAAACAGTGAGTGGTCAGGGGGTAAAGATGTGTATGGTTAGCCTGGGGAAGGTTAGCATTAACTACTTCATCAGAAAATAGATGTGTCAATGTCTGGGAATGTATTGCTGTTGTCTGTTTTTCTCATTCATCTAAACTTGAAACCCTTCTACACTTCAGGTTTCTTTCAGCTATCTAGGTTCATATAAGTTTGTGGGTCAATCTTCCTTTGTTCTTATTTATGTAACAGAAACCATGTCCAAAGAGTTTCAGTTCATTTGCTTTCCCTCTTTAATCAATGGACACAGGCCATCTTTATATGAAAATAAGAATGAAGAGGAATAAAAGGAAATGAGGCATAAAGGAAAATAGAGACCAGAGGGGATGGGAAGCAAGCAAACAAAAACCTATGAATAATTTATCTTTGTGGAAAAAAAAAAAAAAACCCTGAACTAAAGGGAAAAATGAAAACAGGTTTCCATTGTGGTATTTATTTTTCCACGCCAGGCTTTTTTCACATAGTATTACGTCCTCTAGGCTCATCCATGTTGCTACAAATGACAGGATTTCTTTCTCTTTTGTGGCTGAATAAAAATCCACTGAGTGTGCATCTAGCTATCTATACATCTGTATTTTATATTTTCTTAATTCATCCATCAATGAACACTTAGTTTGATTCCATAGTTTGGCTACCGTGACTAATGCTGTAATAAACACAGGAGTGCAGATATCTCTGACATATTGATTTCATCATATATATATACATATATATATATGGTGGGATACACACACACACACACACACATATATATATATATATATATATATATCCCAAAATGGGATGACAAGGTAATTTAGTAACTCTATTTTTGTTTTTTATAAGAATCAGTAAACTGGTATACTGTTTTCCATGGTGGCTGTACTGATTCATGTTCCCACAAACAGTGTGCAAGTGTTTTCTTTTTCTACATCCTTGTCTCTACTCATTGTCTTTCATCTCTTTATAACAGCCATTGTAATGGGTATAAAGAAATATCTCACTGTGGTTTTGACTTACATTTTCTTGATGATGAATAACATTAAACATATTTTCATATACCTGTTTGGACATCTTATCTTCTTTTGAGAAATTTCTATTTATTTCATAATGAATTTTGAATCAGGCTATCGCCTGATTTTTAAATCCGATTATTATTAACTTATTAATGAATTGTTTGAGTTTCTGATATACTTTTGATATAAACTCCTTATCAAATGCATGGCTTGCAAGTATGTCCTTCAGTTCCATAGATTATCTTTTCATTGTTTTGATTGTTTCCTTTACTGTGAAGAGGATTTTTAGTTTGATGCAATCTCAACTATTTGTTTTTGCTTTTGTTGCCTGTGATTTTGAGATTTTATTTTATTTTTTAAAGATTTATTTATTTATTTGAAAGTCAGAGTTACACAGAGAGAGGAGAGGCAGAGAGAGAGAGGTCTTCCATCCGCTGGTTCACTCCCCAATTGGCCGCAACAGCTGAAGCTGTGCCAATCCGAAGCCAGGAGCCAGGAGCTTCTTCCAGGTCTCCCACGTGGGTGCAGGGGCCCAAGGACTTGGGCCATCTTCTACTGCTTTCCCAGGCCATAGCAGAGAGCTGGATCAGAAGAGGAGCAGCTGGGAATAGAACCAGCGCCCATATGGGATGCCGGCACTTCAGGCCAGGGCATTTACCTGCTGCGCCACAGCTCTGGCCCGTTGAAATTTTATTTTAAAAAAAATCATAACCAACTTTAAAGTCAGGAAGTTTTCCTCCTGTGTTTTCTTCTAGTAATTTTACAGTTTCAGAACTTATGTTTAAGTCTTTAATATATGTTGAATTGACTCTTGTACATGGTGAAAGATAGGGTCTACTTTTATTCTTCTACAGAAGATACTCAAATTTGGCAGCACCATTTATTATTAGTAGTATCTTTGTCAAAGATCAATTAAATATAGATGCAGGAATGTATTTACAGGCATTCTATTCTGTTCCATTGCTCTATGTGCTGTTTCTATGCTATGTTATTCTGCTTTAATTACTGGGCTTTGTAGGATATTTTAAAATCTAATACCTTCATCATTTTTCTTTTTGCTCAAGATTGCTTAGGCTATTTGAGATTTCTTTGTGGTTTCCAAGAATTTTAGGATTTCTTTTGTAGGAAACAAAAATGTCATTGGCATTTTGAGAGGAATTGCATTGAGTCTGTGAATTAGGCAGCATGGACATCTTAACATGAATTCTTCTACTTCACAAACATTAGGTTTCTTCCCATTCATTTGTATCTTCTTTAATTTCTTTCATTAATGTTTTATGGTTTTCAGCGTAAAAATCTTTCACTTCCTTTGTTAGACTTAAGTATTTTATAATTTTTAAATGGCTATCATATGTGAGAATTTTTTTAATTACTCTTTTGGACAGTTCAAAATGTTTTTCTATTTTGAGAGGCATAACATTTACATAGATGTATATGCTTGTCAAAACTTACCAAACTGATATTTAAGGTGGACATATTCATTTTATTGTATGCACATTATGCCTCAGTAAGGACCCATTAACCATCTAAAGGAAATGTATTTACGTTTCAAGTTAAGGAACTAGAGGAACCATCTCAAAAAAAAAAAACTAAATACCAATTTAACACGTGACCCTGCAATCTTATTACTGGGTATATACTTGCAGGAAATGAAATCAGCATATGCGACACTTTCATTGCCATGTTCATCACACACTCTTCACAACAGTCAAGATATGGGATCAGTTTTTGTGTCCATCAGTGGGTGAACGGAAAAAGAAAACATGGTATTTGTAGACAATGGAATATTATTCAGTCATAAGAAAGATTGAGATTCTGTCATTTTCAGTAAAATGGGTGAACTAAAGATCGTTCGTGAAATAAGCCAGATATAGAAACATCAAAACTGGGTCCGGAGTGTGGCTTGGCAGGTTAAGCAGCTGCCTGCAATGCTGGCATCCCGCATGGGTGCTGGTTAGAGTCTCGACTGCTCCATTTCCAATCCTGCTCTCTGTTAATGTGCTGAGAAAGCAGCAGAAGATGGCCACCCCTGCAGTGCAGGCTTTTGGGGAATGAACCAGCTGATGGAAGGTCTCTCTCTCTCTCTCTCTTTCTCCCTAATATATTATTTTTTTTTTAATTTGAGAGGCAGAGGGATAGAGAGAAAAAAATCTGTCCAGATGGTGTACATTGGAATGTTTATGACAAGTCAGCCAGGCAGGAGCTTTGAAGTAGTTCTTGTAATCACATGAGTGATCAGAGTAACTACTACACATGGCGGAACTGGACAAATGTAACACTTCAAAAATGTCTGGCAGCACAGCCTCTGCCTTCTTCCTGTGAAGAGACAGCATTCCTCCCTTGCTTAAGGGGCAGCCCTCACCGGAGCAGTTACCTGGCAGCACCTTGACCTTTAAACTCTGAGAAGTACATGCTGTTTATTAATCCCCAAGTCTCAGGAATTCTGTTGTAGCAGCACACACAGACTAAGACACTTACCCAACTGAGTTGCATATATTTTCAATTTTTATGTACAGTTTAAAGGACATGTTGCACTTTTCCCTTCCTCCCTTTCCTCCTCTCCACCCCCCCAATCCCCACCCCATTTCCTCCCTTTTGTCAAGATCCTTGGTGCCTAACAGACCCTCTCAACTCCTTGCAATGCAAATGGCAAAGCAGAAAAGTTGCACAGGGCAGCTATGAAACAGGTAAGCGGAAAGTTCCCTGAGGCTTCAAACAGCCCCCTACTCTTCCACCAGCTACCTTCTACCACCACCCTCCCCCCTGGTAGTAGCAAATTCCCTCCTTAACTGGATAAAAACCCGAGTTCTAAACATGCCTGGTACATAGTCTCTTTGCAAGAACAGATTGTTTTCAACTTCTTTGCTTCAAATAAAGCAACCTGTCTCTACTGAGGTTGGTCTCCGTCTACTTTTACCGACTCTCCTTTCTGGGGATATGAAAGGCCAGAACCCCAAACTATTCCATACCTAACATTTGGTGGCCAGTACAGAGAAGGGGTCTTTTTGTGTCTAAACCCTCTCCCTCCCTCTGAACTTTTCTTCTTTCTGTGGCAACTGGGGTGAGGACCACGAAGTGACCATCCAGCATCCAGCTCTCTGTAATAACTGGCACATCCTTGGGGACCCCCAGCTGATCTGCTCCCATAACGCTGAACCCCTGCCTGCCTTTACTTGCTCTTCCCTGTCACCTCTATTTTCCTATAAAAGAAATACTGTGGATGCTCGGGACTGGAAATAGCCTGGTGGATGACTGACAGCCTCTGACCAGGGTGACTCTGGTGGGGCTTGAACTTTCCCAGGGAAAACCAGACCTCGACCGCCCCACTGGATATCTTAGATTCATCTCCCTTTTCTTCCATTTCTGACCGGCTTAGGGAGCCCAGAGCTGCCTTGGCCCTAAGCTCTTGCCTCTTCTCTAGCCCGCCCACACTCTCCTGCTGAGGCATTCAGCCCAAGCTCACTGGTAGCCAGTGTAAACCTGCTCCTCAGAGTTTCAGCTGCTTTCCCTTCCTTTCTTATTAAGCCGACCTCCAGAGCAGGGGCTCCTTGCCTTTCAACCAAATTACATCCACACACTGGCCCCTTGTGTGGTAAGGTAAGAATCCTCCATCCAGACATATTCTCGAGGTATACTGACACTCTGACACCGCAGGATCCGCCCTGGTCCCTGCTTTTGCTGCAACCACACTGGCCATTGGACAAGAGTATGCCCCAACCCAATAAAAGCTTGCCCCTCATGTTGTTGTTGGCAGGCATATAGGATAAAACTGATTAGGTTTGTGAGCAGGAAGACCACGCCTTCACGACGCCCCTGTGTGACCGCATCCCCTACCTGATCACACCTGTGTACCCACCGACCAATCAGACTAATTAACCACTCCCACTCTGAAGTGGATTAAAGGCCTGGCATACGGTGGGCCTGGCCCTTTTTTTCCTTTTGCCCTGGACCCTCTTGCTGCCCTAGATTTCCTTCTCTCTTTTAGAGTCCTCCCTCTCCTATGCATTTCTCTCACTAAATAAAAAGCTTAAAAGCTTATCATGCTGCCTCATTATTTTTGTGCCAGTATTCAGAATTCTCTAAATATTAGGCCAGAACCCACAGGTTTATTAATATTCTGATTTATTAATAAGCAGCTGGTAACATAAATGGTACCAGAAGATGGGACTCCTAAGGGATATGTCTCTGATAACATAAATGGTGACTCTGGTGGGACTTCTAAGGGGTATACTCCAATATTAATGTGGCCAATGGGGTCATTGGAAATGGGACTGTGCCCAGGGATGCCCTGGTGACTTCCCCCACCATGACTCATTGCCAGCACAACTGTTCCAATGACAGGGTCTGTGTTCTTCCCCCCTGTCGGAGTTTCCGACTGGCCCGAAGAGCTCTAGGTCATGGGAATGGTGGCTGGACAGACTGTTTTCTTTTGTCCTGGATGCTGGAGCCTCTTTCTCTCTGTTGACAACATTTTCAGGCCACACCCTGGACTCTGGACACCTCCGTTAAAGGTGCCATCCACACAAGAATCACTCCCACTCCTTCCCTGCACCTTGGCTCCCTTACTCTGGCCGATGCCTTTGTTGTGATGCCACATGCCCCATGTCCCTAATGGGCAGATACCTCCTCTCCAAACTAAAAGTCTCAGTCTTCATACCACCACAAGTCTCCACCTTGATCTTCTGTCTACAACTCCACTCCTCCAGTGTCCCCAGATCCCCATCTCTCCCTCCCCTCTGCCTGATGCTCTGCTCCTTCCTCTTTGTGGCAGCTAAAACTGTCTCTCTTCCTGAACTCTCCTCATCCATTCTGCTACCTTTTCCTCCAGAGGAAAAAAAATTAATTACTGTAAAGGCTAGCAAAATGTTTATCACTGCACCTGGGATGTTCCAAAGTGCTAAAACCATGCACTGTGCGCTTCGCCAAGGAGCCTTTCTTTTATCCCCCCCCCCCCCCCCACATCTTACCAGGTGCTCTGCACCTCCCCCAACAAACAGCTCTGCTCCTCAAGCCTGACTTCAAACTCTGAAGCCCATCCTGCCCTCTGGATGGGCTCAGCTCCAAAGTCTTCTCTAGCTAGTGGCTCCCAGCCCTGCACCAAGAGGGCCATCAAATCCAAATCCATTGTAAAGTCTTGGGAGGAATTTCGGGAATTCCACACCCACAAAGCCCTCTACAGCAATGTTTTACACACACACACACACACACACACACACACACACAGGTCCCCTGACTTACATTACTGAGAGATATCTCTTCCAATGTATGTAGAATATTAATCAAGACTACTGGCCCCTCAAACCAATAGGCTCACCAGGTTAATTACGATTTTGGGGCATATATCCTTTTCCATAATTGTCCCTTACCCTGTCACCTATCAGACTTTCTGTCTAAAGGCATTGTCACCCCCTGCTGCTATCGGCAGCCACAGTCCTTGCCCTAATTCTTGCTGTAGGATTAGTGGCAGTCACTCCTACTGATTGGACCATTGATAAAAAATTTCTCAGCACTCCTTAAACCAATTGGCCCAACAAATAGACACTGAATTTGGAAGCCTCAACCAAGCAGCCCCTGCCTTACAAGAATGAATAAACTCCTTGGCATCTGTGGTCCTGCAACACCGGAGAACGCTATATCTCCTGATGGCACAATAGGACGGAACCTGACTTTTCCCAGGAAAAGAGTGCTGTTACTACACGAACAGTGTGGAGTGGTAACTGACTCGCCACACAAAATGGACTACTGGAGCGGGCACAGGCTCCAAACTAACAACATATGGGGTGGACTGCTACACTGGGAGACTGGGCCTCGTTAGCTCCTCTTCTTGGGCCCGTCACAGTCATCCTTATGGTCCTGCTGTTTGGGCCATGCCTATTTAATTTGCTTCAAAATTTCTTTGACCAGGTTAAGACAATGATGCTACTCTCCCACCTCAATCAAGGATACCAGCTCCTTCTCTCAAATCCAGGGAGGACTCGGGGCTCTAAGAGGTAAACCCCAGCATCCTCATGGCCCCTTCTCAGCAGGAAGTAGCTGGATGAAATCAACAGCCCTTTTCCTTTCTGCCTTTAGGGGCTGCAATAAAGCACATGTTGCACCTTTCCCCTCTACGCCCCCTCCCCCCCATTTCTTCCCTTGGTGCTTAACCAGACCCTTCTCAATGTCAATGGCAAAGCAGATAAGCTGCAGAGGGCAGCTATGAAACAGCCCCCTACTCTTCCGACAGCTGCCATCACCTCTCCCACCCCCACCCCTGCAGTGGCAAGTTCCCTCCTTGGCTGGATAAAATCCTGAGTTCTAACACAACAGTGCAGTCTCTTTGCAAGAACAGACTGTTTCCAACCTCTTTTTTTTTTTTTTTTTTTTTTTTTTTTTGGACAGGCAGAGTGGACAGTGAGAGAGAGAAACAGAGAGAAAGGTCTTCCTTTACCGTTGGTTCACCCTCCAATGGCCGCCGCGGCCAGCGCACTGTGGCCGGCGTGCGCTGATCTGAAACCGGGAGCCAGGTGCTTCTCCTGGTCTCCTATGCGGGTGCAGGGCCCAAGGACTTGGGCCATCCTCCACTGCACTCCCGGGCCACAGCTTAAAGCTGGACTGGAAGAGGGGCAACCGGGACAGAATCCAGTGCTCCGACCGGGACTAGAACCTGGTGTGCTGGCGCCGCAAGGCGGAGAATTAGCCTATTGAGCTGTGGCGCCGGCCTGTTTCCAACCTCTTTGCTTCAAATAAAGCGATCTGTCTCTGTTGGGGTTGGCCTCTCCTTTCTGAGGGTATGAAAGGCCTTTTCCCAGAGTTATTCCATAGCTACCACAGTTGGCCCTCCATATCCACAGGTGCTGTATTAGATTATAGAGATTGCAAGTATTTGAAAAAGTTATGCCAGTGTGAACATGTACAGTATGTACAATTTTTTTCTTGTGATTCCCTGAGCCATACAATATGATGGCTATTTACATAGCATTTACATTGTACAGGTATTGTAAGTAATCATGCAAAAACCAAGTAAAATGTTTTTCTCCTAAAAATTAATTCTGGTTTTATCCCCAAGACCATAGGAAAAAACATGAGGCAGCAAAGTAAAATAGTTGCTTATTCTTGGTATATAATAATTTTAATTTTCAAAAAAAAAAACACAAAAATTCACTGGTAGAAAATATCACCATAATATGATTAAAGTTTAAAGCAGAATTGCATAGCCTATTTTTAAAAATATTTATTTATTTATTTTAAGGCAGAGTGACAGAGATGGAGGGGGGAGAGAGAGAGAGAGAGAGGGAGAGGACGCACAGATTCCCTTGCAGAATGGCCACAACAGCTGGGGCTGGGACAGGCTGAAGCCGGGAGCAAGGAACTCCACTAAGGTCTCCCACCTGGGCAGCAGGGGCCCTAATACTTGGGTAATCTGCTGCCTTCCCAGACCCACTAGCAGCAAGCTGAATTGGAAGAGGAATAGCCGGAACTGAAACTGGCACCTTGATATGGGATGCCATCTTTGCATGCTGCAGCTTAAGCCATTGCATCACATTGGCCCCATGCATTTTTTGTAAGGGAATTGAGCACCAATGAATTTTGATATCCAACAGGGGCTGTGCAAACAAATCCCCACAGAAATCAAGGGCCAACTACATATGTAGGATTGATATCAATTAAAAAAAAACTATGTTTAAGTAAGTATAAAAGGATCTTTCTTTACATATAAACAAAAGCCTAGTTATAAGAAACATTATGTTCAAATTTGATTGGTACTATTTTTTTCTTTCTTTGTGGCACATAAAATACTTTGAGTGTGCTTTAAAGTGATGGCATTTGAGAATCAAACAAGTACCACATTTCAAGGAATTCCAGAGGATCTTCCATGCTCTTCCAAGCAGTACTGATTGTTTTCTTCTCATCTTCATGTGATGTAAAGCCTTACAGACATCAGAGGGCCAGTTCCCAAGATCAGTGTCTCTGATGATGGCACTTTGTCTTATGGGCAGTCCCAGAGCAAGAGGTGATGCCAGGCTATGGCATTAAGAAAGTGCTGCTGGAACCTTGTGACTAGGAGGAAAAATACAATGTCCTCTAGGGGGTTTTGGCCTGCAATGTCTGACAGGTGCTTAGAGTTCTTGCTCTGCCCTGCTGCAGAGATGCCCTTTCCAGATCTTTCTTTAGTCTTGCTTTCTCTGTTTTGTGGGAAATAGCCTGCCTCACTAAAAAGAGCATACTCACAGCTATTACTGAAATCTCATTTATGTCTAAAAAACTTGCTGAGTTTCCTCCTTGTTTAAAATAAAGATGGTCTCCCATATACCTATGGAAAAGAGTTTATTTTCTTAGGAACTCAAAGATCTCCCTTGTAGAATTACATTTTGCTTTATTTTCCATCATGCAAAAACCAAGTAAAATGTTTCTCTCTCTTAGGGGTGTGTGTGTTTTCTAAAACTAAAGAACAGCATTCTCCTAAAAATTAATTCTGGTTTTATCCCCAAGACCATAGGAAAAAACATGAGGCAGCAAAGTAAAATAGTTGCTTATTCTTGGTATATAATAATTTTAATTTTCAAAAAAAAAACACAAAAATTCACTGGTAGAAAATATCACCATAAAAACCAAATTTTTAGAGACCAGCCTGATAACTTGAAAGCTATATTTTCCTGAAAGCTTAATAGAATAAATGAATAGTAATTCATAAATGGTGTGGATGGATATACAAATGGGAGTTGATGAGACTTGAGCACAAATTCTACTTCCAAAATCTCCAAAATGGAATAAACTGAAGTTAACAGGGACAAATTTTTCAATACAATCTATAAATTCTGAAAATAGAGTAACAAAATAAAATACTGAAATGAAAAATAAAGTAAGCTACAAATTAGTAGTTCTCAAATGTCAATGTGCCAAACATTAGACACAAGCCTAACCCAATGAGCTTGTAAAAAACTGGAAAGTTCTAGTCACTAGCCTGCAGTTATTCTGTATTAGTAGAAGTGTGGCAAGTCTGAAAATTACATCATTTTCAAGAAGACAGCAGGTGATTTTGATTCAACACATTACGTATAGAAAGAAAAAAAAAAACACAAAGTGAGACATGGTGAAAAACCACCTGTATCTCAAATATGTATAAGAAATATCCAATAATGCTCTATAATAACCTGGTTTTATCATTTGCCTGGGTAACTAGATACATAGTCCAACAAAAACAGAAATTATAAAAAAAAAACTTACAACACTTTTAGGCATCTAATTGACAAATTATTCCTTAATAGCTAATGATTTTCAAAGAGAAAATAATCGTAGTATGATACTTTACTTGGGAAAGTGCCAATTATTTAAAATAGATACAGAAACAGAGTTTCACACAGTCTTTGTCATGTCTTTTTGGTGTGCAGTGAAAACTAAATTTCAATAATCATTGTCATTAAATAACTGAAACACTGTATAATTGACATTTCAAAAACCTCAGGCTAGGTTTGATGGATTTATACATCAACATTAACATAAGTTCTAAGTGATCAGCTATTTTTAACATGTGAAGGCATGTGCTATTATGAAAGTAAGCTGATAATTCTGTAAAGCATTTTATTTACTTTTAAGTCCATAACTGGTTATTTTGTCAACTATAAAGATAAAATACATAATTTTGGTCAAGATTGTGTTTTAAAATGCATTTATATATTAATTATTCATAAACAAATATTTTATTTTTCTCAGTTCAGCATCAACATCAAGGTTCCTTATTTATTCATCTGTGATCAACTGAGTCACCCCCTTTTTTAAATATAAAGCACTGCCTTAGAAACTATAATTGATAAAATGTCCTTGTTCGTGATCTAGTAGAAAAGAGAAGAATTTTAATAAATAGAACCAATAGTCCCCTTGGTTGCTATTGTTTTTAAAACATTTTTATGAATATGATTTATTTAACACAGCATATGAAAAATCTCACTTTAACATGCAATCAATATAAAAATATGTAATGAGATTTAAACATTTTAATATTAAGTTTTTGAGATTTGAGGTATATGTTGTATTTATAATATATCTCAATTCATATAATAAATATTTTATGAGATAATGGATTTTAACCTAGATTTTATAAAACTTGCAATTGAAAAACTAAATTTCCATATTTAAGCTTTTCCAAACATATTTGAACATTTTAAAATTATTGTTGATCAGTGAAAAATCATGCCTTTTTAACAATTTTTAACTGTGGTAAATATTTTTAAATGTATAGCTCAGTAGCACAGGGAATATTCACATTGTGTATGCAATCAATCTCCAGAGCTCTCATTTTCCAAAACTGAGTCTCTATATCCATTAAATGACAACTCTCTCTCCCTCCTCCAGACCTTGACATTCACAATTCTGATTTCTATTGTTTCTTTCCTTATTTCCTCATACATAAGAGGTAAACTGTATAGAACATGAATTTGGTATTAGGAAAGTGAATTAACCTCTCAGGTTATCCATTTATTTATACATAAAGTCAGAAAAATATTACCTACTCATAAGGTTGTTTTGAGAATAAATGAGTTCATGAATGTAGCTCATAACAGTCACCTTATTTCGATTATTATTACTTTGAATGGTCATAGGAGTCTCTGTGTTTTTGTACTCATCTCTAGAAGAAATATGCTCAGTGTCCTAGAAAATTGTGCTCAGAATGCCTGATGGTCAGCACAAAGTAGTTTTGTTTTAAAGATTTATTCATTTATTTGAAAGTCAGAACTACAGTGAGAAAGAGACAGAGAGGAAAAGAGATCATCCACCCACTGGTTCACTCCCCAAATGGCTGAAAAGGCCAGGGCTGGGCTGGGTCAAAGCCCAGGAGCTTCTTCTGGGTCTCCCACATGGGTGGCAGGAACCCAAGTAACTGGACCATCCTCTGCTGCTTTCCCAGGCACATTAGCAGGGAGCTAGATCAGAAGTGGAGCAGCTGGGATTCAAACTATGGGACGCTGCCACTGTAGGCAGTGGCTCAACCCACTATGCCACATCACTGCCCCCAAAGTGGTTTAATCAGTTGGGATATGGGCTGGCATTGTGGTGCAGCAGGTTAAGCAGCTGTCTGCAATGAGGTGCACTAGATTAACCCAACATCCCACATGGGTGCTGGTTTGCTTGCAGCTTTAGTTCCAATCCAGCTCCCCACTAATGTGCCTGGGAAAGCAGTCAAAGATGACACAAATCCTTGGGTCCCTGCACCCACATGGGAGACCTGGATGGAGTTCCCGGTCCCTGGCTTTAGCATGGCCCTGATCCGGCTGTGGCAACCATTTGGGGAGTGAACTAGTGGATAAAGATCTCTCTTTGTCTTTCCCTCTCTCTCTCTGTAACTCTGCCTTTAAACTAACTGAATATATAGATCTTAAAAAAAGAGTTGTGACATGGAGAGACTTCTGAACAAAGTTTCTGAAGAGGGATTTCATTGCGCTAAGTAACACATCAGGATCCATTTATTATTCCTTGGCTCATCAGTTTAGTTTAGCAATAACCAAATTTAGGGAGTTAATTCTCTGTGCCAAGTCATTGTATTAAATTCTAACCAATCACCACTTTATAGAGTACAATTTTAAATAATTTCTTCAGGTTTTTGATTGAAACATTAGGCCCTGATTAAAATGTTAGAAGTAGTTTCTGACTGTTAGCTTTGTTCACGTTGCAGAAGACTACACATGGATTGCAGATAACAGTTTATGCCTCATGCCTTATGATGCTGAGTTGAAAGACAGTTGGTAAAGGCAAGTGTAAGGCAGGTAAGCCAGTGCTTAGGCTGCCTGCATCCCATTTTGTCGGGGACCACGCAGCATGTGACCTCTTAGTTGAGAGACAGGGCTGGACAGGCCAGACCTGATAGTACTGATAACGCAATCTTGTGTGACCTTGTGCCTTAAGGCCTTGTAACCTTTCCCCTACTTGATTAGCATTGCAGCTACAAGATAAGCCCCTCCTCCTTCCCCCTCCCGATACCCTGCCTCGATGATATATAAGTGTGTGGTTGAAAAATAAAGTCGCAGCTTGATCGGCACCTGTCTTGCTGCCATCCTTGTGTCTCCTGTCCCTTTCATTTCTCCTTCTAGGTGCTCGGCCCCAGTTGCTGTCCCGCGGGACGGGACACCATTTTACCAGTGTGCCTGGTTTGAGTCAAACCTCTACTTTCTTTTTTTTATTTTTTATTTAGTAAATATAAATTTCCAAAGTACAGTTAATGGATTACAATGGCTTCCCCCCCCATAATTTCCCTCCCACTCACACCCCTCCCATCTCCTGCTCGCTCTCCTATTCCATTCACATCAAGATTCATTTTCAATTCTCTTTATATACAGAAGATCGATTTAGTATATATTAAGTAAAGATTTCATCAGTTTGCACCCACACAGAAACACAAAGTGTAAAATACTGTTTCAGTACTAGTTATAGAATTACTTCACATTGGACAGCACACTAAGGACAGATCCCACATGAGAAGTAAGTACACAGTGACTCCTGTTGTTGACTTAACAATTTGACACTCTTGTTTATGGCGTCAGTAATCTCCCTAGGCTCTAGTCATGAGTTGCCAAGGCTATGGAAGCCTTTTGAGTTCGCCGACTTCGATCTTATTCTGACAGGGTCATAGTCAAAGTGGAAGTTCTCTCCTCCCTTCAGAGAAAGGTACCTCCTTCTTTGATGGCCCCGTTCTTTCCGCTGGGATCTCACTCACAGAGATCTTCCATTTAGGTCTTCTATTTTTTTTTCCAGGGCGTCTTGGCTTTCCATGCCTAAAATACTCTCATGGGCTCTTCAGCCAGATCCGAATGCCTTAAGGGCTGATTCTGAGGTCAGCATTCTATGAGTCTGCTGTATATCCCACTTCCCATGTTGGATTGTTCTCTCCCTTTTTGATTCTATCAGCTAGTATTAGCAGACACTAGTCTTGTTTGTGTGATCCCTTTGACTCTTAGACCTATCAGTGTGATCAACTGTGAACTGAAATTGATCACTTGGACTAGTGAGATGGCATTGGTACATGCCACCTTAATGGGATTGTATTGGGATCCCCTGGCATGATTCTAACTCCATCTTTTGGGGCAAGTCCGATTGAGCATGTCCCAAATTGTACATCTCCTCCCTCACTTATTCCCACTCTTATATTTAACAGGGATCACTTTTCAGTTAAAATTTAAACACCTAAGAATAATTGTGTGTTAATCACAGAGTTCAACCAATAGTACTAGAATAAAACAAAGAGAAAATACTAAAATGGATAAAGTATTACATTGTACATCAACAGTCACTTTCAATCCAGCTTCCTGCTAATGCACACTCAGGGAGGCAGCAGATGATGGCTCAAGTACTTGAGTCTCTACCACCAACATAGGAGACCTGGATTGAGTTCCAGGCTTCTGGCTTTAGTTTGGCCCCACCTCAGCTGCTAGGGCATTTGGGGAGTTAACCAGTGGGTGGAAGATTCTCTCTCTCATTCTGCCTTTCAAAGAAGTCAAAATAAAATAAATACAATTTATTTACACAAAAGAAAGACAACTGGTAGTCAGTGTCAGTGTCAACCTAGGTTGTCATTGTTTTCCAACAATAAGACTGCTTAATAGATTTCTAACTTTTTGAAACATGTAAGCATGAAAATAGTGGAAAAATTCAAATGTTAGAGGTTTTGAAAAGATTGTTAATAATAGTCCTCTTCTTACCTTTCTCTCTGTCTCTCTCTCTCACTGTCCACTCTGCCTGTCCAAAAAAAAAAAAAAAAAAGAAAAAGGCCGGCGCCGCGGCTCACTAGGCTAATCCTCCACCTAGCGGCGCCGGCACACCGGGTTCTAGTCCCGGTTGGGGCGCCGGATTCTGTTCCGGTTGCCCCTCTTCCAGGCCAGCTCTCTGCTGTGGCCAGGGAGTGCAGTGGAGGATGGCCCAGGTGCTTGGGCCCTGCACCCCGGGGGAGAACAGGATAAGTACCTGGCTCCTGCCATCGGATCAGCGCGGTGCGCCGGCCGCAGCGCGCCAGCCGCAGCGGCCATTGGAGGGTGAACCAACGGCAAAGGAAGACCTTTCTCTCTGTCTCTCTCTCTCACTGTCCACTCTGCCTGTCCAAAAAAAAAAAAAAAAAAAGAATAATAGTCCTCTTCTTTATCCTTGTTAGGAAAGAAATATGCTTCAGTTTTTAGAATTTTTGTCAAAATCCAAAAGTTCTGAATACTAAAACTTTTGTGATCAATTCTTGTTGGTCCCCAGAACTCCTAACATTTCACAGACTTGTTATATTTATATCAGATTTGCATATTTGTAATACTGAAGAATGAATTTAGCACACACATTCTCTCCTTTTGCTATTTTTGTGGTTGTTACTTTGTATTTTTGTTTTTTACTTAATTTTACCCACTTCTTGCTTAATCTATTTTTTAAGATAGCAAAAATACTAATTTTTAACAAAACGTCTTGGTGAGGTAAATACCTGTACAATGAATATAAATAATTTTTTGTTTCTTTTCAAAAATTTTTATTATTAAGTTACAAAACAAAAATTGTGAGGTAAGGCTACAATGAGTTTCCATATATCCCTTACCCCTTTTCCCTATTGACATTTTATATCAGTATTTTTGACACAAGGATTTTGCCCTTGAAGCAGCATGTTAATTAAAGATCAGTTGCTACACAACCATCCGGTACTCTGTACTACATGAGGAGCCAGGACTATCCACCGCCTGGGAGTAAATTTTGGTGTCTGTTGTAGAAGAGACCAATGTCACCCAAAGAAACCAGGCTTGAGATCAGTGCCTGCAAAAATTGACTCCAATTTACACTGTTCTCTGTGATTCTGTTGGTATAAAACAAGAGTTTATAGGAAAGCAAACTGAGACAAAGAATAAAGGAAGGCGACTCTTAGTCTTGGAAATAAAGTTTGTTTTTATATTCAAAAAGCTTAAGCAATATGATCTTTGAAATAATTTTTTCCCCTCAAGAATCCTCAAGGGGAACATTATCAAGCTGACTCTCATAAAAATTATGTCATAGCTTTAAAATTATTGATTGGTAACATTTAAAAATGGATCTATTTTCAGATATCTGAGTAATCTCCATACTGTTTTCCACACACTAGTTTACATTCCCACCAACAGTGGATTAGAGGATCTATTTCCCCACATCCTTGCCAGCATTTGTTATTCTTTGATTTTTCGATGATAAACCATTCTAACTGGAGAGGTGAAATCTCACTGTGGTTTTTATTTGCGATTCCTTGATGGCTAGTGATCCTGAGCATTTTTTTCATGTGTCTGTTGGCCATTTGTATATCACCCTTTGAAAACTGCCCACTCATATCCTTAGCCCATTTCTTTTTTTTTAACTTTTATTTAATGAATATAAATTTCCAAAGTACAGCTTATGGATTACAATGGCTTCCCCCCTATAACGTCCCTCCCACCCGCAACCCTCCCCTCTCCCACTCCCTCTCCCCTTCCATTCACATCAAGATTCATTTTCGATTCTCTTTATCTACAGAAGATCAGTTTAGCATACATTAAGTAAAGATTTCAACAGTTTGCTCCCACACAGCAACATAAAGTGAAAAATAATAGATGATTTTTTAAATAATGATGAAATCAGATCCGACCTATTGTCATGTTTAATCCCAGTGAGAGTCAAGTTGGGAATTGATAATTTCTTCTTCTCTTTTTTTTTTTTTTTTTACAGAAGATCAGTTTAGTATACATTAAGTAAAGATTTCAACCGTTTGCACCCCCATAGAAACACAAAGTGAAATATACTGTTTCAGTACTAGTTATAGCATTACTTCACATTGGACAGCACGCTAAGGACAGAGATCCTACATGAGGAGTAAGTACACAGTGACTCCTGTTGTTGACTTCACAAATTGACACTCCTGTTTATGGCATCAGTAATCTCCCCATGCTCCAGTCATGAGTTTCCAAGGCTATGGAAGCCTTTTGAGTTCTCTGACTCTTATCTTGTTTAGACAAGGTCATAGTCAAAGTGGAGGTTCTCTCCTCCCTTCAGAGAAAGGTATCTCCTTCTTTGAAGACCTGTTCTTTCCACTGGGATCTCACTCACAGAGATCTTTCATTTAGGTGTTTTTTTTTTTTTTTTTTTTTTGTCAGAGTGTCTTGGCTTTCCATGCCTGAAATACTCTCATGCTTAGCCCATTTCTTCACTGAATTGTTTTACTGTTGTTGAGTTTCTTGAGCTCCTTATATATCTTGGGTATTAATCCTTTATCAGATGCTTAATTTGCAAATGTTTTCTCCTATTCTGTTGGTGTTCAATTGTGTATTTAGTAAAGGTTTAAGAATATAATTATAAAGAAAATTGAAAGTATGTCACTGTAAAAATGAAACAAAAATAAGGACAAAAGGAGGAGGGAGGGTAGGGTAGGAAGTATCATTATACTCTTAAAACTAGATATGAAATACAAGAAATTTGTTCCCTTTATATAAATAAAAAAGTAAAAAATGGAAATTAAAAAATAATTGTTCAACTCTACATCTGCTAAGTCATATTTTCAAATTAAAACTATAGATTGGCAATAAGTACTGTGGTACAGCAGGTTAAGCTGCTGCTTGGGATACCCACATCCTATCATAATGATTCACATCCAAGCTACTCCACACTTTTGATCCAGGTTCCTGCTAATGTGCCTAGGAAAAAGCAGATAACGGTCCAAATACTTAGCTCCTGGCATCTGCCTCTCCTGATTGTTTGGGCATTTGGGGAATGAACCAGAAGATGGAAGATCTCTCTATCTTTTCTTCTCTGTCACTTCGCCATTTCAAAAATAAATAAAAACTTTTAAAAAATTATAGTGCACTTTTACATACTTTCAAAAATTTATGTTTAAATGAATAAAATGGTTTAAGCAAAATTTTTGCTATTTTATCTTTAAAAAATTAAATGTTTATATATTCATAACAACAAGATGACTCTTCTTTTTAAAGATTTAATTTATTTATTTGAGTTATAGAATTACAGACGGTGAGAAGGAGAGACAGAGAGAAAGGTCTCCCCTCTGCTGGTTCACTCCCCAAATGACTGCAATGGCTGAAGCTGAGATGAGCAGAAGCCAGGAGCTTCTTCCAGGCCTCCCATTTGGGCACAGGGACCCAAGGACCTGGGGATTAATCTACTGAGCCACAGCGCTGGCCCCCAAGATGACTCTCTTATCTCCTTTTATATGGTAGATGGCCTTATATGAGTATGGGTTTTAAATGGCACCAAATTAAACTAATCTCTTAACTCGTTTTCCAAACATTGTTTGACAGCTTCCCATATTTGTGATTGTTTACATCAGCCTGTTATTAACAGAGTATTTTTCTTGCTTGTGTTCAAAAGCAAGGGAGAGATCAATACAATTCCTGATTGGCTTTTTAAAAAGATTTATTTATTTATTTGAAAGGCAGATTTACAGAGAGATAGAGGCAGAGAGAGGTCCTACATCCACCAGTTCACTCCCCAGGTAACCACAATGGCCAGAGCTCTGCTGATCCAAAGCCAGGAGCCAGGAGCTTCTTTGGGTCTCTCATGTGAACATAGGGGCCCAAGGACCTGGGCCATCCTTCACTGCCTTCCTAGGAAATAGCAGAGAGCAAGATCAGAACTGGAGCAGCCGGGACTCGAACCGGTGCCCACTTGGGATACCAGCGCTGCCGGCTTTACCCGCTACACCACAGCTCCAACCCCAAAGCTTTTCAGACACAGTAGTTTAACACAAAGAAATAGGGAAGCCACAGAGGAGAGCTGGTAGTCGGGAGAATATAACAAGGGAAGCCAAAGCAATGTTAAGATTCAGCAGTGAGACCTAAAGAGTAGGCAGGATTGGGAATTAGTACAAATTACTTTCAACAAGATACAAAGAGAATCATTTTAATATTGTCCAGAATATTTTGAGAAATATGTACACATTTATCTTACTTTATTCTAGTGCATGCATTCATGCCATGATCATTAAACTTCATCACTGTGAATTTCAAAAAATTTTTCTTAACATATAACCAGAAGACCTCTGTCTGTGTTTGATACTGGCAACATCATATGATTAACAGTTGTAGCAAACTAAAATCTAATGGTTGTGACAACCACTATTTTTTGTTTTCCCTTAAGTTTCATTTTAATTATCTTCCTACTTTGGATTCAAATTAAAGAAAGAAGTAGGCTGCATTAACTCTTAATGTTCCTTCCAATTTAACAATTTAAGATTATTAAATAAATGTAAAGTTCTCATGGTGCAGTGGAATGAAAACCACTCTGTTCTTTAAAAAAAAAAGTAAATGAATAAAAACAAATCCTTTCTCATTTGTATATTTAGGTCCAATTCATGTTTGCTCCATTGCCTTCAAACTCCTTGGGGTTGTTCCAAGGTTGTAAGAGACATGCTGATGGGTGCACAGTGTAATTATACTGTAGCTGAGCACCTGCCCTCCCACGGCTGGAGAAATAGAGGAGGAGCATCAAAGCATGTGCACATGAAAATTCAGCTCATAATTATTCATGTACTTAGAGACATGGCAAGCCATATATAGTATGAAAGAACTTCTGCAAATTGAGAACTGTTAACAGGGCAAAAATGCACAAAAAATTATATTCTTTCTTCCGACTCTGCTTTCTAAGCAGGGGTCTTTTATCTTCACCTCCTCTCCCAGCTCTTCGTCCCCCACTGGTAAGTCTTAGGCCTTGGTTTCGCTGGTTTGATAGAAACAGGTAGAGAATAAAATTGAATGAGGGCTAGGGATGAAATTACTTTTTATTGGAGAAGGCATGGAAGTATCAGTACAGAGAAGGGAGTGGGAAGGTAGGAGGACAGCCATCCCTGTGTGGGAGGAGTATACTCGGGCCCAAGTGTGAGAGGAAGACAGCTAGGAAGAAGGCGCTTCAACTGCCAAAGGGAACAGAATTTGGGTGGAAAGAAGTGGATAAAGCTTAAATTGTGAAGTTGTTTGCTCTATTTTTGTGTTATACTCCCTCTTGTTTCTTTCTTGTTGAGAAATTGTGAAGATTTCTTATTCAAAATAAAATATTTTCCAAAATTTTATAGCATGGTTTATGACATTTTAAAGATTTTTTTTATGGATTTGAAAGGCAGAGTTAGAGAGAGAAAGAGGGACACACACACACACATACACACACACACAGAGCGTGAGTGAAAGAGAGAGAGAGAGAATTTTCCATCTGCTTGTTCACTCCCCAAATGGCCACAACAATCAGGGCTTGGCCAGGCCAAAGCCAGGAGCAAGGAGCTTCTTCCAGGTTTCCTATGTAGATGCAAGGGCCCAGGCACTTGGACCATCTTCTGCTGCTTTTCCAGGCACATTGGCAGGGAGCTGGATCTGAAGTGGAACAGCCAGGACTCCAGCTGGCGCCCATATGGGATGTTGGTGCTGCAGGCCTTGGCTTAATCTACTACACCACAACACTGGTGTGGTTTATAATTTTTTAAATGCAATTAAAAGTTCCATGAAGCAGATTGCAAAACTCAGATATTTCCAGGCTATGTCAGAAAGAGAGTATTTAAATAAAAATTCAGATATATCCCAAGCTAAGTCAGGACCTTGTTTTCCCAGAAGAGCAAACCTAATGAAGTAGAATTCTCAGGGAGAGAAACCTACATCCTAAGTGAATTCTAGTCAGTGTAGCTGAGACTCCAAACCTAATATTTACTTAGAGATAAACTCAGAAAAGAAGAGGTGTGTGTGTGTGTGTGTGTGTGTGTGTGAGAGAGAGAGAGAGAGAGAGAGTGAGAGAGAGAGAGAGAAAGAGAGGGAAGTCCAGGGAAAGTCAGTGTCAGCTTCCCTGGCGAAGAAGATGTTGCCTCAGGCTCATCTAATCCAGTTAATCAAACTGCCACAGGCTCCTCACAGTGCTCAGAGTCAATGCCATGGGTGCTTTGTACACAGACGACCACACAATGCATGCATGTAAACTAGTACATGTGCCTTCATAGTATAGGAACATGATTGAAAACCTGGCAAGGTTGTTCCTGAATTTCTTTGCCAAGAAATATTCTGTTTATCAAGCTTCACTTCCTTAAAACCCCAGTAAAACAAGGAGAAGCACACAAATTGAACAACTTAACATGTCCAGCTTGCTTTAAATCTCCTTTAAGTATTTTTTATAACACAATAACATGAGAGTACTTCAAAAGTTTATGGAAAAATGGAGGTATAACTTTTTGTGCTGCAAAATATTTTTTAAATCCATGCACACTTTCTTCATACTGTACATTTTGCTTAAGCTTTTTGAATGTCTCTCATACATATTCATTGCACACAATTTTTAAAAATTCTAGAAAGAAAAATGTTCAGTTACTCTTAACATTTATATGTCCATAGATGTGTGTAATATCAAATCTCTATATATATCTCACATACACAAGCATTAATGTTTTCCCCTTCTACAGTGTGATACTATTAATTTTTTATAATATGATTTTACATGTGGGCTACTTTCCACATGAAGGAATATAACTGTGTATCAGTTTTATTTATATGACTGTGTGTATAATGTTATAATGTATTAATGATATTGAATATTGTATATTTTTATACTTCATCTGGAATTGACAATATGGTAAGTTTCTAAGCTTTCTATACAGTGAGAGAAATGCAGAGGAAAGTGAGGGCTTTAATTAGGAAAGAAGTCTAGAAGCTAAGTTTGGTCCATACCAGGCAGAGAACAGGCCAGGAGGGAGCCAAGTAGAGCAAGTGTGCAGGCAGGAAAGTGGAGAGTGGGCAGCCTGAAGACCACACCCCCGTGGGGCAACAAGGTGAGGGTCCACCAGGTTCCAGGTCTTTTATTCACTCCCAAAGGCAGAGCAGTTACATAGTCTGATTGGCAGGTGGGCATCCAGGTGAGATCAGGTAGGGGCATGAGAGCACACAGGGGGTATGGTCTTCCAACTCATAAATCTAATTAATTTTATCCTATCTGCCTGCCTACATCTGAAGGTCTTTCTTGCTCTCTCCCAGTTAACTCTGCCTTTCAATAAATAAGTAAATCTTAAAGCAAAAGGTGAACTCTCGAGTGTAGGTACTGTTTTAGTTAGCTTGGTAAATCCTAAAATGTCTAGGAGAATTGTTGCCATTTAGGGCTCTAACATATGTTCAAATGAATTATATTGAATATTTTTTCAGGAATACATTGAGATTATTTAAAACCATAAAAAATGAAGTGATACCCTATCTTAAGAAATTTAATAACATTTTCTCATAATGTGGAGAAATCAAGTATTTCTAAATCACTTGCAATATTTTATTTAGTGAAATCATATAAATAAAAAAATTAGAGACAAGCAAAATTAATTTACTATTTTTGTGTCCTTATACCAATTTGGTTTGTAAGGTGCATGTATTAAGTTTATTTATTTTAGTTTACCAATCCCAGTTGAATCCTCCCAAAGATGTAGAATATAGATAAATAAAAGTTTAAAAATGTTGCTCTAATTTTTCTTCATCAATAGTTTCATCTAAATCGATTCTGGTTATTGAAAAGCACTTGATAATCAGAATTATAAAATGTGGCTCTTCTCCTTGTTCTGAGCTTTAATAGCCATCATACCATTGTCAAATGATTTAGCTACACAGAAGCTTGGATTTATCATTGCTAAAATTGAAGAGTATATTTATTTCTCAGAGTTGCTTTTAGCGTTAATTGTTATAATATTTTTGTGATTTCTCCCATGGTAAGCTCTCATTATTACTATAAGCCAAATTTAAATTGGAAATTGAATCCCAGTCAAAACACTACCTAGCCTTGTAATAATGTCATAATAGAACTGAATTCCACATATAATTATTGAGAAATTGCAAAGTTTGAAACGTTTTCAATTAATTTAAACTTTTAAAGTATTCTAATATTTCACTTTCTCTAGATACTATAATTTTCCATTTAAAATGCATAAATCTATATCAAAAATTGCTGGGTGAGTAGAGTTTAAGTATTCTCATCACAAAACAACGGTAAATATATGAGGTTATTTGGTTCTATTAAGCCATTCCACAATGTGCATATATATATGTATATATATAGAGACCAGGCAACATGGTAAGTTTTAAAGCTATTTATTCAGTGAGAGAAATGCAGAGGAAAGTGAGGGCTTTAATTAGGGGAGAAAGAAGTCTAGAGGCTAAGTATGGTCCACACCAGGCAGAGAGCAGGTCAGGAGTGGGCTGTGTGGAGCAAATGTGCAGGCAGAAATGTAGAGATCGGTGGCCTGAAGGCCAAACGCCTGTGGGACTACAGGGGAAGGCCTACCATGTTCTGTGCCAAACATCCAACTCAAAATTAAGACATATTTTAAGCTCACAACATCTTTATTTAAAATCTATTTCAAAAATGACTAAAGATTGTTTTCCATTTTTAAATTTCAAGCACATTTTAAATTATCAACCGCACTTTTTACCACATATTTTTTACCCACGTATTTTCAATGGAAAACTCAATGTTTTAAATGTTTATGTTCACATTCATCTAACTTTTCTCTTTTACTGTATTGGTTTACATTGGAGAATCAATTGTTCCCATTGTAGTAGATAGCTATGTAAATTATTTCCTGGCAGGACATTATAGGACATTTGCTTTTCTAAGAATAACTAAGAAGCAACATGCTGATGAGTATACCTTGTATCCTGCACTGGAATCCTTCAGGAATACTCTTTCTTCCATGCCATTCAAACTCTACACAATGTGGATATATTGAAAATCAAAGTTAACTAATCATTCCTGTTTTGCATCTTATTGTCAGTTAAAATAAGAGTACAAGTGGTTATAAATATTCATAGAGAAATGAACTTAACAGCCACAAATTTTGTCATTAACACAAATTAAGCAAAAATGAATGAAAACATTAACTTGATAAAGTTGAAAAAATCAGCTGCCATATCTTTATTCTAAATATTATCTTAATTTGTATTTATCACAATACTTAAAAACATAACATTAATGAGAAAATGTGTTATGACTGTTAAAACCCATTTGAAGAACAAATGTTGATGTTGGGTCAATGAATGAAGGTTAAATTATTAAACATATTTAACCATATGCCACTAAATAATATACTCAAATTACCAATGCTAGAAACATTTTATTTATGGGGGTCTCAGTTTGCCCTCTCAGGATAAAATTCAGATGACTATTTTTTCAACCCAGAAGAGATATATCAGTCACAATTTTTTTTCTTTCATTTTAAAAATTCTAATAATCTGGGGCCAGTGCTGTTGCATAGAAGTTTGAGCCTCCACCTGTAGTGCCAGCATCCACATGGGCACTTCTTTAAGTCCTGGCTGCTCTCTCTTCTGATTTAGCTCCCTGCTAACACACCTGGGAAAGCAGTAGAAGATGGTCTAAGTAAGTGCTTGGGGCCCTAAACTCACATGGTAGACACAGAAGCAGCTCTGGCTCCTGGCTTTGGCCTGGTTCCAACCCAGCCAAAGCAGCTGAAATTGGAAAAGACCCCCTAAAATGAGGCCCCTTAAAGTTCCCTAGAAATGCTCTCCAGGGTGCCACATGTGCTACCAGAATTTGGGGTGCCTTACGATTTCACCACGGGCTTATTACTAAATCTCCGATATTAATAAGCCCAAGAGGGTTCTTGCCTAATATTTAGAGAAGAATTCTAAATCCCAGCACAGATAAACGAGGCAGCATGATACGTTTTAAGCTTTTATTTAGTAAGAAAGGTGCATAAGAGAGTGAGAGCTTTATTTAGGAGAGAGAAGTGAATGGGGGTTCATACCGAGCTCCAGGAACCAGCCCCATGGATGAGCATCTAGGCCAGGAAGCCTAGAGCACATGGACCGAAGGCCATGCGCCCTGGAGGCACGGGGCTACAGCAAGCGCCTTCCTAGCAAGAGGTTAGGGAAAAAGAGCAGGTGTGGCCCGGCTTTTAACCCACTTCCAAAGGGGAGTGGTTAATTAACCTGATTGGCTGGTGGGCACCCAGGTGTGGCCAGGTAGGGGCAGGAGGTCACACAGGGGCATGGCAAAGGCGTGGCCTTCAGTTCACAATTTTTTTTTTCTTTTTTGACAGGCAGAGTGGACAGTGAGAGAGAGAGAGACAGAGAGAAAGGTCTTCCTTTGCCATTGGTTCACCCTCCAATGGCCGCCGCGTCCAGCATGCTGCGGCCAGCGCACCGCACTGATCTGATGGCAGGAGCCAGGTACTTCTCCTGGTCTCCCATGGGGTGCAGGGCCCAAGCACTTGGGCCATCCTCCACTGCACTCCCTGACCACAGCAGAGAGCTGGCCTGGAAGAGGGGCAACCGGGACAGAATCCGGCTCCCAGACTGGGACTAGAACCTGGTGTGCCGGCGCCGCTAGGCGGAGGATTAGCCTAGTGAGCCGCGGCGCCGGCCCCAGTTCACAAATTTAACAATTTTAACCTGTATGCCTGCCTACTTCACAGCCATTTGGGGAGAAAATCAGCAGCTGGAAGATTTCTTTCTCTCTCCCTCTCTCTTTCTCTCTTTCTCTCTCTGTACATCTGCCTTTCAAATAAATAAATAAATCTTTGAAAAAAAAAAAAACTTCCCCCATAGAGAACAAAAGATTGTCTCAACATATCTTTGGGTTCTCCATTTGTGTGAGTGAAGTTGAATTGTCCCTGCCTTTTCCAACCATGGCTACAGAATTAACAACCATGGCTCACATGCTCACTGCTTCCGGTTGCCTGTTCAGGCCTAAGTCGTGTAGTCCTCCATTCCTCCCTAAATATTGCTAGGGCATGCTTAAGTCAAAGAATCAATCCCAGCTAGTGCTCATTTCCTGGGACCCCAATGTGGGACACAGCCTAGGATCCACCAATTGCACTGCTTTGAGAGGCCCCCTCTACAGTCCTTTTACCATTGCTTATCACCACAAGGATCCTGGAATCTGCCACTCCTGATGTCAGCATATATTTTGAATTGCCCATATTACCCTGGCGAAGAGAAAGGGATAACATCCCTATCTGAGCATGATCAGCCAAGGGTCCCACCACAAATCTGAGTGCCATTTGTTAGGATAGGTGAGACATACATTTTCATCTGCATGGACTTAAAAGTCCAAGATCTTACAACTTCAGGTTTTTCCATCTGGTCACTTTCATCAGAATCATTTCCATAACAATAGGATGGATGACTTTAACTTTTTTTTTTGGCAGCTGGAGTTATATAAATTGAAATTTAAGGTCACTCCAAAGATAACCTAAACTCCTCAGTACTTTTGAATGTGAAGACTGATTTGAAAAATTCCTTGATTTTCTGTGTAATATCTGGAACATTCACTCTGAGTGAATGCCAAGTGCTGAGATGGGAGCTTCTCTAATTATATTTTGCTATCTCTTTTCCCACCTTACCTACACCAAGGAGAATAGTATATTAAAATAAAATGGAAAAAGTGCTGAAATGAAAAAAAAATTAGAAGTTCTCCCAAACCTTAACTTGATTTAGAACTGGAAAATACCTAGTGACACAGTATAAAATGATTTTATTTTGTCTACTCTGGTCTGAAAACAGTAGCTAGTGAACAACATTTTGATCAACACTGTTAAAATGAATTTGGACAAAAATCTCATTTATTACCCATTTCCCATCTATGATCCACCTGCACCTTTTGGAGCACCTATTTCTTTATTTCTAATATATAGTCTCAAACCCATCCATTTCTTTCCACTTCTACTATTAGCTAATTAGCCCAACCTATGTTTCCTGCAGATGGGATTATTGTAATTGCTTCTACAATTTAAACATATATATTTAAAGTGTAACATTTATTCATTTTAAAAGCATTGAAAACTTACAAAACAATGAATATGCATGAGTAACTAAAACCCATCAAGACATGGAATATTATTAGCTTTTTGTAAAAAACTCCCATAAGCATTTTTTCCATTCTATCATTGAGTCATTTGGGTTGTCTTTACATTGGAACTATAACAAATAATGCTGGTTTAAACATTCTGTACAATTCTTTCGTGCATATAAGTATCTCTTGAGTGTCTATCTACTCCTAGGAGCAAAATTGTTTGGTCAAGTGTTAAGATAGGTTCACTTCAGTAGACAAGGCCATTTTTTCCAAAGCAGACACAACAATTTACACTCTTAACATGAATGTCTGAGAATTCCAGTTGCTCCACATGCTTGCCTACAGTCAATATTATAGTGTAGATGTCTTTGAGAATAGTCTCATTTTTTAAGAAAAAATTATTTACCTGAAGGGCACAGTTACACATACACACACACACACACACACAGGGAGGGGGGAGCTGGAGAGAGAGAATATTCCATCTGTTTTACTTCTCAAATGGCCGCAACTACCACAACTACCAGGGCTGGGCTGTGCTGGCCTGAAGACAGAATTCAGGAACTCCATCTGGACCTCCCACTTGGATGTCAGGGACCCCAAGCACTTGAGCCAGCTTCTGCTGCTTTTCCAGGGGCATTAGCAGGGAGCTGGATTAGAGGTGAAGCAGCTGGGACTCAGAGCAGGTGCTCCATGGGACCCTAGAGCAGCAGGAGTCACCTTAACCCTCTGTGTCGTAACACTGGCCCTATACATTCTTATTTTTGATGTAGTTAAATTTATTAGTCTATAATTTCTTTTATGGGCGATGCCTTTTGAGTCAAATTTAAGAAAATTTTTCTCAATCACAGTGATTAAGACATTCTTCTCTGTTATCTTCTAGAAGATGTCTTGCTTTGTCTTTCATATCCAGATCTACAATCCACTACTAGGAAATGACTTTTGCATATAATGTGAGATGGGAGGGTCTAGTATTTTTCCCTCTTGTAGTATCCTATTGATGCAGTTCTGAAAATGTTCTGCAGCATGTGGGCACTTACAGTATTTAAGATGCCCATGTACTGTGTCAGAGTTCCTGGGTTCAGTTTGCCATTCCAGCTCCTGGGTTTTGACTCCAGTTTTCTGCTAATGCAGACTCTGGGAGGCAGGAGGTGATAGCTCAAGTAATTGATTTCCTGCTATTCTCATGGGATACCTGGACTGAATTCCCCGCTCTCAGCTTCAGAGTGACATTGCAGGCAATTTAGTAGTGAACTAGCACACTCTCTCTCTCTTTCTGCCTCTGAAATAAATTAATTTTTAAAAAGACTGTAGTTCCCTACACTGCCACTTTGTCATAAATCAACCCTTCTTATATGTGTCATATCTTTCTGAGCTACCTAGCCAACTTCAGGGATACTGTGTCTATTCTAAGAGTGTCCCAGAAATAATGGGTGGCTGAGTTTCCTTTAATCAAATAGTATAGTCTTGTTATGAGTACCATCTATTTTGTTCTGAAATTTACCATTTAATAATTGATTTCTAATTACCCCACATGTCTCCTTTCTTTTTTCTTATTATTTTGGATATATTAAGCACTTTTTATTCTTCCTTGTTTCTTATCTGTTACCTTACTATTTTTACATTTAAAAAATCTTTTTAGTAGGGTCTGTAAAGATTCTAAAATGTATGTGATATATTGAGGTCACTATGATTAATACTTTTTCAAGCTGCCTAGACAGTTACCTCTTCTTGATTATATATTTACCGACTTATCACCCTTTCCTATCTCCCACATTCCTTCCAATATCACTGAGCTTCCTTTTGTTATCATTTTCCTTCAGTTTGAATAAGGTCATTTTGTGTTGGGCTTGTGCTATTCTGTTTCCATTTTTTTTTCTTTTTCTTTTTTGACAGGCAGAGTGGACAGTGAGAGAGAGAGAGACAGAGAGAAAGGTCTTCCTTTGCCGTTGGTTCACCCTCCAATGGCCGCCACGGCCGGCGCACCGCGCCGATCTGAAGGCAGGAGCCAGGTGCTTCCTGGTCTCCCATGCGGGTCCTGGGCCCAAGAACTTGGGCCATCCTCCACTGCACTGTTTCCATTTTTTAAAATGTCTTAATTTCCCCCTTATTTGGAAGAATGGTTTCATTGATTACTCAATTTTAAGTTTATGGTTATTTTCTTCAAAGAGTTAAAGATATAATTCAGCTATCACTGATTTTACTTGCAGTTTTTGAGAGAAAGTAACCACCTGTTTTATCACGTTTGCAAATAATGTGAATGATGATTACCAGACTTAGTATATTTACCTTTTTCTTTTATGCTCAGCATATTCACAGCAATGTACCTGGGTGTGGTAGTTTCGTGTTCACTATAGTTAGGGCTTTAGAATTTGTAGTGTGATATCTTTAGATGGTTACAGAAAAAGTTTCCAACATCTTTTCAAAGATTGATTCCTCTGACAGGTGTTTGGCCTGATGGCTAAGCCATCTGTTTAGGATGTCTGCATTCTAACTGTCTGGAAAGCCTGGGGTTAGTCTTAGCTCTGGCTTCTGATTTCTACATTTCTGCAAATGCACACCCTCAGAGGCAGTGATAACTAATGAAGTTGTGGGTCCCTGACACTCATGTGGGAGAACTAGATTGAGTTCCCATCTCCTGGCTTTGGTATGGTTCAGCTGCAACCATTGCGGGCATTTGAGGAGTAAACCAAATGATGGGAGCTCAATCTCTCTCTCTCTCTCTCTCTCTCTCTCTCTCTGCTATCTCTCTGCTTATCAAAAACAGACTTTCTTCAGTGGAATCCTCTATCCTATTCATATGAATGCAACCCATAAGTGCCATGTGCTACTTAATCTTCATCCTTTTGTCTTGTTGCTTCCACCTGGATATTTTCTTCTGAGCTATGTTGTATTAGCTGTTTCCTTTGTCAGCTTTGTCTAATCCTCTGACAAACACGTTTCTTGATTCTTATTTTAATTCTGAATATTTCAGTTCTAGAATCTCTTCACAATTGTTTCTGGTAACTTCCAGTTCTCTGTGAAAAATTCTATCCTGTCAACCTTATGAATAGATACTTTAACTATAGTTTTCCTTTCTAAGCTATCTCACTCTGTTAGCCTTCAATGACTTCCTGTTACACTTTAAAAGGAGAGCTGATATCCTTCTCTTGGCCTTGATGATCTGCTACCCCCAAGGGAGACTCATATGGAGTTCCCATATCCTAACTTTGGCCTGGCCCAGCCCTGGCTGTTTCAGGCAATTGGGAAGTGAACCAGCAGATGGAACACCGCTCTCTCTTTCTCTCTCTTTGTCTTTCTCTCTCCATCTCCTTCTTCCTTCCACCTTCCCCCCTTCCCTATTCCCTGTCTTCCTCTCTTTGTCACTCTTCTTTTCAAACAAATCATTTTTTAAAATAAATTCCCAAATGCCTCAAATCAATCTTAGAGAATTTCATTCATATGAGGCATCTTAAAAGTTATGCTCACACTTGTAGATAATATAAAACATATTGCCAGGTTCTGGGGGTCTAGGAAATGGGAAGCTATTGTTCAATGGGTGTGAAGTGTCAGTTATGCCATACAGATAAGTTATAAAGACCTATAGCACATTATATGGCCTATAGTTCACAATAGGACATTGTGCATGTCAAAATTTGTAGGGTACAGATCTCAACAACATTAACAGAACAAAAACAAAGGGATACAAGGAAACTTATTTATCTTTATTTTCTACATCTATTCAAATATTGTTCTTTGTTCTTTACAAAGAATGGTGGGGAAGTTTTCTAAATACCAGACTGCAACCTTGATTAAGTAAAACCAGTAAAAACCTGGTAGTAGTAATGTGTATGATGGCAGCTCCCATACTGATTCAGAATGCTTGAGAACCTTGTAATGTGGACAGTAGGATATTCCTTCTGTGTGAGACCAACTGGTTTCACCAATTACCAATAAGTAGTGAATTCCAGCAGTCATTAGGAAATTGGGTACTAGCTAACTATACCAACTTCTCACACTGAATGCCAGGTCGGTGGAGAATGATACTAATAGCAACCAATGGAGATTAGACAGGAAAAAAATTCCCAGCAATTGCTTTCTTGAAAAATACCAGAGCTGGGTGTAGCTGCAAAGGCTGAGATGTGGGACAGATACTGAGGTTCAAATAGTTAAGTTCCCAATTGGGATGACTGCATCCCATATCATATTGCCATTTCCACTCCTGTATACTGTGTTTCCAATCCAGCTTCTTGTTAATGAATCCTGGTAGACAGTAGATGATAGCTCACATGCTTGGGCTGCTACCACCCATATGGGAGGCCTCAATGGAGTTCTGGGCTTCTGGCTTTGGCCTGGCCCTGCTGTGGCTATTGTGGGAACTTGGGGAGTGAACCAGATACAAGATCTCTTTCTCTGTTACTCTGCCTCTCAAGCCGATGAAAAACTATACATATAAGCATTAAGAAAAAACAAACAACAACAACAAAAAGGTTGAGGGGCTACCCTTGTGATTCAGAAGGTTAAGCTTCTGCTTGTGATGCCAACATCCCATATCCAAGTTCTGGTTCAAATTCCACTGCTCCACTTCAGATCCAGCTTCCTGTTTATATGCCCGAGAAGACAATGGAAGATGGTGCAAGTTTTTGGAACCCTATTCTCTCAATGGGAGACCTGGATGGAGTACTTGGCTCCTGACTTGAGAATAGCCCAGCCCTGGTTGTTGCAGGCATTTGGAGAGTGAATCAGTGGATAGAAGACCCTCTGTCTCACTTTCTCTCTTTCTATCCCCCTCCGCCCCCCGCCCCATGTCCCCATTCCTCTTGTCCTCTAACTAACAAACTAAATATTTTTCCAGAAACACTGAGATGACTATGAGGCTTGTTTAAATAAGATGAAGTTTCCAGGACATGGGAATACAATCTCAAAATTAAAAATACTCTGTAGATAATAAATGCCAATAAATGCCAATACTGCAATAGGAGGAAAAGCTTAAGTAATGTAGAAGAGAAAATTCAAACAGAATATAGAGAAAAGAAGACAATGAGTTAAAACAGGAATAAAGAATATTCCCCACAGGAAAGCAACAGGATGGGAATCTAACATAAAATTAAATACATTACTTATGCTCTTAAGAAAGAAGTCAAAACACCTAAGTAGAATAAATTTAAATATTTAAAGAAACATCGTGGAAATGAAATAGATTAAATTACACATATACAAAATTCTCCATGGTCTGGGAAAAATTAGCGATGAAAGAAACTAATGGCAATTCTGGAATTTTTTTTGAATTGCAAAATTGGAGAACACAAATTACACTTTTCTGTATTCAAAATGTCAATATATTAAGGAGAAAATATTCTAGCCAATGAATTATATCTCTAGCTGTGTTTCTACTTATTTAAGACAGAAATAGAAAAATAATCTTATAAATCAAGGACTTATGAAATGTATCAATCATGTATTCTTTCTGAAAATAAAATTATTAAAAAATTCACCAGCCACTTATGAAATATTTCAAAATTAAAGATGGATTAAAGGGGGACTTGAGGTATAAAAGTATTGATATCACTTCAATAAAACAATTTAATCTATGAAATTGTTGCAAATATTAAAAACAGTGTTTGGAAGAGAAATTTCAAGTTGTAAAAGAATTATTTAATGGAAAGTATTGCAATCTAAGATACAGGATCTAAAACAAACACTGACATTGAAAAAGGAGGAGGCACAGACTTTCGTTAAAAAGGAGATGCTAATATACTATACATGGAGGGATATCAAAATATACAATTTTATTCTTGATTTGGATAATTAAAATTTTTCATATGAAAGAATCTAAAACATGAAATAGTTCAAATATTAGAAAAGCACACAGTGTAATAAAACACTAATATACTAGTAAAATAAAAATTATTTGATGATACTTGCTAAAGTAGGCTAAGGAAGATTTCATTTGAGAACACTGCAATAGGTATGAAATCGGAATTTGGGATGCCATACGATATGACAGTGTGCTTATTAATATGTTCCCAATATTAATTAGCCTGTGTGGGCTCTTGCCTAATATTCAGAGAAGAATTCTGAATACTGGCATAGATAAATGAAGAAGCATGGTACATTTTTAAGCTTTTATTTAGTGAGAGAAATGCATAGGAGAGTGAGGACCCTATCTATAGGAGAGCGGTAAATCTGGGTCATACCGAACACTAGGAACCAGCCATGTGGAGGAGCATCTAGGCCAGGAAACATGGGTGGGTTGCCCGAAGGCCATGCATCCTGGAGGTGTACTGGCAAAAGGACAAGGAAAGGAGAAATCGAGGGGACACACCGCGTCCCAGGCTTTTAATCCACTTCCAAAGGGAAGTGGTTAACCTGATCAGCAGGTGGGTGCACAAGTGTGGCCAGGTAGGGGCATGAGGTCACACAGGGGATTGGTGAAGGTGTGGTCTTTCAGCTCACAAACCTAATCAAATTTAACCTGTATGCTTGCCTACAACAGGTACAGGGTTCATTGGGAAGGGATTTTGCAGTGGGGAAAATAAATCAGGCTCAAACCACGAATATAAACTGAGCAAGTGGGAAATTATAACCAAAGAATTTGAGAGGGAAATAGTCAGTGGATGGAAAATTACTAAGAGGGAACATCTCAGGGATGAGGGGAGTTCTCACTGAACCACCTAACAATCATTCTTGCTGAAGACAGGCCAGAGTGGTTAGATATTACCTAGGAGATGGTAGAGTATGAGGAACAAAATGAGATACTGAGGGTGAGGGTTTCTTGCTTGATGAAGTACACAAATGAATCTGGGAAAAGATTCAGGAGCTGACTTATTTTTGGGCAAGCAGTGAATCTTTGTTAGTAGCTACATCTAGACTGAAAGCATTTGTCACATTTGCTTCAAATCTCTCTTCCCCTACATTTTTTTTTTTTTGATAAAGAATTAAAGATGTAGTTCAAGGCAGCTTTTCCTCTCCCCTATTCTGTGTGCCTACCTTCCTTTCTTGTTTCCACCACAGTCCTGAAGTGCAGAATGCCTGCTTTGTTTCTATGGTTACCAAATATGTTTTCATCCTTCACCAAAATAGAAAACCGATTTATGTGTTTTAAAATTCTGCAGAATGTATCATCTTTTTAAAACAATATTGAGTGGAAATGCAAATAAGAGAATTATGGAAATTCTGCAGTGGTTAAAATTAAAGAACTTGATTTATATGTACCAACATGAATGAAACTTAAAAACATTGTGCAGTATAAAGATTGTTTTCATAATAATCTAGTGTTGATATATATCAAATTTAATAACTTGCAGTTGAGTGGTCTTATGTTATATAAATATACCATAATTTATTTATCTATTTTATTATTAAGAGATATTTAGCTTGTTTCCAGTTATTTCATAATACAAGTAATGATATAATGGGCACTTTTGTACCTATCTCTGTACACTTGCATGAAAGATTTTTTTGATTATTTTTCAGTGTTATTAGTTAGGTACATTTTTAACAGATAGCTTCAAATTATGTTCAAAGTTGTATCATTTTATACTAAGTTTAAAGCATTCAGAAGTCTTATTTAGTCATATCCTTACAATACTGATTGCTAGAATTTTAGAAATACTATAAGCATTCCCTCACTGCTAGTGAACTTAAACTTTTTGTCAACTCTTTGACATTAATGTTAATTCTTTGATAAGTCATATACATATATATACTTATATATGTGAGGGTACTTCAAAAAGTTAATTAAAATTTATGAAATTAAAAGTTAATGTACATTTCTATGAAGTTTTTGAAGACTTCTTGTAATATATTAACATATGGCATGTGCATATATATGAATATATATATGACTGGCTATATATATGTATGTATATATGCAAATATATATTCATCCATTTAAAATTTTTTTCATGTAATATGCAAGAATTTTTACATGAAACAAATGCACCAAAATCATGTTTTATATATAGATATATATATGTATACATATATATTTTGTTTTTTGAGATTTAAAGGCAAGATTGATTAGAGTCAAAGACCTCCAGCCAGAGTGTCATGGAGGGGGCCTCCAAGAGAGGCAAAACCCAAAGGGGCTGATGGTAGTGGGGTTTTTAAGCACAATTTTGGAGAAAAATGTCTTGACAGACAGGTTGACATTCAGTTATAAGGTCAGGACAAAACCCATTGTAAGACCTGATTTGCAATATTTTACCCCATCTGGGTTGCTCAGGATAAAACAAAAGAGCCACCAGAAGGTGGGGTACCCGGTTTGTTTTACAGTAAATTGCAAGCTCAGTTTTCTCATGATAAGATTGGAAGTTCCCAAGGAGTGGGCAGGCAGACACTTTAAAACTTGCTAAAGATAACTTTTGGGATAAGCAAGAATTTTGCACCCTAAATTTCCACCAGGTCCACCCTGACTGCCTATTAACCTGACTCCTCACATTCCCTCCCCGAAGAATGGAACCTAACTTTTGTTTTGGGAACTGGGTGATGATCACTCTGGCTGTTTCATGCTGAAAAGGGGCAGGGCAGGGAACAGCAGTCAAGTGAGAATTCCAGTAGGTGGCCTCTTGAGGGAGACCCAGTGCCAACTTGTAGAGACTGCTTCCATCCGAGGTTTTATGTGCATGCCTATCTAGATTTTCACAGTTTCAGTTCTGAAGAAAATGAATCTAACAGCAGATTAAACTCACAGGGTCTTAAACAAAAGACAGAGTCATTATTAGAGGATCTAAGAAAGGTGCTATCCAAACCACAAGGAAGTTTTCCTATTGAGGGGCAAATAGAAACTGACAGAAGGGGCTTGATAATAATCAGGTAGGCTTGATGGCCAGGCCAGGTATGAGGCCCAGACCTACCTATCTCTTCACATGGGGTACAGGAAGAGACATCATAGGGGAGGTGTGAATCTCCTTAGGGAGGGCACCCTGCTGACTTCTGTTACCTACCTGGCCTTGGAGGAGAGCTGGCCTGGGTGGCATCTCTAAAAGGAAATTTACAGTTCTGCCTGCAATGTTACTGACCCTACTTGGCCATTCCCTCAACAGCGGTGGTTACTTTGGAAGCTGGGCCAAGTCTAGGGCTTTTCAGCTTAGAGCCAACAAGGTCACTGGCTCTTTCCTGGGAGTCCTTCAACTCCAGGACAATTCTGTTTCCAGGGACCCAACTCTTACCTGGCAGAACTTCAAGGCTCTTCAAAATCTGTTTTATATTTTGAAAGCATCCTTTTGCTGTCTGTGTTTGATCTTTTCACTATTTCTATTAGCTTTGGTTTATATATTTTTCAGTGTTTTTCTATATAGTTTTGTGGTCTTTTTTGTATAATAAGTTTGATTCTAAACTCATAGATATTTTCCTATATTTTCTTCTAGAAGATTTAGGTCTCTAATTATGAAGACCATATGTCCCATTCTGCTAAAAAGCGTGCTGAAGGGGGGCCGGCGCTATGGCTCACTTGGTTAATCCTCCGCCTGCGGCGCTGGCATCTCATATGGGCGCCGGGTTTTAGTCCTGGTCGGGGCGCGCCGGATTCTGTCCCGGTTGCTCCTCTTCCAGTCCAGCTCTCTGCTGTGGCCCAGAAGGGCAGTGGAGGATGGCCCAAGTGCTTGGGCCCCTGCACCCGCATGGGAGACCAGGAAGCACCTGGCTCCTGGCTTTGGATCGGCTCAGTGCTGGCCTTAGCGGTCATTTGGGGAGTGAACCAACAGAAGGAAGACCTTTCTCTCTATCTTTCACTGTCTATAACTCTACCTGTTAAATAAAAAAAAAAAAGAGTATGGACAGTTTTAGGATTTATCCCAGATATTTCATTATATATTAGCTATTGTGATTAATAATTTCATTAGAATAACCCATTCCTTCCTAAACAGATTTCATCTTTGAATTTTGACCTTCTTTCCATGTATTCTCTGGTCTCTTCTAGCATGGTGAACATAGTTCAAAGTGTAAGCCATGATACATCTGACAAATAGTCAGTGATAATCTTTTTCTCTTTTCCTAACCCCTTCTGTGTGTTGCTACCACTTCTACTTTTCTAGCATTGTTTGGTAATGTAGTGCTCGCCTTATAATATTTTATGTTAATACAAGTACTTCTCTCTGTTGCCTTTGCCAGCCACTCATGTCAGCTGTACCATAGCCTGGGAGAGGCACAGCACTTTCAGACTGCTAATCAGTGGCTTCACTTGAGATTATGTTAAGAGCTTGTGAAATATACAAGGGCGCTTTAAAATGTGCATGGAAAATGGAATTAAAAGCTAAAATGCTAAAAAAATTATAGACTGTATTTCCCAATATAACTTTTAGTAAGTACAAAACAGTTTTAAGTACAAAACACTTTTTTAACTGGTGATACCTGCCATTTAGTCCATGTCTAAACAACTGAGGGTCCTGAGGATTTATCCCTGCCAAGGAAGTTCTTTTTACACAACTAACTGGAGAGAAAATGCATGCCATTTCAAGATGATTTAACTCTGGGAAACAAAAAGAAGCCAGAAGCAGCCAAATCAGGACCGTATGATATATGCATTGGATTGCCAATCAGAATTGTCACAGAATGCTTTTATCATGATGTGAGGACTGAGCAGCAGCATTAATGGAAATGGAGAAAAACGCAGGTGAAGTTTTCCTGGCGGAGGCTTTGCTTAACTCTCTCAACACCCTCTTAACAATAATCAGATGTTATCATTCCTTGGTACTTCAGAAAGTCAACAGACGAGATTTCTCAAGCATCTCCAAAACTTACTGCCATGAGATTTGCTCTTGACCAGTCTGCTTTTGCTGGAATGCATCTGCCTCTCGTTAGCCACTGCTTTGTGTTTTAAGATTGTACTGATAAAGCTGTGCTTCATTTCTTAGATTTCAAAGAAATGCTTCAAAAATTTGTTTCCATTTGTTTTAAACTTCCATCGAAAACTGCTTTTTGCCTGTAGCTGATCTAGAAACATTTTTAGCAGTCATAGAGCAGAATGCTTACACCACTGTCATTTTCCAGTAGGAATTCGGTAAGCAAAACCAATGAAGACGTCCATGGTGTTGCCGATTACTTCTGTCGTTCTTTGCCAGTCCTCATCGGTTGAGGCACGAACAGGATTATTTCCTTGCAAATGCATGTGACTGGTGTGAGGCTGGGGGCTTAGCCTGGAAAGCATGCTATCCCTTCTATCATGAGTTCTCCATTTGTAAAGTACTGATTTCTCTGGTGGGGCACTGTCCCTATGGATTTTTTGTAAAAGCATCAGTGGTTTCACCATTATCCCACTGAAGCTTCACCATCAATTTGATGTTGATTTTTGCTTCCAATTCAGAATTCATGGTGTGCTGTTATGGGCTCTTTTCAAACTGATGCCTTCTCTCTCTTACTTCCACAAACTGGAACCTGTTCAAACATGTTAGAGCAAGCTGTATGCACTTATTTGAATGTAAAATTTCTTGAAATCACGCAGTTTTTTTTTTTATAGCATACATTTTCCATGAACTATATGGAGATTCCTCACATGTATAGAAAATAGAGGCTGAGAAATCTTGCTGCAGGGTAAAAAGAGAGTACCGTGAAATCTCTTGTTGGGGCAGCTTTGTAATTTATTGCACTGTTGGTCTATGTTTAACTATGTGTTTAAAGTATACAATAAATCCTTTTTGCAGCAATGATCTGTATCTAAAATATATTTAATAAAAATTAAGTATTAAATTTGTTTCTCAACTAAATTATAGAAGAAACTTGTAACTCTTAAGGTAAAATGTGTTTACATTTGCATCTACTCTAGACTGCACAGTAGCACTGATCACATCAAAACCTAAAGGTGGCAGTCTACCGAGGAGTATCAAAATCTACTTCAAAACTAAGGAATTAATTAAAGATACTTAAAGGTAACAATCTAACATGTACAGCTGCAGAGTGTGGATTATATGTGAAGCATTTAATTCTGTGAAGCAGAATTTTTCATTTAGATCAAATCAATATTTTTCTAAACTAATTTCACTCACTTTTTAAAATGCTGTTATTTATTTATTTGAGAAGTAGAGTTAACAGACAGAGAGAGGAGAGACAGAATGAAAAGTCTTCCATCCTCTGGTTCACTACCCACATGGCTGCGATAGCCAGAGCTGAGCTGATCTGAAGCCAGAATACAGGAGTTTTCTCTGGGTCTTCCCTGTGGGTGCAGGGGCCCAAGCACTTGGGCCACCTTCCAGTGCTTTCCCAGGCCATAAGCAGAGAGCTGGATCAGAAGATGAGCAGCTGGGACGCAAACCAGCGCCAATAAATGATGCCAGGACCGCAGGCAGAGGCTTAGCCTACTATGCCACAGTGCCAGCCCCATAATTTCACTCATTCTTAATGCCAGTTTTCTCATGAAATGCAAAAAGAATAAATCCATAGTGTTAATGTGCTACTTTAATTGGCATAAGTACCATTTTACAGAGTTAAATGTAAACTTTTCTGTCTTTCTAGTGCTATCAAATGCTTGAAGTAGAAAATCAGTTCACGTAATTTGAATCACTCCTTAATTTTCCATCTTAGTCATAAATCAATGTGCATTTTTTATAAATTTATTGAGACAAAATATCAGCATTTAATTTTGTTGTTATTGTAAATACTGTCACAATAATTCAGAGAGTATTATCTATTTTGTGATAATGTGAATTTAAATTTTTGTGGAGTGCAGGGTAAGGTGAATAATGTTCTTACTAAATTGAGATGCATAGAAGCAATATATTTGTAATACACTTAGAATTATTTGTGGTGTAAAGGAACTGAGCCACTTAATGTTAACATCAAGTACAACATTACTTCAGACTCAGATTACAGGATCTCTCTGCCAACCATCATCAAGTGGATCTTAGAAGTATTTAATCATTTTAATATCTTTGTAAAGCAAACTAGATATTCTGGATAGATATTCAACTTTAATATAAATTTGCCTTTTAAACTTTGGTTTTATTTAATTCATGAACATCTTTAACCCTTGTATTATTTTTAAAAGTAGTGTTAATCTAGTTCTAATCCTGAGGATTTGGATAAATGGAAACCATTGTGTATGTAAAAAGACTTGAATTCATAAAATATGAGGAGGATCAGGATAAATGAGACTTCAAATGATAAACAAGATTTTCATGGCTCTCCTATGAAGTGGTGCTAGCTCTCATGAGATAAAAGATTTGATAAACTATTTTAACTTTTATGTGTTTTGAGAAATTACATAAATTTATGGTTACCACTCTGTGCAGAGACTCAACTTTGAAAATGGATATGCTGTCCAGTTTTCAGTAGATGGTGATTGCTAATTTTATTTAAGAGTTATGTATCAAATCAGGCCTCCTTCATCTTCTTGAGTCAGTTCTGTTGATTCCATATATTTATTTCCTAATTTAATTTGAAATAGGAAACTTTAAATTAATGGACATAATCTTGTGCATTCTGTTAGAATAGTTTTAAAATTTCTGAAATGCAATTATGTTTCTTTTCTTACTATTATTTTTTGTGAGCATTAACTTTTAAACAGGTTTTTCATGATTTACCTGTTTCACCAGTCAATATACAGAATCAGCTTTTGATTATGTTCCTCTCTATGTAGAAGCACATTAATTAGGACTGTTCTAGTTTCTAAAATTTATGGACAATTTTTCTTGTTTATATTTTTATTATTGAGTTCAGTGCCATATGGTGTGTACTGTAAAAGTACGGGCTGTGAGAACAGAAACAAAATGTTTAGCAGATTTACTCAATTCCATCCTTCTGTGTGTCTAAGGATTTTCAGGTTAATCACTGCAAAACCCCTGCAGGGCCTCACCAGGCCAGATCACAGAGATCATGTACCAGAAATACGACAGTTACAAAGTGCATAGTAGCATTTATATCATTTACCATCACATTCAAGTAAAGGATTTTTAAAAGCTGAGTTCTCTTTGTTAAATACAATTCTTTCCTCTTAGACTTCAGTCATTTTGAGTGTCTTTCTGACTCAATGACCTTCCTCTGATGATCCTTCCAGGGTGCAGGGCATTTGTACTTCCATGAAACAGCAGGAACCCCAGACATTTGAGGTTCCCGTCAGTTGAGCCATAGCAGCAAAGGAACCTTGCTGCACAGATGTTGCCTTAAATCGGTCTTGTCCTTCTCTCCATTCTTCCTTCCTCCCCACATCACTGTTTCCATCTTCAAAATATTAATTAAGTGTGTTGCATGGGCCAGACAATGCATTTTAAAAGTAGAGAAAATAGTAGGGAACCAGATGGTTGTGAACTCTGCTCTCAAGGAACCCTTTACAGATAGGTGGCAGATTAAGAAAAAAAGAAACTAGAGAAACTACTCATGAATTAGTATTGTGATAAATGATAAGAAACCAGTACAGAAAAAGGGGGTGACTATTCTAAGGGGAAGAGGCAAACAAAACAAAACAAACAAAAACAAAAATAAAACTAGATGAAGGATTCAGTAACTCAGGCTCTGTGAACTGTCTCACAGTCACAAGAAAAGAATCTGAATTGGCATCTTGCTACATCCTCACTCTCTGAAAGCACAGAGATTATGAACACATATTCTTAGTTGAATTCATGCCTAATTCCATTCCTTACCTGCTGAGGACATTTGGGGATGTTGTTTATAACTTCTATAAATGTGATTATTCTGTGTAAATGGCAGGTAATAATAACATCATTCATAGGATGATTGTTGCAAGTAAATGCAATCATTGATGTAAGGAAATACGCACACTGGCTCACAGTAAGTGCACCATAAATGCTGGTTTCTATTGGTTATAATTCCATTCTTCTTCCATTCTATGACTTTGAAAACTCTCACAGAAGTGCTACAATTTCTCATGTGAATGGGTTCTCTCCAACTCCGCTTTCTTTGACCTCCTTTGTGCAAAAACCCTTAAAGGGAGAATTTTACTCCCTTTAAGGGAGTAACTTTATATCAATATAGGCAAAATAAAAAAAAAAAATTCTACAAGCTCTGGAATACACACACATGGATTTTTTTTTATACCATGAGTACATGAGTTTTTACCAAAAAGGAAAGTATATTTGGGGGCCAGCGTTGTGGCATAGCGGGTAAAGCTGCTGCCTGCAGTGCTAGCATCCCATATGGGTGCTGGTTTGAGAACAGGCTGCTGCTCCATTTCCGATACAGCTCTCTGCTGTGGCCTGGGGAAGCAGCAGTAGATGTCCCAAGTCCTTGGGCCCCTGCACCCACGTGGGAGACCTGGAAGAAGCTCCTGGCTCCTGGCTTCAGATCGGCGCAGCTTCTGCCATTGTGGCCAGTTGGGGAGTGAACCAGCAGATGGAAGACCTCTCTCTCTGTCTCTCCTTCCTTCTCTGTGTAACTCTGACTTTCAAATAAATAAATAAATCTTTTAAAAAAACACATGGAAGTATATCGACTTACAGGAAGGCACATTCTTTTACAGTGCTGATTAGATCAGTGGATGTCAACTGTCTGGATACAAGGTTCACTTGAATACCTTTAAAAACATCACAAATAGGCAGCTGCGTAAGCCATGGTTTGCAACTGCACCATTCCATACCAGAACCTGACTTTACCAGCTGCTCTGCTCACAGTCCAGTGCCCTACCCATGACCCAGGAAAGGCAGCAGAATAGGGCCCAAGTATCCTGTTGACATTTGGGAAATTAACCAGTAGATGGAAGTTCTCTTTCTGTCTCTCCTTCTCTCTCTGTCCCTCTGCCTTTCAAATAAGTACACCTTTAAAAAATCACAAGTACCAACTCACTGTGAATCAATAATCAGAAGTATGCGTGTCAGACCTATGCATCTGTTTTTAGAAAGTTACTTGTAGTGAATCTGATATTCATCTAGGACTAAAAATGGGTGCATTCCATACAGCTTTTATGAATATTGGTCAAAGACAAACTCACCAATCATGACAGTAAACATACAAGCTTGTATGGAAATATAAAAAATTATTTATTGAATACAAAAAATTCAGATGGAGCTACTTATACAAGTATATAATCAAGGAATTCACAACTTGATTTTAAATAATAGGAAAGAGTACAACTTTGATTTCTAATACATTAGAATTTACACCACACATACTCACAATTTTATCTGTCAATTGAAATTTTAAAATAAAATATTAATCAGATAATTAAAATTGAGGCAAGCATCATTAAGTGAGACAAAATACAAGTTTTACATTGGGAAAAGTTAGAGCCCTCGATGATAATGTACATAGGTCATGGATTTTTGTGAACTAAATAACAGCACCGAAACTTGTAATGTAAAAGTTATGTGAAATACAAGGATCACTCAAGGATATTTTAAAACATTTCTTTTATTCTTAACAGATCTAGGAGTTTGAAAAGAAATAATGACAAAGAATGTGAGCAACATAGTTACTAAGGTTGAAGTAATAAATACATATTAGTCATGAACATGTGTTAAAAGTATTTTTGGAAAGAAATGTAAATTATGTAATAAATTGAAAGTGACTCTCCGTGCATAAATCATGAAGGATTTACAAAGAGAAAATAAAACTATTATGCAAAGAATAAAAAAAGAAGTGAGTTAAAGCTCTCTTTCACAGGCAGTAGTCATTTGATGAAATTAATTCTTTTAAATGGATGTTATTTTATCTATTCCTTCTCCTTTGTATTGCTAACAATACATCTTTATCACATAAAAATAAATTAAAGATTTTTAAAAAAATGAAAGATAAAAATTCCAACAGATAATGGCATGGCACTTACAACTTTTTAAATCTGCAAAAACATGTCACAAATACTTTTTGTTGATTCCCCTTACAAAGAGCATTTGGAAACGCTATTGAACATACACAGCTGAATTTATTCAACACACCAAGCAAGGGTCATCCTCTTCATGTAGTTTTCAGTATACTTCGAAGGAGAACAGTAGGGAAGGGTGTTTATACAAATTCTGAACCAAAGTTACACATGGATCATTTGATAGTATCCCATAAATCTCAAACACATTTTTTAAAGTTTCCTTCTCCTTCTGCTTCTCCTTTTGCCTTGCTGTATGATTGCCAAAGACTTGTATTTGTGTTTTGATATTCTTTCTCTTCCCTAGCCAAGTCTGCTCTTGAGGCTTTCCACTGAATTTTTAAATTGGATCTACTGAATTCTTCATTTCTAATATTTCATTTTTATTCTCTTTAAAATCTCAATTTCAAGGGAAAATTTTCATTCATGTCATGTATGGTTTTCTTTAGTTCATAGATTTGCATCTCATTGCTTTTGAGTAATCCTATGATTATTTTTTTTAATTCCATTTTGGTGTTTCCTCAATGTCTTCATCTTTGAATTCTAACATTGAAATGTTGTGTTCTTTTGGGGGGGGCAGTCATCATGTCTTCATTATTCTTATTTCTTGAATTTCTGCATTTGTTTTTAAGCATTTCTGGAATCGGCTTTAGTTTTTTTTCTCCTGATGGCTTTTATCTTTCAACTATTCCTCTGTGGATTAGTGGAACTCCTGCACTTTTGGTGAATACCAAGAAGTGTGTGGTAGGTTTGGTCAGGGAGCTCTGGTCAATGCTACAGGGTGGGGTGAGTTTCTAGGGTAACACTCAATTTAGGCAGGGTGGATCTCAATGCCCACCCACATTCTGTACTTTCTCATATAGTCACTGAGTCTCCACAGTCTCAGCACACAAGGCTGAGTCCAGAGGTTTCTCTCAATATTACCAGCCTGTCCAGTCAACAAATAGGCAGACATTCCCCAAGACAGCTCTGCCTTGTGTCTTAACCCTGGGAGGCTGCAGGTAACCCATTGTTCCACATAGCTGCCCAGCCACCTTCTAGCCAAGTTCAAGGTCAGTGGGGACAGCAGACTGTTCCTTCTGCTAGAATCTGTATCACAAGCACACACTAGCACCACTGGCTGAACATTGCTGCCTGCCCACCACTGCTGCTAGCACAGCCAACTAGATGTCCCATCTCAGTTAGCTGCAGTGCGCACACACAAAATTTTCTATAGTTGCTGCCCTACTCCAAAGTGGTGCCCATCCTCTCTCAGCCAGGCCATCAGTGCCACTTTGGGGAGGTTGCAGGGAATCAAATGTCTCCCTCCACTTCCACTGTGTCTGTGGGCAACTGCTATCCCTCAGGCTTCAGTCTGCACGCATGCCATGCTCTCTGTCTGTCTCTATCACCATGTGTTGTTGCAGTATGGTCTCACCTCAGTCTCCATACTGCTGCCTGCTCCAGCTCTTAGCCACTGCAACAGCAATCATGCTCATGCTGCGTGTCCACACCCTCCACATGGGTCCTCACCATTTCACCTCCTCCCATAGGACTTCAGGGTGGTTTTCTCTCCAATTCTTCCCTGAGCGCACACTTCCTATACTTTTCTCTTCACTGTTCATTCTTAGTCCAGTGGAGCATGTTGCTCCCTAATCCACCATCTTGGAATCTCCTCTACCAGAATTTAAAGAAGATATAATTTCAATTCTTCTCAAATTACTCAAAACAATCTTAAGGGAAGGAATCCCCCCAAACTCCTTTCATAAGGTCAGCATCACTTTAATTAAAACCAGAAAAAGATGCAACAAAGAAAGGGAACTGTAGATCAATATCACTGCTGAACATAGACGCAAAAATCCTCAACAAATACCAAAAAGCATCAGAAAGATTGTTCACCCAAAACAAGTGGGATTTATACCTGGTGTGCAGGGATTTCAACATATAAAAACCAAAAAATGTGATAGATCACATTAACAAGCTGAAGAATAAAATCCATATGATTATCTCAATAGATAACAGATAAAGCATTTGATAAAATACAAGCTTTCATGATAAAAACAGTAAGCAAATTGGGTATTAGAAAGAACATTCCTCAACACAATCAAGATAATAAACAACAAATCTACTGCTAGCATCATTTTGAATGGGGGAAGTTGGAAGCCTTTACCCTAAGATTCAGAACCACAGAAGGATGCCTGCTTTCATCATTGCTATTCAATATTGTCCTTGAGGTCTCAGGTGGACCCATTGGACATGTAAAATGAAATCAAAGGGATACAAATTGAAAAGGAGGGAATCAAACTATCCCTATATACAGATGACATGGTTCTTCGTATAAGGGAACCAAAATACTCCACTAAAAGATGACTGGAATTCATAAGAGAGCCTGGTAAAGTCATAGGGTGTAAAATTAGCACACAAAATCAACAGCTTTTGACTACACAGACAATGTCATGGCTGAGAAAAGATTTGTAAGTTCAATCACATTCACAATAGCTACAAAAAAATTGTAAATACTTTGGAATAAACTTAACCAAGGAGGTTAGAGATCTCTATGATGAAATTATAAAACATTATAGAAAAAAATGAAGTCACAAAAAATGGAAAAATATTCCAGGCTCATGGATTGGAAGAATTAATATTATCAAAATGTCCAACTACTGAAAGCAAATTACACATTCAATGCAATCACCATTAAAATACCAATGACATTCTTCTGAGATCTAGAAAAAACAATGCTAAATTTCATATGAAACCACAAAAGAGCCCAGATAGATAATGCAAACTTAAATAACAAAAATGAAGCCAAAGGCATCACCATTCCATATTTCAAGACAAATTGCAGGGCTGTGATAATCAAAACGGCCTGGTACTGCACAAATATAAACATGTAGACCCAATGGAACAGAATTGTATCCCCAGAAATCAATCCATGCATCTACAACCAACTAATCTCTGACAAAGGAGCTAAAATCAATCCTTGGAGAGAAAGGACAGTCTCTTCAACAAATGGTTCTGGGAAAATTGGAGCTCCATGTACAGAAGTATGAAACAAGCCCTCTACCAAACACCACACACAAAAATCAAATCAAAATGGATCAAGGATCAAAATATATGACCTGATGCCATCACATTCCTGGAGGAGAACATTGGGGAGACTCTGCAAGACATTTGCATAGGCAAAGACTATTTGGAAAAGACCCCAGAAGCTCAGGAAATGAAAGCAAAAATAGACAAATGGGAATAAATCAAACTAGAAGCTTCTGCACTGTAAAGAAAACACTGATGAATGTGAAGAAGCCACTGCCAGACTGGGAGAAAATATCTGCAAACTATGCAACTGGTAAATGATTTCTAGACTCTATAAAGAGCTCAAGAAACTCATCAACAAAATAATTAAAAACGAAAGAAAGAGCAGGTGTATAACCTAGCAGTTAAGATGCTGTTTTTGGGGCCATGACACTGGCACCCCAGGTTCTAGCCCCAGTCGGGGCGCCGGATTCTGTCCTGGTTGCTCCTCTTCCTGTCCAGCTCTCTGCTACAGCCTGGGAGTGCAGTGGAGGTTGGCCCAGGTCCTTGGGCCCTGCACCCGCATGGGAGACCAGGAGGAAGCATCTGGTTCCTGGCTTTGGATCAGCACGGTGCGCTGGCCACAGCGGCCATTTAGGGGATGAACCAACGGAAAAGGAAGACCTTTCTCTATGTCTTTCTTTCTCTCACTGTCCACTCTGCCTGTCAAAAAAATATGCAAAAAAAAAAAAAAAAGATGCTGTTTTGGATAGTCATATCTCACATCAGATAACCTGGGTTTGATACACAGTTCTAACTTCTGACTCCTAATTCCTACTAATAGAGAAACTGGTAGGCAGCAGATTATAACTCCAGTGTTTTGATTCCCGCCACCCATATAGAAGACATGGATTTAATTCTTGATACCTGGTTTCAGTCTGGTCTAGCCTCAACTGTTACAGATTTGTTGGAGAAGTGAAGCAGCAGATAGAAGCTCTCTTTGTCTCTCTCTTTGCCTCATGAATAAATAAATGAAGAATTTAAAAGACCTTCAACTGTACTGAAAATGACAAACAATCCTGACTGAAGTGGGTTATTTGGACCCCTGAAATGTTTTTGTTCCCTCAGCCAACCAACTCTATGTAACTATTTCTTAATAAACATCAATTTTCTGGACAGTAATGCTAGCATAACTGTCCTAAACACCCCTCTGATTCTACCAAACTACTTATTACCCCCATGTTGTCTTTTAAATATCCCTTTTCACATGACACATTGACCTACCACATACAGGCATCATATTTACTGAATTGAGTGATGGAAAGAGAATCTTGTTTTTTACTATAGCTAGCAACAGTGTGACCTCATTCAACCTCTCATCTTATTTTCCAAATGTGCTGGTTTCTAGACTGTCATCTACCTACAAATGGCTAGGTTGCTCTTTTAAAATTTAAGTTCTTTTGCCTAATATGTAATATTTATACATTTTTGTGAAGCATATTGCAACATTTCAATACAAGAATACAGCACCAACTGATCAAATCAGGCAATTAGCACTTCCATTTCCTTATCTTCTCCTTCTGTTTGAAGCCTATCAGCTATTCTTTTCTACAAAATAGAATACATTACTGTGAACCCTAGTCTCCCCACTGTAGACTTGTTTCTTCTTGACAAGCATACCTTAGACCTGTTTCATCCCTCACTCAATAAACAGCTTACATCCTACTTGAATGAACCTTATTAACTCCTCAAATTCAATTTTAATCCTTATTTTCTTAGTTAATCCTCCTTTAATTTTGTTATCTTATTTTTTATTTTTTTAATTCTGACATTTAATTCCGACACAATTTTCAACCTCAACACTGATATATTTGTTTAATATCTGGTATTGTACACAGCAATCCTATAGGTTAGTTTTATAAATAGAATATTAAAACTTAAAGATCAATGGCACATCTCTAAATTCTCATGCTCATACCTGGTGAAATATTAAAAGGTTTATTTCCTACAACTAAAATTACAGACAAATAGGAATATGGATTAAACACATGGGACAAAAGGAATATGGATTAAACACATGGGACAAAAGAATCCAAGCAGTTACATGGTCATCTTTTGAATGTGCTATGACATTTTTTGTTTATGTTAAGCACACATTTCTTATTTGAGGGGGATTTATATTTTATTTTTTAATTCACTAATAAAAATTGTATGTATCTATTATGTACATTATTTTTAAAATATTTATACTTTTTGAAATGGCTAAATCATGCTAACTGATATATGCATTATCTCTCATACTTATCTCCTTTCGTAGAGAGATAGTTAAAATATACACTCAGCAATTTTAATACTACAGTAGATTTTTGTAACTAAAGTTACAGTGTTGTTAACAGATCTCTTGAACTTATTTCTCTCTCTCTCCTTTTATTTTTTTTTTTTTCTGACAGGCAGAGTGGACAGTGAGAGAGAAAGAGACAGAGAGATAGGTCTTCCTTTGCCATTGGTTCACCCTCCAATGGCCGCCGCGTTTGGCACGCTGCAGCCTGCGCACCACGCTGATCCGATGGCAGGAGCCAGGTGCTTCTCCTGGTCTCCCATGGGGTGCAGGGCCCAAGTACTTGGGCCATCCTCCACTGTACTCCCTGGCCACAGCAGAGAGCTGGCCTGGAAGAGGGGCAACTAGGACAGAATCCGGCGCTCTGACCGGGACTAGAACCCGGTGTGCTGGCGCCGCAAGGCGGAGGATTAGCCTAGTGGGCTGTGGCGCCGGCTGAACTTATTTCTCTTAACTCACTGGAATTTTTTTTTCCTGTGGTTAATATCTATCCAAGCCTCCTTCGACCAGGCCCTGATAACCAACATTCTATTCTCTGTTTCTTTGAGTTTGACAACTTCAGATTCCACAAATGAATGAGATCATGCACTACTTGTATTTCCATACCTGACTACTGAACATAATGGTGTCTTCCAGTGTCATCCAGGTTGTGATAAGTGACAAGATCTGTGGTGGGCAAGTAGGCACCTAATTTAACTATTACGAATAATGTTACAATTCCACAACTACTTTAAACAATAAAGCTATTACAAAGGGCAGTGGGGTGAAATATTAGAGGGCTACTCCAAAGCCAACTGGTCACATATAATATTTGGGTATTTTATCATTTTATGCAATGCACAAAGAGGATGCTGGAATTTTAGATCATGGATCAAGAATCATTTATCTTTTAGTGTGACTCACTAAAATATTCAAATTGTTGTTAAAATAATGTGATGTCCCAAATAAAAGAATACCTGCAGGATGAAAATTAAAGGAAAGACCATAGTGCAGAAATTTGCAAACAATTCAAGAAATATACAAGTGCGATTGGTGCTGTGACATAATAGCCTAAGCCTCTGCCTAAGCACCTGTATTCAAAATGGGTGCCGGTTCATTTCCCAGCTGATCCTCTTCTTACCCAGCTCCCTGAATATGGCCTGAGAGAACAGTGGAAGAAGGCTCAAGTGCTTGGGCCCCACACCTACATGTGAGACCCAGAAGAAGTTCCTGGCTCCTAACTTCAGATTGGCTCAGCTCCGGCCACTGTGGCCATTTGCGGAGTGAACCAGCAGATGGAAGACTTTCCTCTCTGTATCCCCCCCCCACCCCACTCTGTAACTCTACCTCTCAAATAAATAAAAATCCTAATAAAAAAAAGGAAAAGCAATGTGAATATAGTAACTAAAATATTTTATTGGAGAGATGATGATTATAAAAGCCACAGATTGGGGCCAGTGTTGTGGTGTAGCCAGTTAAGCCGCCATCTGCAACTTCTGTGTCCTTCGTGTCTGTCCCAACTGCTCCACTTAAATCCAGCTGCCTGCCAATGTGCCTGGGAAAGTAGTGGAAGAAGGCCAAGTGCTAGGCCTCTGCACCCAGTGGAGGTCAGGATGAAACTCCTGGCTCCTGGCTTTGGTCTGGTGCAGCCCTAACTGTCATTTAGGGAGTGAACCAGTGGCTGGAAGATTCTCTCTCTCCTTCTCTTTATGTCTGTGTGTGTGTTTGTGTGTGTGTGTGTGTGTGTGACTCCCTCTCTCTCTCTCTCTGTAACTCTTGCTTTCAAGTAAATAAAATAAATCTTTTTTAAAAAAGAAAAGCCACAAATCAACATCTGTATATAATTTATTTCTGGAGTATTAGATTCTTGTATCAGAACCTCATGTTGTTTTCTTCTGGATGCATATTTTCGCTTAGTCATTATGTTTTTCAGGATATGCAAACTGCACCTACAAATAATTCCAAAGTATATTTACTTTCAGCTGGCAAAAGCAAAGAAGAATAGAGGCTTCGGGGTAAGCCACATCCTTCCAAATAATAAAATTCTCAGTTTAATCAAGCTTCCATAATCACCTTTCTAGAATAAAATGGTTTGATTTCTTTTTTTATCTAATTGAAAAATTCAAAGCAAAAAATTATTCAAATTTAGGTAAGCAAGTTTAAATTTTGATTTAAAATAGAGAAGAAAGCACTGTTTTGACTTTCTCTTACTGTCCCCAAAATCAAAAGAACAAATAAAGAAAAACAGCTATTTATTCAGAAGAAAAGATAAATTTTCTTATCTTAGAGTCAGCAACTAAAGCATGCAATCTCTTCACATGATCCTTACAGTGTATGCATAAACTGAGGAAGGAAGTGAACCTTCTCCAACCTGGACTTGGCTCTGACCCACCTCAGCTGAGCAGAAGTGTCTGAAGCCAAGGTGACAAGACCAGATCTTTTGCTAATGAAAATTCTAGGTTTCCAGGATGCTAAACTACCCACCTTCATGCTTGCTTAATCCATTAAGTCTTTAAGGAGTGGATAATAAAGCACTTTTGGTATCAGGAAAAAATATATAAAATCCATTCTAGTGCAAACTTTTGAATCCCAGGACAAAATTATTTTCACCAATGTTGCTCATCCCATATTGCAAGCTTTGAAAGCATCATAGGCCACTGGGAGCACATGCAAAGCCTTGGCCAGTTGTGAATTCTGTTTTGAGGTCTCCTCTGGCAATATCATTGTATCACACTTGGTGTGTGAAGTTCTGCCCATCCTGTTTCCCAGAGATATCTTCTGCTATTGAAGAAATTCTAGTAAATAAATTAGTGTATATTAGGCTATGAATATCATTCCAGGACTAAACCAGTAGTATCATCTAGTTTCCCTCCCAGCCTTAAAGAGAAAAGGATTGATAGAGAAAGAGAGATGTGTGAGACTGCTGCTAACTGTAACTTGGCTGGGAGGATTTTGTGTTTGCGTCCAATGTCCCATGTGTGAGTCACAGTCCTGCTGACTTTGAACTCAGAGTCTCAAGTGGGCTTTTATCCTGTCTCTAGTAGTTTGCCTCCATAATTTTTCAGCAGAGTCATTCCAATGAAACTATCCTTTGGATAGTTCATGACCTTCTCTGGTATACATGTGGCTCCGTGGAAACATCTAGCACCAAGTATCTGAAATGCCAGCTGTTTCCCATTTTGTTCTCTTCTCACCAGATTCTTTCCTTCATACTTTACCTAATAAGACAGAGCCACCACACTCTGGAGACACATTTTAATGTTCAGCTTCAGTACTACTGTGAGTCGTACAAAGCAGCACCACGTAAATCCTCTATACTACCATTCTTCAGTACCTAACACATTAGAGTCATTAAATGTTTATATATGAGCCTTGATCTCATTGAGACAAACTAAAACCCCATGCTCAGCCAATACATAGTTTCCAGGGGGTACTTTGATAATTTGTATCAGAAACCTTTCCTTTTTCCCATTTTTATTTTAAATTAATTTTAACAAATCTGATATGATTTAAGACAAAAGTCTAAGAAGATATTGCTTTTCTCCCTCCCTCCTTCCCTCTCACCCTCCTGTCTTCTATCTTTTTTTTAGTATTTGAGATAACTTATTTTAAAATCACATTGCAGTAAAAAGGATTAATACTTCAACAAATAAGTAGTTTTACAAGTAAAAAGCAAAAAGACCCTAGTTTAGTGGGGATATAGACAACAGTATAGACAATAATTGAATGGAAAAATGATCATTTCACCCATATATAGTTTTTTTGCTCAATTAGTCATTCATAATTTTTCAATGAAATAGAACCAATGGCAATGTGACAACTAAATATTTGCTGTATGGTTATAAGATAATAATTAAGTTCATTTAGACTTTAAGCCATTTCTTCTCAACAGTTAATCCACAGGAATAATTTTATGCAGATTCCAATGTAAATACTATACATTACATTTTTGTACTCTATTCGTTACTATAGATCAGGGAAAACATATGCTACTTGTCTTCTGGGGATTGGTTTATTTCACTAAATACAATGGTTTTCAGTTGCATTCATTTTGTTGAAAAAGACAGGATTTCATTCTTTTGAAGGCTAAGTAATATCCCATAGTGTGTATAGATCATAACTTCTGTACCCAGTCATGAGTTGATGGACATCTGGGTTGATTCCTTATCTTATCAATGTGAATAGAGCTGCAATAAATATGCATGGTACAGGTAGCTCTTTCAGATGCTGATATATTTTCATTTAGGTAAATTCCCAGGAGTGTGATAGCTGAGTCATATGGTATATCTATTTTCAGCTTTCTGAGGAATCTGCATTCTGTCTTCCATAATGGCTATATTAGTTTGCATTCCCACCAACAGTGGATTAGGGAATCTTTTTTGCCACATGCTCATCAGCATTAATTGTTTGTTGATTTCTGTATGAGAGACATTCTAACTGGGGGGAGGTGAAACATCACTGTGGTTTTGATTTGCATTTCTGTAATGGCTATTGACTATTTGAATTTCCTCTTTTGAAAAATGCCTGTTCAAATCCTTTACCCATTTCTCAACTAGACTGGGTCTATTACCAGGAAACCAGGAAGCAAAAAACTACATGCTTTGCTTTGTTGAATGAATTTACAGTTATGCAGTTAAAGTATTTTCCTATATTGATAATATTTTAATTGCATGAATGTCAGAAAAATACAATAAGTGACAGAGATAATTATGTTAGGAATCAATCAATACATTTGGTGATCTTTAGGATTCCAAGAATGGATTGTGATTTTTTAAATGATATGTCACTACTTTGACAGGTATGGGACAATGATAATAACCATCACTAAATTTGTCACTTCAAAACCAATTTATCTCAAATTCTATACATGCATTTTTCTCATAAAGAAGAAATGTAATTGTAAAACTTAGATTAATTTTAGTATATTTTATATGATATTTTACATTTCCCTCTCTGTAATCCTAAATGAATTGCTGGTTCTCAAAAGCTTTCCTTAGTTCTATTTATGTTTGGAATGGCCAACATGACAAGAAAAAGAATACCCATACTGTTTTAAATTCCTTCGGAGTACTATGCTAAAATTCAATTACTTAGATTCTTAACTATCTACAGTAATACCACGTTAAGTGGTTTTTTAGTCAAACAACAACCAAAAATGTTTTACCTTTTGTTTATTGCCTATAGAATGCCCTGAAGAGTGCACACAAACTAATTCCTTTTTTCAGTATGCAATGAAGTAAGTAATCTATAATTTAGCTAATGGAAGTGGTAATAATTTATATAGCCTATCCTTGAGGTTATTACTAAATTAATCAAAGACTGAAGAGTCTTATTAAGGCTAGTATGACATTTTAATTTATTACTTCCTTAACTTACAAAGACAGCTCTTGTCAAATAAGAAATTATAATGCAAAATCATCATAGCCTATAAACACTGTGTTATTTACTATCAACTCCATTGGACTGTTCTCTAGTTTTTATTTTGCACAGAAGAATGTATGTGATCACTGTTTCATAGCTGAAGCATAATTAACCTACAAAGTCACTTGTTACACTTTCGCCTGTGTCCCATATAAAACTTAAGAACTTCAGACTTGTCCAGTTATTCTGACCCATCCCTATAATAAAATGGGGAGGTGTTCTATCCTGTAATAAATTAATCCACTATCTTCTACATCACAAATACTATCTCAATATTTATTATGCTGCCAACAACACCCCAGTAGTCATTATAATACCAAGAAATGCTGATACTTGATATAAGGGTATATTGCTAAAGAATATCTGAGAAGATTTCATTTGAAATGGTTTTTAAAACTTTTAATTTCAAACATGAGCAACTGCATAGCTCTATGTCTTTGTAACTTATAGTTCCATTCTTAGTTTTTTTTCCTAGAAAAAAGAAGGCATTAATAATGCAACTGAGAAAAATTGAAATGTTATCTTACTTTTTGAGCATCTAGAAATGTTGTCTTACCTTTTGAGCATCTTAAGGATTTCTGCTTTAACTTCATAAATATCTTTCTTAGGCCCGTCCACTCTCTTCTCATCCACACTTTCACCTGCTGTGGAAACATATTTGTTTACATTAATTTTTTTAAAAGCTTTGTCATATTTAAAAGAAAGAAACACTCTTGAACATAATAGAAACTTTACAGTTATCTCAGTGATAGAAAGATAATGTTTCTATTTTGAGAAAATGTGGAGATATGACAGCTGAATAATCAAAGATAGAGTTGGCCAGGGATCCTGGCCAGAAGAAAACTAATGCATAGTTGTAAGCATAACTCATACTATACCTGAATGCAGCATTGGTTATTTAGAGTTGAGAATAAATTATTCTCAAAATATTACAAAAAAATTGAAACTAAGAGAACCCTTCCAAATGGGGACAACATTATACTGATTCAACAATAAGACAAGCACATGACAATATAAGGTAACTATAGGTCAATGTCCTTGATGAACATAGATGCAAAAATTCTTCACAAAATATTAGCAAATAGCATTCAAAAACACATAAAGGAATCATACTTCATAATCAAATGGGAACTATCTTTCAGTTGCAGGATGGTTCAACAAACACAAATCCATAGGCATAGTAAAAAATATATGATCATCACCATAGATTCAGCAAAAGTATTTGGTAAAGCTCAAAAAGCAATCACAATGAAAAGCTTTGAATAAGTTAAAAAGAAACATACTTCATAAAAGGAACATACTTCAAAATAACAGAGGAAATATATGACAAAGCCACAGCAAACATCATAATGAATTGGGAAAATCTGAAAGCATTTCTTCAAAGATCTGGAGCCAGAGGTGGTTCCTCTCTCAATTCTCTTACTCAAAATGCTGAAAATTTTATCAAGAATCACTAGGCAAGAGTAAAAAATAAGAGAATTAAAAATTGGAAATAAAGGAAGCCAAATTATCCCTGTTAGCAGATTATATGGTTATTTATCTATCCATATGGTTACCTATCTATCTCTATATGGTTATCTATCTATCCATCTATCTATCTATATAGATATCTATCTATATCTGTATGTATATCTATTTATCTACCTATCTACCTAGCTATATATTTATCTATATTTGGAGAGAGAGAGCAAGCACACAAGCTAAATACTCCTCCAAGAGATTATTCGAATAATAGTGAAGGACACAAAATCAACATTTAAATACTGGTAGCATTTTTACATGCCAATAACCAATACAAAGAAAAAAATTACAAAAATAATTCCATTTGCAATATGTACAAAAATAATACCTTGAAATGCAGTTAACTAAGGATGTGAAAAACTTCTAAAATAAAAATTATAAAACACTGATGAAAGAAATAGAAAAAATACACACCCAAAATTGGAAAGACCCTCATGTACACAGATTGGAAGAATTAATGTGACTAAAATGTCATTATCCAAAGCAATTTGCAAATTCAATACATTCTCCACCAAAATACCAATGATATTCTTCATTGAACTAGATAAAAGTCTTAAATTCATATGGAGACCCAAAAGACTGAATAGCTAGACATCTTGAAAAACATAACAAAGCCAGAATAGTCACAGTGATAGATTTCCAGACAGACTATGGAAAGCTGTAGTAACTGAAAGTTCACGATATTGGTTTGTAAATGGATTCATAGACGCATGGTACAGGATACAGATCTCTAGAAATGAATCTATGTGTCTACTGCCAGCTGATACTTGACAAAGCTATCAATAACATGAACTGGAGAAAGGATAATTTCTTCAATAAATGGTGCTCTGACAACTGGATATCCATTGGCAGAACACTGAAACTTAATCCCAGGAGCACAGGAAACTAACGTAGAAATGTAAAAATGGGAATATATCAATCTAAGAAGCTTCTAAACATTATAAGAAATAATCAAGAGAGTGAAGAGACAACTTACAGAATGAGAGAAAATATCTGTCCATTAAACAACTGACAAAACATTAATATAAAGAATATATAAGGAGCACAGAAAACAAAACAGCAAAAAAGTCCATTTAAGACTTAGATGAAGCATCTGTATAGATATTCCTAGAAGATTAAATATAAATGGCCAACAAATACAGTGCAAAAATGCTCAACATCTCAAGACATCAGGAAAATATCCATTAGAACCACAATGAAATATCATCTCACTCAAAATAGAACAGTTGTTTTCAAAAAGACAAAAAATAACAAATATCGGAAAGGATGTGGAGTAAAGGATATCCATATAAATCACATATAGAATGCTAATTAATGTAGTCATGATCAAAAACAGTAAGAGGTTTGTTAAAAAGCTAAAAGTAGGAGCAAATGTTGTGGCATAGCAGGTAAAGCTACCCCCTGCTCTGCTGGCATCCCGTATGGTCACCAGTTCAGGTCTCGGCTGCCCACTTCTAAACCAGATCCCTGCTGATGGCCTGGGAAAAGCAATGGAAGATGGCCCAACTGTCTGGGTACCTGTCAACACATTTGGGAAACCTGGATAGAGCTCTTAGCTCCTTGGCATCAGCCTGATCCAGCCCTGGATGTTGTGGCAATCTGGGAAGTGAACCAGCGGATGGAAGATTTCTCTCTCTCTCTCTCTCTCTCTCTGTGTGTGTGTGTGTGTGCTTCCTTCTCTCTCTCTGTAACTCTGATTTTTAATAAATAAGCAAAATAAGAACATCTAAAGACAGGATTTCATTCTTTTTATGGCTGAATAGTAGTCCACAGTGCACACATACCATATTTTCTTTATCCAGTCATCAGTTGATGAAGATCTAGGTTGACTCCATATCTTAGCAATTATGAATTAAGCTGCAATAAACATGGGGGGACAAATAACTCTTTCATATGCAGATTTCATTTCATGTGGGTAAATTCTCAAGATTGGGATGGAGGGATAACCTTTTTACTTTTTACATGTTGAATATTATGGTTAGTGGTGCATTAAGCCTGTGATTTTATAGAGTGGATTGGAATTATGCTTTTGCAAAAATTTAAAAAACAAAAAAGGAAGGAGGAAAGGCAATTAGGGAGAGAAGGGGCAGGTAAATATGGTTATCTTCTCAGAATTGTACCTGTGAAATACGTGAAATCTAATCTCTTTATGTTAATAAAAATTAAAAAAGAAAAGGTATAAATAGATGTCCCATATGACTCAGGTATTCCACTACTAGTTATATATTGAAAGGACAAGAAATCAGGTTATGAAAGATATAACTGCATTCCCATGTTCATTGCAGCAGTATTTGCAGTATCCAAGAATGGCATCAATGAATATCAAATCCATGAAAAAATACTGATTAATCACAGTATGAATACATATGCACACAATGGAATATTTTGCAGTCATTAAAATGGTATCCTGACATTTGTGGCAAAATGGATGGAATTAGAGAGATCATTTTGTTGAGTGAAATAACAAGATACAGAAAGACAAATATCATACGTTCTCACGTATGTGGAAGTTAAAAAGCAAGTCAAAAAAAGTTCATATGAACCAAGAATAGTGATTATCAGAGGTGTGGAAGAGTGGGGGAAGGAGAGAGTGAGGTTGACAAACAGGTGCCAGAACATAGTCAGATAGAAATAACAAATTCCATAGCACAATGAGGTGACTATAATTTATGATAATGTGTTACACACTGTGTACAGAAGTGTAAGAAAGGAGCTGGTAGGCTTCAAAGACAAAGCAAAAATTAGGAAAGGGAAGACTAGATGCCCGGTTTGATTGGTTTTTGCTCTGTAGATGTATTGAAATATCGCACTGTACTCTCTAAGAATGTAGAAGTATTACATGTTAATCAATTTATGTCTAATAAAAGAGTGGAAGTAGCCAACAAAGATGAAAATGCAGAAAAGCAACGAAAAGGGATAATGCTGAAAAGGAAATTCTAATTGAAAGTGAATGGACGTGTAGAAGAAAGCGCTGCCCATGGGGATGTTGACACTATTGCCATGCAAGAAAATCTAAGCCAAATGAACTGAGCGAAGCTGAAGCTAGTGACATAAATTAGGAAAGTGGTTTTGACAAAAAAGATGAAGATGTCCAGAGGACCTGACACCAGCAAAAAATCATTAAAGGAACTGTTGGAGATATGTCATGACATTGAAAGCACAAAGGAAAAAAAAATCTTGGAGATTCTCCAGATTTATAAAGGAATATAAGAATTTTAAAGCATAGTAGACACTCATTCAATATCATGATTGTGTCTTTTTCAAGTACAGTGTGCAAAATAAATGACTACTTTAATAGTCATTTGTATACATTTAATTTTTGATGTTCTAATATTTTAAAATGTATTATTTGCTTTTATTTTTCTTTGAAAGGGGGAAAGAGGAGGGGGGAGAAAGAGAGAGAGAGGGAGAGAGAGAGACAAAGAGAGAGAGAACCTTTCATATGGTGGTTCACACCCTAAATGCTTGAAACACCTGAGGCTCAACTAGGCGGAAGCGGGGACCAAGAACTCAATCGTAGTCTCTCATGTGGGTGGCAGTGACCCAAGTACTTGAGCCATCACTTACTGCCTCCGAGGGTGCACCTTAGCAGGAAGCTGGAATCTGAAGTGACACTGAGATATGGAATGTGAGTACACCAAACAGCACTGTAACTGCTGAGCCAAACACCTACTCCTCTTTTTACATTTATCATTGACAGTGAGGGCTCAAATTTTTAAAAATTGAGGAGCAATCATAGCTCCCTTATTGATTGCTCAGTTTGCTTTGTATAATTTTGACTTGCAATGTCATGTGCATAGTACCATACATCTGTGAAAAGTGAGGGTTGCCAGGATCTGATAGAGGGCAGTAAGAGAGCAATGGGTAGATGTTTTTCCAAGACTCAGAATCAGAGAAGGGAAATAGAAGCAACAACACAGCCAGTATCAACTTTCCTGGTATGAATCCCCTGCCCAATGCAAAGATTGGTGTTGAAACCTACAAAAGTATTTGCTAAGATCTCGGAGCACAGAAGGATTGCTCCCTACTATTAGAGCATATTCAAGAAAAAAATCCAAGCCTTTGAGAGAAGCCATATGTCTGTATGAGGTCACACAGTAGTTTAGAAATATGCAACGGTAAGCAAGTCCTCTATTTTGGCACCCAGGGGAAGAGGTCCACAATTTCTGATGTAAACCAGTGGGAAGGGTGGAGAGTTTCAAAGCGAGATGTGGAGTTAACCTTAGACTCACATCTTGGTTCAGGCTGTGGCTGTACCAGAGATGGTTGGTCCATCAAGGATCAAACTGATAAGTCTAATTAGGGAAGAATTATGCAAGTGCTGGGAGGAAGTGTCCAAGAGAATAGTCCAGGAGTTGCATTACCTGCTGTGAGTTAGGTGCTGACAGGAGAAATGAGCTGTACTTCAATCAGGAGTCATAGGGAGCCTTCAGAAAGCAAAGTCCTTTACACTCTCCCCTACTAAAGTCACAAGCATACACAAGCTTCCTCCTGACCTCAAAAGATGCTTTGAGATGGATGGAGGGAAATATTTTGCTAGAGACCCCTTTAAACCAGAATTTTACACTCTCCCCTACTAAAGTCACAAGCATACATAAGCTTACTCCTAATCTCAAAAGATGCTTTGCGATGGATAGAAGGAAATATTTTGCTAGAGACCCTTTTAAACCTGAATTTTAGGGAAGCTTTGTTTATTTTAATTCATTTTTTGCATACCACATATGTATGTGAAAATTTTGACCTTTGTACAATTATATATAAATAGTGCAGGCGTGTGGTTGTCCAAATAAATTTGTTCTGTAGTAGATGAGATTAAGTAAGACTGAATCTCATTTTCTTAGTACAGTTCTCTGCTTCCCAGATTTTTAATAATAAAAATATGTTGCTTTTTAGTTGGTAAAATGTTCCTGACAAAACCAAATACGTACAAATAAGAATTCAGTATGAGAATGAAGACTGATAAGGCAGTAAAAAGAGTTCTAGTCTAGAACTGGGTTCTTGGAGCTCCTTACTGAATGGAAGATCTGATGTTGTTTCTCTTGGGAAAACAAAAAAGCTAGGGTAGTATGTCTGCCCTGTCCACCTAACATATTTAGTATTTGGAAAATCAAGTGAGATTTCATACCATGATCAACTGAAACAAAGATTTTTATTATTGATTTACAGCAGAAAAACCAAGGGAGATACTGAAATCATCCAAATCATCAGGTGATGGATATAGACAAAAAAATAGGCAATTCTGACAAACATAACTTACTATTGCTGACACAGTGTGAGCTGAGTAAAATCTATGAAAGAAATTGTGCAAGCTGGGAATATACTGGTTTTAAGTAAGAACTTTAGCCACCTCTGCAATCAATTTTACCTAATGTTTAGAAGTTCATTATTTTCTCTCAGTCTGAGTATAGGAAAGGTGACAAAGGCCATTTACTTTTTTGTGGTGCAATAGAAGATATTGAATACACAGAATTCTTCAGTGCTCCATGAGTGTTTTACGTAAGATTCCTGAGCACATATACCATACTGTTGGGTGTTTAGGATGCATTGTGTGGAAATGATTTAATTTTTAAATAATTACATGCTTGAGCCTAGGAGTTCTGTCTCAGGTAATTCCAGTTCATGAAAGGTGATATCAATCTGTGATTCTTTTTATTAAGAAAATTTATTTTATTTATTTGAAAGGCAGAATTACAGATAGAAGGAGATAGAGGGAGAGACAGAAAGAGAACTCTTCCATCAACTAGTTCACTACCCAAATGGCCACAACAGCCAGGGCGGGACAGACCAAAGCCAGGAGCCTGAAACTCTATCAGAATCTTCTACGTGGGAAGATGGCAGGGCTCCAAGTATTTGTGCCATCCTTTCTTGCCTTCCCAGGAGCCTTAGCAGGGAGCTGAATTAGAATTGGACCAGCCAGGGCTTGGAACTGGTGCTCAAATTGGATGCCAGTATTGCAGGTAGACGTTTAACTCCTCTATGCCACCATATAGCTCCACACTCCAAAATCTTGTTCCAGTTCTAAAACTATGCTGTAAACCAATGATTTCAAGGAGAAACAATTATTACCAACAAAATTATTTGAAGTAAACAACTTTCTATCCTCCTTTACAATCTGATGTTGAAATACTTGGAAATAGAAAAGACTTGTACATCCTGTTACAAATGTCTTTCCTTTTCATGGAGATTTTGTTCTATTATGGGAAAACATGCATGATATAAATTTACTACTTTAAAGTGTACAGTTCAGTGATATTTAGTACCTTTACAATGTCATGTCACAGTAACTACTTTCTAGTTCCAGAACAATTTTATACTCCGAAACTTTTTCTTTTCTCAAAATTTATTGACATACTTTCCATTTTAAGACAGATAGTCAATAAAAACAATAAAGGGTTACCCACATCTTAGATGAAAGTCACAAACTATTATTGGCTATGTCTCTGATTCAGCATTCCTTTAAGTCTGAGTTTTCAGGTATCAAAAGTGTAATTATTTTGTATCAGCAGAATTCGTTTTATAACCTGATTATAAATTTAACAACTGCAGGTAATGAAGAAGCTGACAAAATAGAAAATAAAAGAAAGGAAAATTATCCAAGATATAATTTTTTATTTTCTTCTTTATATTTTCAGTGTTATAAAATCATTACATATTACTTTGCAAAAAATGACATAAAATAAGACAATTTTTCCAAATACAGAGTTCATTATTGTGTTGTTTATACATACATATATTTTGTTTATTTTGGTTTACAAATTTGACATATAACATATATAATTTTAACTTATTTTTTCTGAGCATTTATTACAAATAGTATATCATTAAATATAAACGATGGCTATTATTATAAGGGCAAATGAAACTACTTTTAAATTTTCTTTAAAAATTCTTAAAGACAAAAATATTGTACATATGTACTGCTTGATATTTTGGTACTTGTAAGCATTGAGTAACATCTAGTAAAGATAAATATATTTCTCATCAAATATGTAACATTTCTTCATGGTCAAAATAGCTAAGATCCTATGGTGCGACTTAACCTTATCTGTAGTAATCCTACTTTGTAACAGAACCCCAGAACTTCGTTCTCCTCACTAGCTATAACTTAGTATCTGTGAATCAACCTTTCCCCATCCTTCGTGGTTTCTCTCCCAGCCTCTGATAACCACCATTAAACTACTTCTATGATATCACCTTTTTTTTTTTTTTTTCATTTTTAGACTCCGTTTTTGAATGAGATGATGTAGTACTAGCATAAATTAGAAGAGGCTTAACTAACCTCATTGAAAGTAAGGGAGGTGACCTTCTTTCCTTTCTCTTAGAGCATCTAGTTCAGAAACTTGTAATTATAAATTCTTGCTGTTTTCTTTGAAATGTATGTAAATCCTTTTAAAAACAGTGTAGGCTTTTGTAATGTTTATGACCCAGGAATGTCCTTTCCAAGTACAGGGAGGTAGTTTAAAATGTAAACATTAAGAAACATAGTACCTTCATTTCTCAGTTTCTTTGAGTAGGGAGGGAGGGAGGGAGAGAGAGAGAGAGAGAGAGAGAGAGAAAGTCATAATTACTTATTTTATTATATTTGAAATCAAGGTTGTTTCCAAATTTCACTATTAATCATGTTGTGATGAAATACATTAATACCCTAATTTCCAGTTTCTTCAAATAGCTTCTTGGAGGCAAGTTAGTTTGAGTCAAACATTGTAATATTTTTACTTATTACAATATGTTCCTGATATGCAAATTTATGGAAAACATAAAACTCGAGCAATAGATTTACTTGTTATAATGGATATTCTCTTCTATGTTAATCCTAATTATTTTCTAAATGCTTACTCTTCAACTTCTTAGAATTAATAAAAATATATACATTCATAAAGACATACAGAATAAGCATAAAATGTTAACATATTTGTTTGTGAAATAGTGTGGCTTCTCACCTTATAACTGAGTTTTTTTAGAGTTTTCAAATGACCCTTAGTGGATAGAGAACCTTTTTTGAGGTACTGGAAGGATGGGCTGAAGGTAATTTTTGTAAAAGGATAAAAGGCAGGAATTTATAATGCTGATTTTGATGCTATCTTACCAATTTTCCTAAAGCATTTAAAATAAAGATTTAATGAAATATCTGGTCTTCTTTTGCTAAACATGCCAGATAACTAATATTCCTATAAGAGCTCTAAGAAATTAATTATGCACTTTCATCTGTATTTGGATTACTGGATGGTACATATTTTTAAACCACTTTATTATGGAAAAGTCAATCACATCCAAAGATAAAAATAATAATTTAGAGGCTAGTGTTGTGGCATAGCAGATAAAGCTGTTGTTTAAAATGTCGGCATCCCATATGGTCATAGATTTGTGTCCCAGCTGCTCAAGATTCAAACCAGCTCCCTGCTAGTGGCCTGGGTAAAACAATAGAGGATGCTCCAAGTATTTAGGTCTCTCCTACCCATGTAGGAGACCTGGAGGAAGTTCTTGGCTCCTGGCTTCCAGCCTGTCCTGATCTGTCTATTGAGGCCATATGGGAGAGTGAACTAGCAGATAGAAGCTTCTCTCTCTCTCTCTCTAACTCTTTCAAATAAATAAATAAATCTTTTTTAATAGCTTGATAATTTAATAGACTCTCATCTACTCAACATACAGTTTTAGCAATTTTTATTGTCACTCCATCCCAATCTCTAGCAGCTCCATACATTTATTAACTCAGACATTTCAGCCATTATTACCAAAAGCTTATAAAAGGAAATGAATTTTTAATAATATAATGTTATTTTGCCATTTTAGCATTTTTATATTTCTTAATATTAATAATGATTTTTAGTATCATTCATAATTTTCTGGTTGTTTCTTAATTTTTGACAATTAGTTAAAACTGTAATCCATCTGCAGCCCATTTAGTTGAATAGGCTGATATGTCATTAAATTTCTTATCTATGTAGATTTTCCCCCAACTTTTTTCCATTGAAATTTATTTATTCAGGTGTCTGGTTCATTTTACTGTAATTTTTTTTCTTTATACACTGAGTTTTGCATATTGCAGCCCTGAAAAAGCATTTAATATTTTACTGAGTTCTTGTAAAATGGTAGGTAGATCTTAAGGTAAACTGGATATTGATTCTTTTATTTTGGTTTCTTGTAAAATTACTTATCTCCCATGATTTTGAAAAGTAATCAATGAATCTCCAATTTTTTAAATTTTTAATTTCATTTTAAATGTACTGATTTAGCTACATCAGAAGGGGTTCAATACATTGCAGCAAGTATTCTTACTGATGTTCAGAATAACGCATGTATGACCCAGGAGAGTTTCTTTAAATTGTTCCCTGACTCCTTTGACACAAAATTAATTTGATAGTGTCTTTGCTTTTTTGCATAACCAGATCTTTTAAGCTCAGTTTGCACCTTTCTTTTCCTCAGTTTAGATTCAGAAATTCCTCCAAGGAAAAATCCATTGCATAAATACAGTCTGTATACTAGGCTTACTTGTTGCAGTTCAATTTGTGTCATTTAAATAGTTTAGTCCTGATTCTTACTCCTTAATTACACATTACAACTTTTAGGAAGCAATCTTTTTAAAAATCAATTTTGGCATATTTTCTTCGATTGTATTATTTATCTATTAGTGAACATGTTATATAAACTGTGAAACCTAGCCTAACTAACATTTCTGTATTCAAAAAAAGAATAAAAATGCCATAAATTTAAAAGTAAATGGCACAATCTATTTAGGAGATCCAAAATGTATTTTTCTTCACAAAAAGACATGCATCTAGGTAGTTGAAGGCAACCATTTTAGTATTTTTGCGATACAGAATAATTGATTGCTAATGCAATATTTGATTTAATTAACATTACTGTTCGATTGTGTGTTACTATTGTTTTCTTTATGTTTCAGTTGTTGAGTATGAAGCCTGAGGGTTAAAGAATTTGTCCCAACATCATTATCTAAGAAATATTCTCTTATCATGCTCTGTTTAGAGACACATGCTACCAAAGACAGTGTAAACATTTGTTCATTAGGTAATTAATGACAGTCAAATTTGATATAAGAAATCATTTTGTTGTGATGATAGGACCAAGGGGTGAGTTCTTAAAACATCATGTGAGTTGAAGGTGTGCTAATCAATGCCTAGGTCTGCTAAAACAGAGCTGTTAACTAAAATACTGAAGAAAGAAACTGAAGGTAGAAGTAGGCAATGATGATGCAACAGCACCTTACAAGATACAGAAGTAGGGGATTCATCCCTGACAGCAGAAGTGGCTACTCCTTGAACCTAAAATTTAAAAATAAACAACACCGACAAAACCATAAATGGGTGAATGTCTGAGAGCTGTGATATGGTGGATTTCTCATTCACCCTGGCTATGGCGAGCATTCTGCTTGAGATCAACTTCAATAGAAATAAGCAGATGGAAACACCAGGGAAACTTACTTATGTGCAACTTGAGCCCAAAAATGTGTTTTTATCACCCTAGTTGATGTGCTGATGTTAAGCAAAGTTAGAATACCCTAAGCTAATTTGCAGTTGTCTTTTCTTCTAATATTTGATAAAGACCATTCTTTGTGGATGTAGCTCAGAATACAAAACGAATCTTCAGATTTGTCAAATATCTCCAGTATGTTATTGGAATACCTATCTCATCAAATTCTCAAATGTTTTTAGACATTAGCATTAATATTTTTGTGACTGTCAGTAATGTTATATATATATTTTATATATATATATATATATATGTTATTATATTGTAAGATTGCTTCCTTGACCTATAAAGCAGTGGAGAACACTCAAAAACAGTATAATTATCCTAATCTGGATGGAACATGAGGTCTTCCTACTGAAAAAGCTGAAGTAGAGTTGAGATACCAGTGTGAAATTTCCCATTACTTTAACAGACATATATTATCATCTCAGTTTCTTTCTTGTGTGTGACGTGGGGATATAGAACCCCTTGTTTACCACACCAGCAAGATCTAAGAGGGTGGTGGAAATGTAGGTCACCTCTATAGGGTAACCTTGGAAAGTCAATTTGCCCTTCCCGAAGAACCTGGGCTATACTGTAGTCATTTTGCTCTGAGACAGTCTCTTGAAAGTCCTGATGGGATTGACACTGTTTTTTTCTATTACTGTGCTTAGATCACATGTCTAGACTCATCATTGCTTTTTATACTTCATCAGGTTTGCACAGGTTATCTCTTTGTTCCCATGTCCATTTTTTATGCCTCTCATGTTTGAGCTAAGATCAGATATTAGTTGTCCCCAAAGTTTGAATACTTAAAATCTGTCACTTAAGCAACATGCCATCAACTTGATTTCAGACTTCTAGCCTCCTGAACTGTGATAGAATAAAGTTATCATTGAAAGTCAACCAGTGTGCTTTCCTTTGTTATAGTAACCATAAGAAAATTATTGAGTTCCCAAACTAGAGCTCAATTCTGTCTCCCACTCCAAACAGTAAACTGTTAACCTAGTTCCCCAATCCAAGTATGTACTTCAAAAATTTCAGGGAAAGTGGAAGTAAAAGATATGTTTACTTTGGTGCCAAAATTTTGAACTCCATACAGAGTATTTTCTTTTTTTAAAACACATTTTTTAATTTATATAAGGTGAACAAGTTTCATGTAACACATATATGCATGTTTTAGAGCATAATGGTATTCCCTATCCTACTCTCCCTGCTGCACACACTCCCACCCTATTTCTGCCTTCCTTACTTATTTTATATTTTAATTTTTATAATGACATACTTCAAGTTTATTTCATAAACACAAGCTTAACCTTCCACTAAATATAGAATTAAACAAGTAGTAAGTAGAAAACCACTGTTCCTCAAGAGTATGGACAAGGACTATAAACAATAATCAAATCTCAAAATATTATTTTTGCTTGTATAAATCTCATTTTTTGTACTCTACATATTAGTTACCACAAATCAGAGGAATATATGATATTTTTAGAACTGGCTTATTTCACTGAGCACAATGGTTTCCAGTTGCATTACTTTGTTGCAAAAGACAGAATTTCATTGTTTTTTAATGGCTGAGTATTATTCCATAATGTATATATACCATATTTTTTATCCAGTCATAAGTTGATGGGCATCTGTGTTGATTCCATATCTTAGCTATTGTGAATTGAGATATAATAAACATGGTGGTAGAGATAACTCTTTCATATGCTGATTTCATTTCCTTTGGGTAAATTCTCAGGAGTGGGATGGCTGGGTCATACAACAGATCCGCTTTCACATTTTTGAGGAATCTCCATACTGTCTTCCATAACAGCTGTACTAGCTTACATTCTCACTAATAATGGATTAGGGTACCTTCTCCCCCACATCATCACCATCATTTATTGTTTTTAGATTTTTGGATGAAAGACATTATAACTGGGGTGAGGTGAAATATCATTGTGTATTTTGTTGGCATGTTCCTGATGGCTAGTGATACTGAGCATTTTTTCATGTGGCTGTTTGAAATTTATCCTTTGAAAAATACTTGTTCATGCCCTTCGCACATTCTTAACTGGTTTGTTTGTTCTGCTGTTGTTGAGTTTCTTGAACTTTTATAGATCCTGGATATTAATGCTTTATCAGTTGCAGAGCTTGCAAATATTTTCTCCCATTCTGTCAGTTGCTGCTTCATTTTGTTGAGTGTTCTCTTTGTGGAGCAGAAGCTTCTTAGTTTGATGTAATCTCATTTGTCTATTTTTGCTTTGATTGCTTGTGCTTTGGGGTCTTTTCCAAGAAGTTTTTGCCTATAACAATATCTTGTAGTATTTCCCCAGTGTTCTCCTAATAATTTGATGGCCACCAGCAAGGTAGTAATCAGTCAGTACCTGAACCAGTGCCCACATGGGATGCCAGCACCTCAGGCAGAGTCTCAACCTACCACATCACAGCACTGCCCTCCTTGATCCACTTTGAGTTGATTTTTGTATGAGGTGTAAGGTAAAGTTTTTGTTTCATACTTCTGTATGCAGAGATCCAATTTTCCCAGCACCATTTGTTGACGAGACTTCCCTTTCTCCAGGGATTTATTTAAGCTCATTTGTCAAAGATTAGTTTTTGGTAGATGTGTGGATTAATTTATGGAGTTTCTACTCTGTTTCATTAGCCTACATGTCTATTTTTGTGTCACTACTAGCCTGTTATGATAACTGTCTTGTAGTGTGTCCTGAAATCTGGTATTGTGATAATTCCAGCTTTGCTTTCATAGGCTTTCATAGTTGAAGATTGCTTTAGCTATTCAGGAGTCTCTTGTGATTCCATATGATTTTTATCATAATTTTTTTGAGATCACAGATTAATGCCATTGGTATTTTGATGGGGTTGCACTGAATCTGTAAGTTGCTTTTGGTATAATGGAAATTGTGATGATATTAATTCTTCCAATCCATGAACAGGGAAGATTTTTCCCCTTTTTGTGTCTTCTTCTGTTTCTTTCTTTAATGTTTTTTAATTTTTATTGTAGAGAACTTTCACATCATTGGTTAAATTGATTGCAAGGTATATAAGTTTTTTTAGTATTGTGAATGGGACTGATCTTACAAATTCTTTTTCAGCTGTGGCATTTTCTGTATACAAAGGTAAATGATTTTTGTATGTGGATTTTTTATCCTGCAACTTTACCAAACTCTCATGAGTTCCAATAGTCTCTTAGTGGAGTCTTTTGGTTTCCCTCTCTATATAGATACAGCACAGATAATTGTTTCTCCTTTCCTACTTGTATTCCTAGTTCTAGAGAAAGATGATAAAGGACAACCGTGGAGAGTGCTCTGAGGCAGAAGAGCACAGGGGAGGGAAAGGATTAGGTTGATGAGGCACTCTGTATTTTTACTGAGGATCAGCCTAGTTCTCAGTCTCAGTGGGCCATTTCTATGAACTTAAATATCACATTATGGGCCCATCATAGCTTTGATAGTAAATAGGCCAGTTCACGTGCTTTTTAGTTCCATGAGTGTGTGTGTGTATATATATATATATATATATAGCCACTTTCCTTCCCTCATCTTGATGCCTTCCACATGAGCCCATCTGTTCCATCACAGCCAGAAGAGGGTGTTACTCAGTCCCCAGGGAGTGCTAAAGCAGAAGACTTCAATGACATCATGATGGTTGTTTTTCAAAAATCAAATTTACACAGAAAATGCGTTGCCAGCTAGAACTCTTGTCAGGTCACAGTTGTTTCACAGTGACTCATCCATCACACTGAAGACTATCCCACATGGACCAAAGCAATGAAATCCCACGCACCAAAGAATAAATAAAGTTATGCTAACTCAAGGGTGCCTCTCATCAAATATTTGCAGGAAACTTAAATAGTTTGGCAAAGGGTATACAGGACTGTTGTAAGGACACACTGTATTCTTTTCTAAAAGGAACTTAGAGAATATAAGAATCTTGAAAATGAATGATTACTCATGTGTAGAAAGTACTGCATTGTACCAGAGCCTCTGGAATACAGTTTCCTTTACCAAACAGTAAAAAAAAAAAAAAAAAAAAGGTGGGGGGTGGTGCTGTGGTGCAGCGGGTTAATGCCCTGGCCTGAAGCACACAAGCACCGGCATCCCATATGGACACCCGTTCAAGTTCCGGCTGCTCCTCTTCTGATCCAGCTCTCTGCTATGGCCTGGGATAGCAGTAGAAGATGGCCCAAGTCCTTGGGCCCCTGCACCCATGTGAGAGACCCAGAAGAAGCTCCTCGCTCCTGGCTTCAGATCAGCTCAGCTCCAGCCATTGCGGCAATCTGGGGAGTGAACCAGTGGAAGAAAGACCTTTCTCTCTGTCTCTCTCTCACTGTCTAACTCTATCTGTCACATTAAAAAAATAAGTAAAATAAATCTTAAAAAAAGAAACTGAATATGTTAAATTACTTTTAAAAAAGATTTTTTTAATTTAGTTAGTCATTTGAAAGGCAGATTCTAGATACTGAGAGAGAGGAGAGAGGAGAGAGAGACCTTTCATCCTCCGGTTCACTACCCAAATGACTACAGCAGCCAGCTAGTGATGGGCCAAGCTGAAGCCAGCAGCCTGGAGCTCCAGCCCTGGCCTCCTGAATGGGTGCAGGGGCCCAAGGACTTCGGCCACCTTTTGCCACTTGCCCAGGCACATTAACAAAGAACCATTAAGACCATTCTGATTCGGAATTCATATACTCTAAAATCTCCCTTATTATATGAAGTTTTCATTCCTGACTTTGAAACTAAAGGAAAACCTTTAGGAAATGAATACTTATTTCTTCATTATGAATTGGTATTTTCTCAATGAGCAAGTACTGATTCAGGCTCTTCTTGAACTCATCCCAGAGTTATTTCACTATCTTCCCTGGTACACTTTTTTTTTTTTTTTTTTTTTTTTGACAGGCAGAGTGGACAGTGAGAGAGAGAGACAGAGAGAGAAAGGTCTTCCTTTGCCGTTGGTTCACCCTCCAATGGCCGCCGCTGCAGCCGGCGCACCGCGCTGATCCTGGCAGGAGCCAGGAGCCAGGTGCTTTTCCTGGTCTCCCATGGGGTGCAGGGCCCAAGCACCTGGGCCATCCTCCACTGCACTCCCTGGCCATAGCAGAGAGCTGGCCTGGAAGAGGGGCAACCGGGACAGAATCCGGCGCCCCAACCGGGACTAGAACCCGGTGTGCCGGCGCCGCAAGGTGGAGGATTAGCCTATTGAGCCACGGCGCCGGCCCCCTGGTACACTTTATGTTTGGCAATTCTTTTAGAAAGGGAGTCCTCATTCACGTTACTTCTCCTTCTCAATTCTGAAGTCACAGTGTGTGATTGGAAGTTTAAACTTTCCAGTGCTTTTTGCCTCACCAGAGGGAAAATTAGCTCACAAATGTAGCAGCCTATGAACCTACATTTTCATCCAGCACTGATTTTTTTTTTTGACAGGCAGAGTTAGACAGAGAGAGAGAGAGACAGAGTGAAAGGTCTTCCTTCCATTGGTTCACCCCAAAATGGCCACTATGGCTGGCGCGCTGCGCTGACCCGAAGCCGGGAGCCAGGTGCTTCCTCCTGGTCTCCCATGCAGGTGCAGGGCCCAAGGACTTGGGCCATCATCCACTGCACTCCCAGGCCACAGCAGACAGCTGGGCTGGAATAGGAGCAACCGGGACAGAATCGGCACCTCAACCGGGACTAGAACCCGTGGTGCCAGCGCCGCAGGTGGAGGATTAGCCTAGTGAGCCGCGGCGCCGGCCTCAGTAATAAGTTTATGTTTAGTAAGAGTTCCAACGGAAGTATAGTGAGTAACTTTTGTAAATTAGAATTTTATATTAAATTCATTAAAAAAGTAATCCATATTTATTTGTGTTTTTAATTTTTTAGATAAAATAGTTTATAAGCAGAATATTTTAAATATACTTTTATTGTGTATTTTTTTAAACTTTTATTTAATGAATATAAATTTCCAAAGTACAGCTTATGGATTACAATGGCTTCCCCCCCATACCGTCCCTCCCACCTGCAACCCTCCCCTTTCCCAATCCCTCTCCCCATCCATTCGCATCAAGATTCAGCATTTTATGTAAACAATTTGTTCTTACTATCACTCCAACAGGCAGCTAATATAAAACTGATCTTCCTTTTAAGTATTGCATATTCATATCCAGGATATTTTTATCCTTACATCTCATCTCAATTTGTACACTAAAATTTTGATGATTACTGAAAAAAAAATCACTGAAGGAGAAATTTAATTTAATTTAATTTAGTTTTGTTTTGTTTAAATGATAATTATTAATTTGGAAGTGCAACAGAGAGTGAGACAGAGAATTTACATCTTCTGGTTCACACCACAAATGGCCAAAACAGCCAGGTCTGCTTCAAGGTGAAGCCATGAATCAAAAACTTATCTTGGCCTTTTACATGAGTAGTAGGGCCCCAAGTACTTGGTGCCTATCCACTGCCTTCAAAAGTGTATTAGCGGGTCCGGCGCTTTGGCGCAGCGGGTTAACACCTTGGCCTGAAGTAGCGGCATCCCATATGGGTGCTGGTTCTAGTGCCGGCTGCTCCTCTTCCAATCCAGCTCTCTGCTATGGCATGGGAAAGCAGTGGAAGATGGCCCAAGTCCTTGGGCCCCTGCACCTGCGTGGGAGATGCAGAAGAAGCTCCCAGCTCCTGGCTTTGGATCAGCACAGCTCTGGCCGTTGTGGCCATCTGGGGAGTGAACCATCTCTCTCTCTCTGCCTCTCCTCTCTCTTTGTAACTCTGACTTTCAAATAAATAAATAAATCTTAAAAAAAAAAAAGGTGTATTAGCAAGAAGCTGAATAGGAATCAACGTGGCTGGAACTGGAACTGGCACTCTGATATGGGTTGCCAGCATTGCAAACAGCAGCTTTACCCATTCTGCTGTAATGCTGGCCCCTGAAGAAGAAATTTTAAACCAAACCTAAGCCATAGTCCAGATGAGCCCTTCTGCAGGCAAATGTATCTGTCAGGCCAAAGCTTCCACATGCCCAAGCTTGCACACAGAAATATATACTGATCAGTGAGAGGATGTGAATCCCTCTGTGTATGGTTTGGAGAGTGAATGCTTGCTATAGAAAAGGTTTGCTTTTGGAAGAAAGAGTAGCCCTACATGTTTTCTAAATGACACTGGTTTCAAATTAAAATAAATTTATAAGTAAGTGATTAAAATAGATGAATAGAAAAATTCACAGTATCACTTTCAGTGCCTAAACATACAGTTTATTCATGTAATTTATTAATTTTATTTCCAAAGGTTGAAGGTTGTTTTACAAGATCATCTGTTCAGTGACTTAACAATATTAATTCTTCTCCCACCTTAGAGAAATTAATTTTTCAGCTAAAGGGCATGAAGGTTGAGTGGGAGTCACGATGCAGCGAGGTAAGCCTCCATAGGTACTAGGTACATCCATATCTGAGGGTCTGTTAGACTCCTGAGTGCTCCACTTCTTATTTAGCTCCCTAGCAATGTGCCCAGAAAAGCAGTAGATAATGGCCCAAGTACCTGGGCCCCTGCTACCCATGTGGGAAACCGGATAGAGTTCCTAGCTCTGGTCTCACCTATCCCAATCCCTGAAGTTGCCTCATTTGGGGAGGGAACCAATAGGTGGAAGATCTCTCTGTTTCTGTGCCTCTTTCTATATATATATATATATATATATATATATATATATATATAGGCAACTCTGATATTCAAATAAATAAGTAAATAATTTTTAATAAAAAAGTGTGTGAAGGTGTTTCCTGGAGCTTGCCATGCCTCAGGAGTCCAGTGCTTCACTAGTCAGAGTAGAGAATAAATGTAATACCTAAATACTGGCTCAGAACATATCAACTCAAATATTTATGCTGTTATGCTCTTTATTTTGTCTAGACACTTCTGTCCCTTCTATACTCAAACTTCTAATAGTCCTGTCCCATAGATACTCTCATCTGATGGCAGTGCTGCTAATTTCACAGAAGAAAGTGAAACAAGAAGAGAAATCTCATAGTTCTCACGCTTGCAATGGTTTCATATACCATATTCTGTGTGAGCAGCCTGTGCTCCCAATTAAAGCCAATTTTTTACTTCTTCATCAGGTTTCCATTTTACCTCACCTATACCCCCATTTTTTAATCATAATTTTCCTCTGACTGGTAATTAAATTTCTTTGGCCTATGTATGAAGAACATCCAAATACAAGGAATATGCCTGTTATGAGGAAATTATTTTTTTTTTTTTTTTTTTTTTTTTTTTGACAGGCAGAGTGGACAGTGAGAGAGAGAGACAGAGAGAGAAAGGTCTTCCTTTTGCCGTTGGTTCACCCTCCAATGGCCGCCGCTGCAGCCGGCGCACCGCGCTGATCCGATGGCAGGAGCCAGGATCCAGGTGCTTTTCCTGGTCTCCCATGGGGTGCAGGGCCCAAGCACCTGGGCCATCCTCCACTGCACTCCCTGGCCATAGCAGAGAGCTGGCCTGGAAGAGGGGCAACCGGGACAGAATCCGGCGCCCCGACCGGGACTAGAACCCGGTGTGCCGGCGCCGCAAGGTGGAGGATTAGCCTATTGAGCCACGGCGCCGGCTTGTTATGAGGAAATTATATACATATTTCAAAATACTTTGAATCAAAATAAAATTCTCCTTGTATTCCATTTTCCAGGAAATTTTTGAAGTCTTCTCACACTGTCAGTTCTCCCATCCTCAAAGAATGGCCTTCTTTTGACATAAAACTATTTCCCCATTTCACTGCTCCATCTTATAGCAAAGTTCTTCAAAGTGTTATGTAACCTTGTCATCTCCAGTCCTCTCCTCCTACTCTCTCATACTCTCTGAATCCATCTGAATGGTTCTCAACACCACCCCTTATTCTTATTTACAGTGAGCTCTGTATTGCTAAATCCAAAGATGTATTATCAGTTAATATCTTCCTTAACTTAGATGATTTTCCTTTTTCTGAAACATTTTTCTTTCAGCAAAACACAGTCTCTGCATTTTTTCTCTACTTCACAAACTCCTTTACACTCATTTACACTTGAATTCCTCTACCCTGGTTCGTTCACTTTCTGCCACACAATACATGAAAGCACCCTAGGATTCAGTCCTTGGGACTATTTTATATATAGATCATTTGATGGTGATTTCATCTGGGTTCAGGTCTTTGTGATAAGCACTATATCTTATAACCACAGCCTGGAACTCTTTCCTAGATGTCAGGCTAGCACATCAAACTAAAAGTTTGATTTCTCTATTCAGATATCTAGTTGGGGGATCTTCCTCTTCAAAGTATTCCTCAAATTATCAAGAACTAATCAATCTTCTACTTGCTCAGGACAATGTCTTCGGAGCAATCAATGGCTCCCCTTTTTCTCCTTCCTCTCGCCTAACCTGTTGCATTAGTTTGTATTTATTTGACTACTGAACAGTTTCCAAATGTGTATTAACTTTGTATTTTATCTAATTAATGATTTTTTATAACCCTGATACATTTTCCTTTTGATATGTTGTTCTTTTATTCTTTTGTTAGTATGCTGTAGTTCTTTTTGTGTAAATGAAAATAGCTTTATTGTATTTTTCTGATTTCATAAATAGGGCAGTGTTATTTTCAGCAAAGTTGAATAATACATAAAGAATAAAGTAAATATGATTTAAAATCCTACCACCCTGGAAAAATATCATTAATATTTCAGTGATTATTCTTTACATGTCTATTTATGAATGTAAATACAATTTTAATAAGTAAGACAATATTTGATATCTTTTTGCTTTATTTTTGTGTTAATTGTGGTCAATTTATTTAAGGCAGTTTCTTGTTTCTTCTTTTCCCTTTTCTGCTCCTTTTCTTATCTTCTCCTGCAAGACTCACCCATTCTACGGGCATCCAGGGTGACTAACCCTTTAAATCTTCTTCCATAACTTTCTAATATAATCTAATCAAATTGTAAGAGATTATATAAGCTCTCTCCCTTTCTTGAGTGTAGACACACACACACACACACACACACACACCCTGACGATAGTTTTTTAGTGATGTTGATTTGATTAAATATAAAAACAAGGTATAATCAGAAAAGCTCTGTCTCCTACCCCTTTCCTCCACTCCATTTTGGGCAATTTTTTTCTTTGCTTTTTGGTTCATCCTCCTTTCCACAATGCTCTTATATAATACATATTTGCTTATATATAAATTTGATAAATTGTTCTAGTGTCTTTTTTCCAACACAAAATTCAATCCAGAATTAAACATTACAGTTAGCTGTCATGTCTATTTAGTCTCACTTAATCTCAAAACATTGTTTCTTCTTTACTGACTCCATTTAATCTTAACAATTTTTGAATAATACAGGCCAGTTACTTTGCAGAATGTCCCTCAATTGGAATGTTTCTGACAGTTTCTTGTTTGATTTACCTTACGCACTTTTGGCAGGTATACTCCAGAAAAAAAAACCCAACATATCCTTTTTAGAGTCAGGAGAAACACAGGGTTAGTTTGTCCTAATACCAGTAATGTTAACTTAGATCATTTATTTAGGGTGATGTCCACTGTGTTTCCTCATCCAAAAGTTACTAATGCCAGTGTAATTAACATGTGTTTGGAGGGGAGGATACTTTATACTTTATAAATACGCTGTTTCTCACCAAGGTTTCACCCACAGGTGTTTAGTATCCATTAATGATTTCTTTATCCCTTTATTGTTCTATGTTTATTACTGGCCACTGCACAGAAGTGGCCACCTTTATATACTTGCATGTATTTATGTGTGTTATCAACAAATGTATTTTTATTTTATAATTTCTTTTTCATTGTTTCAACTGATTTTCAAATTATCCCCGATTTTGCCAGGGGGTGACTTTCAAGATAACTCCTTGGCTTTTTCATTATATCCTTATCATTCTTTAAACACTTTTTTATTTTCTGGCACAAAGTAAGGACTAATGAACTAGATTAGTATTAATAACATATCCACTCTGAAATGAAGTGCTACAAAAAAAATACAAGAGGTCTTCAAAATGTTATGGAAAATATGGAATATATATTAAAAAAAAAAAAAAACTATGCATAGCTTTTAAAGAAATTTTTACACCATGAATTTACTCAAGTGCTCTCATATAGAAAAGAAGATGAGAATGGAGAAATGGGGTGTCACCAAAGCCCACAAAACCAGATGTCCAACAGCAGCTACAAATAGAGTGAGGATACTTGCAGACAGCTGAGATATAAGTAGAGAGAGAGGTTTCAAGACAGAGTGGGAGTCATGGACGATCCCTAGACACTTTTGCCATAGTGTGGAGACCCTCCCTAACTTCTTTCCCTTTCCCAATCCGCAATTTTCCAAATAACACGATGAAGGTCAATGTGCAGGGGAGCATGGGAATGTACTACCCTATGCTGTAGAATATGTCGGAGAGGGAGATGTAGGGAAACCAGCCGCTACAGAAAGCCAACCACCCGTAAATGTATGATGAAGTTAATCCCCTTCCAGCTTTCTTACTTTCAGTTTAACAGGAAACTGAGGAAAAAAACAGTTTGATATCTGTGCTCAGGGAGACATCTAGCCCAGCATTCCAAGACAGAGATTATTTTGCAAAAAATAATATTGAGATTAGTCCAAAAGGACTAGTGAATGAAACCATTATACCAAACTACTCAATTATTCTTTAACTGTCTAGTGATTAGTGACTGATTATTTTTCAGAAAAAAATATGTGAATTAGTCATATTCATAGGTACAATGTAAGCATGGGAATAACTTTCTTCACTGGAAGAACTTACCTCATTTAGCTCTTGTGATGGGATTCCAGTGAAGAACATAGCTTCTCATAAAATCCACATTCTAATGTATTCTAAAATACCAAATTTTCCTTTGTATATTGTGCATCATCCTCTTTAGTACTGATTAATGAATTTTAGGTATGCATTGAAAATCATTTAGAAGAATTCAATTGGAAACAATTTGGAGGAATTTATTTTAATTGTAATTTAGGCAAGAAAATAAAGGTTGGAAGAAGCATGAAGAATGATTAAATGTACTATTTTTCCTAATGTAATGAGCTCTCTAAAATGAACTAGTAATCAACAGTCTTCATATTACCATTTCTTCCATGAATGTTTCTAGGTATTAAAAATAAAGCGTGTGAGATTGTTCTTTTTGAATAGCCTTTCTGTGAGGAAATATGAAATACTACTTATCACTTGACTCAGATTTTGCAAGGCATTTGTCTACGAAGCCATCACTGAACTCAATCACAAATTATAGAATTGAGTGATGGACAATTATACTCATAAAATTTTAAATTTATTCAATCATGAACATCTACTATGGACCAGTCATGATATTATGCATATAACTTAAAAAAATGAGTAGTACAGTTTCTACTGTCCAATTGAAGACCATATAGTGAAAAGAGTTGATTTTAACAGGTATTATTTTATGAGGTATAAAAATTTAATGAAAGATTTAAAAATGATGTGAGTTTTTAAAATAATTTTTGTATTGTGCTAAGTAAAGAGTAGGAATGAAAAAAACATGATTAGAATAGATATCAAATTTATACAGAGAAATCCTATAATGAAAATCATCACTTGTTGAAAGTATTTACTCAAGTTATTTGATTATGAAAATTTGTTGTATACTTCTTGAAATACTTTTATACTTTTCAAATAATTTTGTTTTCACTTATGGTGAGCGTGGATTAAATTTTCATTAGAAAATAATAGAAACTATTTAATGAAGAATCATTAAGTTAGACAGGCATTTCTTTGTTCTAATGTAAGGGTCACTAAATGCTGACCAGCAGACCAAATGCAACCTATAGCCTGTTCTCTGTTTGTGCCCTTATGAAAAAAGATTGTCAGATCCTTGTGTAAAGATTAGAACCATTTCACAGCGACCCTTTATTGTTCTCTGTGTGGAGAAGAACTAGGAGGAAATCACTAAGGCACACTACTCAAAATTATTCAGCATGCAGAAATTGCCTCAAGTTTATTTTTCCAGACTAACCTATTTGAGCGGCACTGCATACCATGCCATTTATGTGGATTATTGAATTTAATTCTCAAAATAGTATGACACACCATATTTTTTTACTTGACTATTAGTGATAATGAAACCGAGACATAGACAGATCATACTTGCAGCAAGAGGCAAAGTTAAAACTTGGGTCCAGGCAAACTAATTGGGCTAAAATAACCTTTCTGTGAGGAAATGTAAGATCATACTTATTACCTAAATTTGCCCTCCAAGTAATATTTTGCAAGATAGTGGTCTAAAAAGCCATCACCAAGTTGGACTTCCATTTTCAATTGGAAACAAAATATAGGTCTGTATATGAAAACTCCCCTCTAGAGACTGGCTGCATATTTTGGGAAGACTGATTTCATAAAGTGCTCTCAATTGACAGAATATATCCATAAACATGAGATGTTTTCTCACCATAGAGATTCTCAGTTTGAAGAAGCTAATAAATTCTGTAGACCTGCAGATTAAAACCATTAGATGTAGTCTTTCATTAGAATTCATTCCCAATTAATGGTAATAAAAAATAAATTAGCATTCTGTTTCTCTGGATACTGCATGTCTTCCCATGAAGTTTTCATCACCTTTATGATAATCAAGTATAATAATAATGTGAATTTAAAATCCTGTGCTTGCTATATCTGCTCATCTTTTGAACTGAAAACATGTTAGATAAAAAAACAATGTGAAACTGTATCACCATTTTATCAACTCTCAGCTGACATAATAGGAATAGTAAAAAAGGCTTCTATTTTGTTTCTATAATTTGAATGTTTCTAATTTTATAATCCAACTGTGTTAATTACAAAGTAATTAAACTGTTTCCATTTGAATAACAGCAGTTACTTTTTAGGAAGTGTGTATATTATATCCAAACTATTTGATGCATCTTTTCACACTGCATCTAGCTATACTAATGTCATAGATACAAAGTTATATCTTAGTAATCTATGAAATTTTTGTTTAGTTATTTAAGAGGAAGGGAGAGAGCTTTCAACTTTTGGTTCGCTCAAATGTCAACAATGACTGAGGCTGAGCCAGTAAAAAATTCCCCTAATGATTCTGTAAATCTGTTCAGATGATTTTTATGGATGAGAGATGGATATGGACATTAAAATGTAAAGTCAGAGAATAGAATAATTCATTGTATGGCTTAAGAAATGTCTTTTTGAGGCAATGCAAATATTATGTTTATAATATATAACCATCTTCAAAAGTTTGTGAACAACATAATAACCAACATACATATTTTTCTCCCTTGTAGTAATTTACAATTTGTTGTTATCTTCGTGTTCTTTTATATCATTTAAATGATCTAAAACACAGTAAAACAACATGCCAAATTTCTGTGACTAGCAAAGTAAGTCACATTAATTAAAATTTTGTTTTTCTTTTATATACAATTCAAATAGGTTTGCAAGGCTTCATTTAAGTATTTAGTGATGATGGTATATTCTGTCCTTGTAATCAACAAAATGAAAAAGCATTAAAATACCTATGTAATTAAAAATATGTTGATACTTGTTGATGTCCAAATCATTTTTATGGGTCATAAGATAGCTTGCATGTATAACATATTGAATACTCACTATTTACTTGTTTACTTGTCTAAGTCAAAAGATAATCCTGACACCTACTGAAGTATTTTTGAAATGCTCAAGGATTTGAGATTACAGAATATGAAATGTTTGAGATTTCACTGCATTTTAGTCTTTTTTTTAAATACAGAAGAAAGAAAATCTTATTTCTTTTGTAGATGTGAGTATAGATAAGGGATGAAAAATACATTCATTCTTTTAAGTTATTTCTAACTGAAGTGGAAGAAATTAGAATGTATAGGTAAGAATGAATCCATTTGCTAAAACAAAGGATATTACATTATGTTTGTTCTCATCACAAAATTGCTTCTTCTCTAAGCAGCAGAGAATCATAGAGCATCCAGAAGAAAGCCTGGGACCAACACTGATAATTATTAACATGGACAGATTACTCTGTCCTTGTCAGGTACTATGCTAAGCTTTCTGCCTGCTTATAATATTTTTTAATTTACTTGCATGTATTTCATAAATGCAACTTTAGGAACATTGTAATTCTTCCCACCATACCCGCCATCCCAACCACACTCCTACCCCTCTTCCACTTTTCTCTCCTGTTCCCAGTCTTGTTTTTCACTAGGACCCATTTTCATTTAAATTTATACACAGAATGTATGTAAAGAGTTTACCACTTTGTATGAGAAAGAAAAAGAAAAAGAAAGAGAGAAAGAAAACAAAAAACAAAACAAAAAAACCTCCTCAACAGTCCAGACAAGGGCTGTTCAAAGTCATTGCATCTCTAAGGTAATTTTGCTATTTTTGAACAGAAGCTTAACTATCTTTAAATAAGAACCCAAGAATGATACCTCTTTTGCGATCACTTAGACATAACTATAACTTATGAGACATAAGAATGTCGTCCACTTAACACACTAAAACAAAGTAATTGTTTGACAACAAGTTTTACTATTATGTCTTATAATACAACTTCGTGAGGACAAAGGTCCTGCATATAAAGTTCGCACACAGTGACTCTTGTTGTTTATGTAACAATTAATACTCCTTTGTATGAGAACAGTAATCACCTGAGCCTCTTGACATGAGCTGCCTAGGCTATGGAAGCCATATATATGGAAGCCATATGTAATATTCCATAATTTCTTTATGCAGTCTTCAGTTGACAGGCATTGGTGTTGATTCTATATTTTAGCTATCATGAATTGAGCTGCAATAAAATGGAGGTACAGATAGCTCTTTCATATGCTTATTTTATTTCCCTTAGGCATAATTTCCAGGAGTGGGATGGCTTGGTCATATGATAGGTCTATATTCAGATTTCTGAGGTATCTCCATACTGTTTTCCATAGTGGCTTTACCAGCTCATCTTCCCATTAACAGGAGTACCTTTTCCCCCCCACACCGTTGCCAGCATTTGTTGTTTCTTGATTTCTGTATGAAAGCGATTCTAATGGGAGTGAGGTGAAACCTCATTGTGGTTTGTCTTTGCATTTATCTGAAGGCTAGGGATCCTGAGAATTTTTTGTGTGTCAGCCATTTGGATTTCTTCTTTTGAAAAATGTCAGTTTGCATCCTTTGCCCATTGCTTAACAGGGTTGTTTGTTTTGCCATTGTTGAGTTTTTTGATCTCTTTATATACTCTGGTTATTAATCCTATCAGTTGTATAGTTTCTAAGTATTTTCTCCCATTCTGTTAGTTGCCTCCACTTTGCTGATTGCTTTTTTTGCAATGCAGAAGCTTCTCAACTTGATGTAATCCTATTTGTTGATTTTGGCTTTGATTGCCTGTGCCCCTGGGGTCTTTTTTAACATTTTATAAAATAATCTATGTATTTAAGCATTGTGTGTATTTAGTGAACAGCCTGAATTATAGAAAACCACTAAGAATCATTCATTGGTTTCCCAATTCATGGCCTTCAATTATGTTCTGTTGACTTGGCCATAATTTTACTTAAGGACATGACCTGAAGATTCTGTATATCCATGGTCACTTTCAAGTCTAAGATGCCTGTAATAAAGCATCAGTCTTCTCTTAATACTCATCCCTCTTTTTATCCTACCCATGTCAATTATCTTTGACACTATCACTTACATTGATCTTTCATTCTTTCTTTCTTTTTTTAACTTTTATTTAATAAATACAAATTTTCAAAGTACAGCTTTTGGATTACAGTGGCTTTTTCCCCCCATAACTTCCCTCCCACCCGCAACCCTCCCATCTCCCACTCCTTCTCCCATCCCATTCACATCATGATACATTTTCAATTCTCTTTCTATACAGAAGATCAATTTAGTATATATTAAGCAAAGATTTCAACAATTTGCACCCACACAGAAACACAAAGTATAAAGTACTGTTTGAGTACTAGTTATAGCATTAATTCACATTGAACAACACATTAAGGACAGAGATCCTACGTGGGGAGTAAGTGCACAGTGACTCCTGTTGTTGACTTAACAATTGACACTCTTGTTTATGGTGTCATAATCACCCTAGGCTCTTGTCATGAGTTGCCAAGGCTATGGAAGGCTCTTGAGTTTGCCAACTCCAATCTTATTTAGACAAGGTCCTAGTCAAAGTGGAAGTTCTCTCCTCCCTTCAGAGAAAGGTACCTCCTTCTTTGATGGCCTGTTCTTTCCGCTGGGATATCACTCACAGAGATCTTTCATTTAGGTCTTTTTTTTCTTTTTTTGCCAGAGTGTCTTGGCTTTCCATGCCTAAAATACTATCATGGGCTTTATAGCCAGATCTGAATGCCTTAAGGGCTGATTCTGTGGCCAGAGTGCTGTTTAGGACATCTGCCATTATATGAGTCTGCTGTGTATCCCGCTTCCCATGTTGGATCATTCACTCCTTTTTCATTCTATCAGTTGGTATTAGCAGACACTATTCTTGTTTATGTGATCCCTTTGGCTCTTAATCCTATCATTATGATCAATTGTGAATTCAAACTGATCTCTTTGACTAGAGAGATGTCATTGGTTTATGCCACCTTGATGGTATTGAATTGGAATCCCCAGGCATGTTTCTAACTCTACCATTAGGGGTAAGTCCGACTCAGCATATGCCAAATTGTACATCTCCCTCTCTTATTCCCACTTAAGCCACCATCTGAGACACTAGTATACCATATGGTTGCTGGTTCATGTTACAGCTGCTCTACTTCCAATCTAGCTTCCTGTTAAAGTGCCTAGGAAAGCTGAGGAATATGGCCCAAGTACTTGGGCTCCTGCCCACTATGTGCTAGACCTACAGAAAGTTTCTGGCTTTTGGCTTCGGCCTGGCCCAGCCCTGGCAATTATAACTATTTGGGGAGTGAGTCAGTGGATGGAAGAGCTCTCTCTCACTCTGTCCCTCTGTTTCTCTTTGTCTCCCCTTCTGTCTTTAATTGTGCCTTTCAAACAAATAAATAAAAATTTAAAAAATCATTTTTGTAATCCAATAACCATAGTTTATCTTATGTTCTTTTTAGATTTTTATCATTACTTTAAAAAAACATAAGCAGGTACCTTTTTTTAATCATATGCTCATTGAAATATTTTACTTTTTAAAAGTAAGTACTATTGGCATTTTGATTAAAGGAAAACTAATAGTCTTAGACTCCTGTAATAAAAATCCAGACAGTAGGGAAAATTAACACTATGGAATGGCAGTTGTTGTGTTGTTTTGTTAATTTAACAAGGGAAATTGATTTTGTGGTCAGATATCGCTACATTACAAAAGCACTAGTTTTATAAATGCAAAATCTATTTTTAATTCTTTAAATATCCAGGGAGCATCCTTTCTATTTGCTGAAATTATTTTCCACTTTGTTTAACAGTATGTCAATACTTCTTTTTTATATTGAAGACTGTGTACTAACAAAATGTACTTATTTCCTAGACAGAGATGTATGTAATTTATTTTTATTTGAAAGAGAGAAGGAAAAGGAGAGAGAGAGATGGAGAGAGAAACAGATCTTTCATCTGCCAGTTCACTCCATAAGCACCGAACAGCCAGGAACCAGCAATACAGGTCACCTGGATGGCAGGACACAAATACTTGGGGCCATCACTATGGCCTCCCAGGGTGCAATTCATCAGGAAACTGGAATCAGAAGCAAAACCATGGCTAGAAATCAGGCACTCAAATACAAGCTCTGGAATTCCTAAGCTGCATTTTAACTGCCATGTCAAATACCCCCTCCAATTTAAAGTATTTTTATTTGGAATAGCATTTTTGTAAGCATCAATAAAATGGTAAAGTACTTTGAATAGTGGAGACAGTAGGTGCCAGTTACATCATAAATCTCCCTGATGATCTGGATTGCTCTCTGAGGCGTAGTATATGCAAAGGGATTTCCAAGAGATGTTATTTAAATAGCATAAGTGAAAAAAATCCCATCACCAATTACCTTATTCTGTAGTTATTAACCCATCAGTAAGACTTTATTTTTTATCTTAGTAATGTATTACATATTATTTTTTATAAAAATAATTGCTTTGGTAAAATTGAGGTATATTATGTTATGCTTCAGCTGAATTTATATCTTATAAACTCTCATTAAAATATTTCACATCCATACACACACACACACACACACACATATATATACACACCAGTGTCTTAGGTGCTATAAATGTAAATTACTTCTGTCTTAAAGCATAACGCTTTCTATTAAACAAGAGGTCTTCACAAAGTTCATGTAAAATGCATGCTATGCGGGCTGGTGCTGTGGCACAGTGGGTTAAAGCCCTGGCCTGAAGCTCTGGCATCCCATATGGGTACCGGTTCTAGTCCTGGCTGCTCCACTTCCTGTTCAGCTCTCTGCTATGGCCTGGGATAGCAGTGGAAGGTGGCGCAAGTGCTGGGGTTCCTGTACCCATGTGGGAGACCCAGAAGAAGCACCTGGCTCCTGGCTCCTGGCTTTGGATCAGCACAGCTCTGGCCATTGCGGCCATCTGGGGAGTGAACAAGCGGATAGAAGACCTCTCTCTCTGTCTCTACCTCTCTCTGTAACTCTCTTGCAAACAAATAAAATAAATCTTTAAAAAAAAGAAAATGTATGCTATGAAAAACCTATGCATGGATTTCAAAATTTTACACCAGAGCTAAATATCTTTATTTTCCCATGAACTTTTTGAAACAATCATATTTCAAACCCATATATGTGATATACATGATGTACTATATATATATATGCATGTTGCATAATATATATTTTATTTATGTATAATACATATAAATATATAGAGAGACTTTAATTGTACCATACCCACATTCTTCCCAAAGCATTAACCTTCTGAATATGACTATATTTAGTTATGTTTACTGATATGGCATCTTTGAAAATGTCTCTGAAAAACACTAAGTAGTCCATAGACTCCCCAGTCCATCATAGGCCCTTCCTTTTCTGCTACATTTCTGAACAAATCTAACAGTCATGTTTTCTACTAGGCATCTGTAGGCATTTCGCTTTGCTGATACCTAATTTACAATATATCACATATCATTCTTCCTTTTAGCTTTGTTATGTGGGATAACCTCACCTGGTACCTTCTATGCATCTTAAGGACATGGACCATGTCCTGCATCTTATATATTCCAAAGTAGTTTATACAAAGGAAGTAGTCAGTGAAAATTGATTGAGGAAGGGCATTTGGCCTACTGGTTAAGCCGCCAGTTGGGACACCTGCATTCCACACCACAATGTTTGAGTTCCATACTCAGCTCTGATTCTTCATTTCAGCTTCCCACTAATGCAGATCCCTGAATGCAGCAGTCATGAACCAAGTGACTGGGTTCCTGCCACCCATGTGGGTGGTTTGGATTGAGTACCCCACTCGCAGATACATGAACATTTATGGAGTGAACCAGCGGATGGGAGCTCTCAGGGAGAGCAAGTGTAGCATTCTTTTTAATGTTTCTTATCTCTTTTCTTTGTTGCTTGATCTTTATAATAAATGTTATGTTGTCATTATTTTAGAATAGCTTGTGATAATCAAATGCAGTTTTTTATTTGTAAGTCCCATGGTAATCACCAAGTAAAAATCTATGATAAATTTACCCAAAATAGTAAGCAAGGAATCAAATACAATACTAGAGAAAATCACTTATCCACAAGTGCAGATTATAAGATGGAGGAGGAAAGAAACCACATAAAACTAGAAAACAAATATAAAAATGGCGGCAGGTAGTATGGCCTTATCTAACAATACTTACTTTAAATGTAAATGGATTAAACTCTACTTAAAAGACACAGAGTAACTGAATGAATAAAATACCAAGATACAACTATGTGAAAGAAAATAACTTCACTTGTAAGAACACATAAAGTGAAAGTGAAGGGGTAGAATATTCCATGCAAAGGAGCCCCCCCACCAAAAAAAGAACATCAATAGCCCTATTATATCAGATAAAATAGATTTTAAATCACAAGCAGTAAAAAGACAAAAGGAATGTTACTATATAATGATAAAAACTTCAAAGCAGAAAGGAGAAATAACAATTATAAAAATAAAGGCACCCAATACCAGAGCATCTAAATTAATAAAGCAAACTCTCACTTTCAGAAATGGACAAATCATCTAGACTGAAAATTGACAACGGAAAAGAAGAATTAATTTTCAATGCAGACCAAACGAATCTAACAAATTTATGGTACATTCCTTCTAACACCTGTAGAGTCGAATATTCTTCTCAAAAACTAATGGAAAATTCTTCAGGATAAATCACTTGGTGGGTCATAAAATGTGTCAGCGCATTTTAAGAAATAGAAATCATATCAAGAACTTTTTCTGAGAATATAATGAAACTAGAAATCAATAACAAGAGAAACTTAAAAATCTACACAAACACAAGGAAATTAAACACTTACTTCTGAATAACCAACGGGTCAAGAAAGAAATTAAGGAGGAAACTTAAAATTTTCTTGAAATAAATGAAAACAAAAACACAGCATACTCAAATCAAGGGATACAGAGAAAGCAGCACCAAAGGAGAGGATTAAGGCAATCCATGCCTGAATCAAAAAAGCAGAAGGATGTCAAATGAACAACTGTATTGAAAGGAACAAACAAACAAAAAAAAAAACAAAAACAAAAACAAAAAAAAAACCCAAGAACAAATTGAACTTAAAATTAGTAGAAGAAAAGAAATAACAAAACTCAGAGGACACAAAAAATGACACAGAGACTAGAAAACCCAATATAAAATATAAGTGATGTGAAGAGCTGGTTCTTTGTAAAAGATGAATAAAGTTGACAGATCTGTAACTGGATTATCCAAGAAAAAAAGCCGCATGATTCAAATGCATAAAATGAGAGATGAGTATGGAAACATAACAACTGACACCACAAAAATGCAAAGGATTGTTTGAGAGTACTATGAACAATTACAGTGGCAAAAAATTGATAACCTAGAAGAAATATATCAATTCCTTGACATATATGTTAAAAACACTGAATCATGAGGAAATAGAATACCTAAATACACCAATAATGAGCAGCAAGATTCAATCAGTAATAAAAGATCTCCCATCAAAAAAGTCCAAATCAGATGATTTCACTGCTGAATTTTTGCCAAACATTCAAAGAATTATCACCAATTATCTTATTTTTAAGATTTATTTATTTGAAACTCAGAGTTAGAGGAGATACACACACACACACACACACACACACACAGATCTTCCACCCACTGGTTCACTTTTAAGTGATTGTACAAGCCAGGGAGGAACCTGGTATAATCCAGGAGCCAGAAGGTTCTTTTGGGTCTCCCAAGTAGGTGGTCAGGACCCAAGCAGCTGGGTCATCTTCTGCTCCATTTCTCAGGTCATTAGCAGGGAGCTGGATAGCAAGTGGAGTAGCTATACATGAGCCGATACTCATATGGGATGCTGATATTGTAGCAAGTGGCTTTACCTACTATGCCATAACACTGGCCACCAAATTTTCTTAAATTATTTCCAAAAAATTGAAAAGGATAGAATTTTCCCAAACTTATTCTATCTGGCCAGAATTACCTTGATATCAAAATCAGGCAAGGACACAACACAAAAAAGGAAAGATACAAACCAACATCCTTTATGAACACAGATGTAAAAATTCTCAACCAAATTTCAGCAAATCAAATCCAGCAGCATATTACAAAGATTATTCAACAGACTATTTACCGTAATGAAATGGGATTCGTTTCAAGGATGTAAGCATGGTTGAACATACACAAATCAATAAACATGATTCATCATGTCAACATAGTAAAATAGGAAAACTTCACCACCCCTTTGTTATTCTCTGATATGTGGCAGTTAATATAGAATACAAAAAATGTATAGGAATGAAATGGACATCTTATGACATGATCATTGTTTTTAGCCCTTGTTTATACTCCTATGGAACTGTGGTCTTCCTATTTTTTACTTGTTGAATATTATGGTTAGTGGTGAATTAAGCCTATGCTCATAGAGTAGATTGCAGTTATGTCTTTGCAAAAATGAAAGAAAAACAAGAAAGAAAGGATGTGGAGGTATTGAGGCAGGGAGATGGAGAAGGAGGGAAGTATGGTTATCTTCTTAGAATTGTATCTATAAGGGGCCGGAGCTATGGTGCAGTAGGTTAATCCTCTGTGGTGCCGGCATCCCATATGGGTACTGGTTCGAGACCCAGCTGCTCCACTTCTGATCCAGCTCTCTGCTATGGCCTGGGAAAGCAGTGGAAGATGGCCTAAGAGCTTGGGTCTCTGTACCTGCATGGGAGACCTGAAGAAACTCCTGGTTTCTGCCTGCAGATTGGCGCAGCTCCAGCCATTATGGTCTTTTGGAGAGTGAACCAGTAGCTAGAGGACCTTTCTGCCTCTCACTGTCTATAACTCTACTTCTCAAATAAATAAATAAATAAATAATCTTTTAAAAATTATATCTATGATATATGTTTTATTCATATTAATAAATTTTTAAAGAGTAAAAAAAACCTGAATAAATGGAATTTACTTCAGTATAATAAAGGCCAAATATAATAAGCCAACAGCTAACACCATTTTGAATAGGGAAAAGCTGACAACTTTCTAAGAACTGAAAAAAGAATGCTCCCTTTCACCACTTTTAACCAACATAATACTGAAAGTTATTGCCAGCACAATTAGACAAGAGAAGAAAATGAACTCTTTTAAATAAGTGGCTTCAGGATAATTGGATGCCCACAGGTAAAAGACCCTTATTTCTCAATACGTAAAAAAAGTCAATTCAAAATATATTAACGTTCTAAATTTAAGACCTGAAACTTTGAAACCGTAAGAAAAAAATGTATTAGAAATCCTTTAGACCACTGGAATCAATGCATTTTTTGGTTCATCCCCAAATCACAACAAACACAAAATCACAGAAAAAGAAAGCAAGCATAAATAAATTAGATTTCATCAAACTAAAAGCCTCTGCACAATTAAGGAAACAATGCACAGAGTGAGGAGACAGACTACAGAATACAAGAAAATATTTGAAAGCTAACACCTGGCAAGGTGTTAATAATTTGAATATATAAAGAACTCAAACAACTCAAAGGGAAAAAAAATCCAATTTAAAAGTGAGCAGTTGATATAAACAGCCATTTCTCAAAGGAAGACATTTACATGACTAACAGGTACGTGAAAAAAATGCTCAATATTACTAATCATCTGGGTAATGTAAATCAAATCCACAATGAGATATTACTTCACTCGAGTCAGACTGGTTACGATGAAAAAGAATAAATATAATTGTTGGCAGGGATGTAGAGACCATGAACTCTTTGCCATGTTTGTGCAAATGTATATTAGTACAATCATTGTGGAAAATAGTATGGAGATTCCTCTTAAAACCAGAGAACTACCATGTGGTTCAGCAATCTCACTATGGAGTATTTACTCAGGGACAATACAAATCAGTGTTGAAGAGACAGCTGCACTTCCATATTTCTTTCAGCACTACTCAAAATAGTTGAGAAGTTAAAACAACCCAAGTGTGCATCCGCTGATTAATGAATAAAGAAAATGTGGTACCTAAACACAACGAAACACTACTCAGCCATAAAAAGGGGGAAATCATGTCATTCACAACATGGATGAGAAAGGAAGACATTATGATAAGTGAAATAAACCAAGCACAGAAATAAAAGTATCCCATTCATCTATTATCATATCTCCTCCCCTCACCACAGCCATAAAAGTGCTTCTCTTTTAAGGGTCCACAGGATTAGATTTACCATCCAAAAATCCAGGGTGATCTTTCCATCTCATCATCCTCCATTTATTTCACTTCTGTAAAGTCCTTTTACTATGTAAAATAGCAGGTTCCTTCATTCTTGGGAGTATGATAGGGACCTCTGTGGAGAGATTTATTCTGCCTACCTCCACTCCATCACCTCATACTCTAACTTGCACTTACCAGGTGGACACTAATATTTAGTAAAGAAGTAAATTTTCACATACTCAATGTGGAATGTAAATGGATTAAATATAAATATAATATAATATAATATAAATATATTTATATTTATATATAAATATATATATTTATATATATAAATATATACAATATATAATATATATATTATTATAATATATATAATATAATAATAATATATATAATAATATATATTATATATTATTATATATATAATTAAATAAAATATATATATATTAAATATATATATTATAAATAAATAAATAAATATAAATATATATATTAAATAAATTATATATATTAAATAAAATATATATATAATTATATATATTATATATAATATAATATATATAATATATAATATATAAATATATATAAATATATTAAAGATATTATTAAAGTAACCAAATAATCATGGGTGCTTTCGCCTGAGTTCATACATACATCCCTTTACTAAAAGTTCCCCAAATCAAGCATATGATACCAGATATATTGGAGAAATGAATCAATTACATAGGGCCACATCCTCCACATCACAGTTACTACAATTCTATGAATGCATACTTAAATATATTATTGGTTTTTAGGGTATTTAACAAAGTTCTTTCAATTTAAATGTATCATAAATTGTGATATGTGGGTTTTAAAATTAAGTGGTATTTTAAATATCAAATAATTTTTCCTCCATTAAGTTTTGGTGTTCTACTACACAATTTAGATTTATTCATTCTAGCTTAGTTTGTTTGATTTAGCTATAAATTTAGCATTTTTTCACCTATTTTTTGTTTTTTGCTTACTGAATTTTTATATTTCATATACAGAATTAAACATATGTTTTAAAAGATTTATTTATTTATTTGACAGGAAGAGTTACAGAGAGGCAGAGGCAGAGAGAGAGAGAGAAAGACAGAGAAAAGGGTTTTCCAACTGTTTGTTCACTCCCCAGATGGCCACAATAGCCAGAGCAAGGCTGATCCAAATCCAGGAGGCAGGAGCCTCCTCAGGTCTCCCACAGGGGTGCAAGGGCCCAAGGACTTGGGGCCATCTTTCACTGCTCTCCCAGACCATAGCAGAGAGCCATACTGGAAGTGGAGCAGCTAGAACTCTAACTGGCGCCCATATGAGATGCCAGCACTGCAGACAGAGACCTCACTCACGCCTCAGCACCAGCCATGAAATTAAACATATTTTCATTGCATTGAGTATAGGCAACCTGTTGACTATATCCACATTAAACACATCACATATTTAGGAAAGCATAATGTATATTTCTTAGAAATATACTAGGCTAATCCTCTGCCTGCGGCTCTGGTACTCTGGGTTCTAGTCCTGGTTGGGGCACCGGTTCTGTCCCAGTTGCTCCTCTTCCAGTCAAGCTCTCTGCTGTGGCACTAGAAGGCAGTGGAGGATGGCCCAAGTGCTTGGGCCCTGCACCCGCATGGGAGACCAGGAGAAGCACCTGGCTCCTGGCTTCGGATCGGCATAGTGCACTGGCTGTGGCAGCCATTTGGGGGGTGAACCAATGGAAGGAAGACCTTTCTCTCTGTCTCTCTTTCTCACTGTATAACTCTGCCTGTCAAAAAAAAAAAAAAAAAAAAAAAAAAGAAATGCTCAGATTATCAAAATAATTTTACAGTCGGTAAAATATTAAACTCTATGGAAAAAGGATAGATTCTTGGGCAACATTTCACATAAACTACATAATGGTATTTTTTTTTGATGTGTCATCTTTAATGTTCTATGGATAATCTATATAACATATCTTTCCTGTTTTATAAGGAATAGAAAATGTCAGGATCAGATCTGTGGTAGATATGAAAGAGGAAAGGAAGAAGTAAAGATAATACCCTTTTTTCAGCAATTTTATTCCTATCTCTAGATTAGACTCAACAGCTTTAATATATTTTGTTACATAAAATGTTCAACTTCCTTGGAAAAGGCACTTAGCCTAGCAGTTAAGAATAGCTGCAGCCCACATCAGAGTACCTGCATTCAGTTCCTGGCCCTAGCTCCTAACTTCAGCTCCTTGGGATCCTGATAGGCTGTGTTAAGTAATGGCTCACAAATTGGGATCCAGACACACACAAGGGATAACTGGGTTAAATTACTGTCTCCCAACCTAAACCCTGGCCATTATGGCATCTGGGGGACTGAAATACTGGATAGAATGAGCTCGCTCTCTCTCTCTCGCTCTCTCTCTCTTCCTGCCTCTCAATTAAATTTTTAAAAATTTAAAAATAGTCTGTCTTAATTCTCTGGCTTAACACAGGCTATGAGTACTCTTTCATGCTTTGTATGATGTGTGGCAGAATTTTATTTGCTGCTTGACAGTGTTCAGCAAGGAGTTTTTAGGGGTGGACGCTTGGCTCAGCAGTTAAGATGTTGCTTGGGATGCCCCCATCTGATATCACAGTGCTTATTTTTTGAGCCCTGATTCCAGATTCTTACAATGAAACTCTGGGAAGCTGGAGGTGATGGTCAGGTAGTTGTACCCCTACTCATCCATCTGGGAAACCCGGATTGAGTTCCAGACTCCTGGCTTTGGCCTGGTGCAGCCCCTGTTGCTGTGGGCATCTGGAAAGGGAGCCAGCAGAAGAAACATCTGTCTGCGTTTCTCTGTCTCTCTGCCTTTCAAATAAAAATAAATAAATAAATTCTTAAAAAGAAGACAGTTCGTACAGGAAACAAAATTGCATTTCAATTCTTATATATTAATGTCATTGCAAAATTACTAATATAATTAACTTTTAAAATACATCCTTAATTTTGTACTGTATCTATTATTGCAGGGAATATTGTGATCAATAAAATTCAGATTTTCCTCTTAAGAAACTTATATTCTAGTAGTAGGATTAAGACTATTAATAGATGAAAGTTTTTAGGGCAATGAGATTATTCTGTATGATACTGTAGTGCTGGGTATATGTCATTGTATATTTTTCAAAGCCTATAGAATGTAATGCATCAAAAGTGAACGCTAAAGTAAACTATGGACTTTGGATAATAAGGACGTGTCAATGAAGGTTCACGGACTGTAAGAACTTTACACCTTAGGTACTGGGTGTGTTGGTGGATCTAAGAGGTTTGCTTGGTGTATTGCCAAACAATCAGGCTCAAGTGGAAGCTGCTCAGATGAAAACTTTATTTACTTGTGGCAAGTAAACGAGACAGTAGGAAGGGGGAGTTCTCTAAAGAAACTGCCTCCCTGAGAAGCTGTTTGCTAAAGCTGGTGTCTAAGGATTAGAGGAGTGTCCAGGATGGAGCAAGGAGAGGCTGGAGGATCCTTCTTGCTTGTTCAAAAGTCTGAATCGGATGGTTATTTTCCCAGGGTGGCTTTCCTGCCCTCCCTGAGCACAGTCTTTCAACATAAGGTTTCATGGACGTACTCTTGAAAACAAGCTCAAGCTGGTGAACCATTTCAGGTTCTCTGCCTCTGTTCCAGGGCCCCTCGTTACCTGATATCCCTCCCTCCTGGTTACAGATATTGACAGCATGGGAGGCTTTATGTGCAGAATGTGTGTATGTTTTGGGGAGAAATATATTAGAATCTATACTTTCTGCTTGAATTTTTCTGTTAACTGAAAACAATTCTAAGTAATAAAGTCTTTCAAAATATGTAAAATATGTATAATAAATATCATGTAAATGCCACCAACAAAATTCTAGAAAGTTTTATGGGAGGAGGTGCTGGGAACAGTTTATGACTGAAGGGGACTCTGAGGGATGCTTTGGACTGACAGGCACTGCAGCTCGAGAATACAGGATGAGCAAAAGCTTGCAGCAGGAAATCTGTAGGACACTTGGGCATTCGAGATGCCAGTTACCCTCCATTCCTACCAGTTAACGGCCTGCAGAATACACAGACAAGGGTTTATGGCCATATGAGGAGTGAACCACACTTTATTAATCTGAACACACACCCTTCAGCAAACTGTGTTTGAAAAAAGACAGCCAGAATAGGTCTGGTGCTTCTCCCATTCTGTGTCCACAATTCAGTTATCTGCCCACTTGGAGGTGGCAGGTGACCTGTTTTCTAGGCCCTCCCAGTTGTCCCCGTGAAAAGAGGGGAATGGTGGAAAGGTAGGGAACTAAGAGGTCCCTAGGGTAGTGTGGCTTAGCCCAGCTGTGAAACCGACCCGAGATAGAAGGCAGGAGTGAGACTAGAAGAGACATAAGGAATTTTGCTGACTTGTCGGGAGATCATCAGGGTCACATAGAAGTTCAGGTGGCTGGAATTGTCTTGACCCAGTCTCAGGAGCAGGATGAAGATAAAGAGCTCCTACCCACACCACAACCATATAGGAGGAGGAACGGGAGATAAGAAGGCAGGATGAGCTGTCCAGTGGATAAAAATCTATAGATCACTTCCTTTCAATGTTTGTTTCCTTCTGAAAAGCCCCTCTGGCTGCTTCCCCAGTAGATCTCCCTCTGCCCTTTTAATCCCTTTGCTCTTTAAAATAAAACACTTTTGCTAAAAATTACCTTCTCAGTTTGTTCATCTGCCCCATACTTGTTGCAGACAGAGCAAGTTCCTGAGGTTCACAGTCAGCTCTAACATCCTGGTGCTTGGGCCAAGAATTCGCCCCTGCAGGATCAGCTGTAACATCCTCAACTCTGGGTCAAAAACTTGGAGGAACCTTTGCTTAATCTCTGGTCTCCTCATGGACTTAGGAGGAAGGAGGAGAAAAAATAAAAGGTAGACGGTTACAAAATCAAATCCCCTTCCACATTGCCCCTCTAATTCAATATTTGAACTGGGGGTAAATCTTGCAGAAAAAGATTAAGAAGTTGCTTTTTGTACTCACTAAACTATCTCCAGTATTGGCACATGCTTTCCTGAACTTCAGTTCCAGATTTTATCTTATGGGTATTTCCATATAATACATATAATATATAATAATAATATAAACATGTTCATTTTATCCTTTTGCTTTAAGATCACCAAGAAACTGAACTACCATGGATTCTTCAGATGGCAAAATGACAAAAACAGTGGCAGTGTTTTTTTTCTTATACTGGTAATTTTTGAATCACAGACATAAGCATTCCCAGAAGATCATGTTAAAAATAATGTACCTTGCTAAAGATACTTTTTTTTTTTTTGACAGGCAAAGTGGACAGTGAGAGAGAGAGACAGAGAGAAAGGTCTTCCTTTGCCGTTGGTTCACCCTCCAATGGCTGCCGCGGCTGGCATGCTGCGGCCAGCACACCGCGCTGATCCGATGGCAGGAGCCAGGTACTTCTCCTGGTCTCCCATGGGGTGCAGGGCCCAAGCACCTGGGCCATCCTCCACTGCACTCCCTGGCCACAGCAGAGAGCTGGCCTGGAAGAGGGGCAACCGGGACAGAATCCGGCGCCCCGACCGGGACTAGAACCCGGTGTGCCGGCGCCGCAAGGCGGAGGATTAGCCTAGTGAGCCGCGGCGCCGGCTTAAAGATACTTTTTTAGGGTTAAAGGAAAACAATTGCAAGGGACTAAAGTAATGCCATACAGAAAAGCAGCTGATGAGGGCAGAGAAAGGAGTGACTTAGGCCTTTGTTTCAGAGAAAATACATGTGAGGAAAGGGTACATGGGACTGAATTAGGACAAGGACGATTATGAAATGAGGAAATGTGGAAGAAATGTTATTGCCTTTCTTTGGTGAGAGAATGGATTTGGCTAACTGAGAACATTCAGGAGCTATTTTAATAACTTATCACCCACATGCACACCAATAAAAACGCCATTGAGAATTTGTTTACTATATGGATTTGAGAACCAAAAATTAGGACATAGGGCTCATCACAACCTAGGCATCTCTTCTCTCTTCCTCCAGATTTAACCAATCAAGTACTCATGTTCCTAAGCAGACTGTGTGTGTGTGTGTGTGTGTGTGTGTGTGAGAGAGAGAGAGAGACATCATAAATGTTGTAAACAGAATAAATTCCATTGTTAGAATGAAAATGTGTTTGAGAAAATATGCATAAATATTTTAACCATATTGATAAGCAATAAAACATGTACAACATTAGAAAATGAAACTATATCCAAATACATAAAATCATGCTGATGAAACTAGTTAGCACTAGGTTAAGTGCTCCCAAACATAATGAAGATATATAGAGCACAGAAGGCCCTTCCCTGAAGTCCTCTGAACTTATGCTTCCTTGGTCAAGTAAGTAGTCTGGCTAACCTGCATGTCCTTTGGAGCCCAGGTGCATGGAATGGAGGAAGGATGTAGAAGAGACAAAGAGAAAGGGTAGCACTCTGGCGGGTGAACATCAGGAGAAATTAGGAGCAGGAACTATCCTAAGGAGAAAGCTGTGTCCATCAACAATTCCTAGACTGCTTTCAAGGTGCACTTTTCTTGGCAGGCTGACACTGTGGCACACTGGGGTAATCTGCCACTTGTAATGCTGGCATCCTATACCTGAGCACCGGTCAGAGTCCTAGATTCTCTGCTTTCAATCCAGCTTCCTACTGATCTGCCAGAGAAGACTGTGGATGACGGTTCAAGTGCTTGAGCCCCTGCTGCACACTTGGGAGACCAGGATACAGCTCCTGTCTGCTGGCTCTAACTGGCTCAGCCCTAGTTGTTGCTGCCTTTTGGGGAGTGAACCAGTGTATGGAAGATGTTTCTCAGTACTTGTCTCTCTGTCCCTCATACTGTTACTTTCAAATAAATGAAAAATTTTAAAAAGACAGGTGCACGGCTGGTGCCGCGGCTCAATAGGCTAATTCTGCATCTGCGGCGCCAGCACACCGGGTTCTAGTCCCGGTCCGGGCGCCGGATTCTGTCCTGGTTGCTCCTCTTCCTGTCCAGCTCTCGGCTATGGCCCGGGAGTGCAGTGGAGGATGGCCCAAGTCCTTGGGCCCTGCACCCACATGGGAGACCAAGAGAAGCACCTGGCTCCTGGCTTCAGATCAGCGTGGTACGCCAGCCGCAGCGACCACCGGGGGGTGAACCAACGGTAAAGGAAGACCTTTCTCTGTATCTCTCTCTCTCACTGTCCACTCTGCTTGTCAAAAAAAAAAAAAAAAAAAAAAAAAAAGACAGGTGCACACATGTTGTTACTTAGATTCATTACCTTACAAAGACCAAATAAACTGATTGGTGAGTTTGACAAACATTACCCGCAGCCTCTGACTTACAGCAATTTTTGTAACTAAGCTAAGCACATTGCTAAATATTTTGAAGTTTACACATAAATATGTTCACACTCAGATATATGTATCTCTTTTTCAGATTTCATATTGTTATTTTACTTAAGGTATACAAGTTTCATATATTTCATATATACAGATTTAAAAACATAGTGATACTGCCTCTCCCTACCATCCTTCTAGCATGAGCTCCAAACCTTCTTCCTCCTCCTTCTCTTATTCACACTCTTAATTTTTACAAAGGTCTGTTTTTCAGTTTACTTTATATTCATAAGGTTAACCCTATACTAAATAAAGAGTTCAACAAATAGTGAGAAGAAAAATCACTGTTCCTCAACAATAGAGACAAGGGCTATAAACAATCATCGGGTCTCAAAATGTCCATTTCTTTTTTTCAATTTTTTGACAGGCAGAGTGGACAGTGAGAGAGAGAGACAGAGAGAAAGGTCTTCCTTTGCCGTTGGTTCACCCTCCAATGGCCGCCGCGGCCGGTGCGCTGCGGCCAGCGTACCGCGCTGATCCGATGGCAGGAGCCAGGTGCTTATCCTGGTCTCCCATGGGGTGCAGTGCCCAAGCACTTGGACCATTATCCACTGCACTCCCGGGCCACATTTTGGGTATTCTATTAGTTTACAGCTATTGGCACTCTTTCTTTGTGTCACCTTAGCTAAAAGCTAAGGAGTTCAGAACAGCAGAAGCAAGAATGCAACATGGGGTTTTGTAAAACTAAAGATCAGGTGGAATGGTTCATTCATACTAGAGTTGGGGAAAGAAGGCCAGTTTTGAAAAGAATTTTATAACACTTTAATCAGATGTGAAATTCGGTTGTGTGTGACGGTGTTGTTTCAAGAAAAACTGTAACCAGGAACTTCACCTTTAGTTGTTGTTGAGATGCGTCACCCAGGAATGCCTGGAGGCTGAGCATATATTCTCTCCCCAGAAATTCCTGTCTGTGCCCGACTCTTCTGACCCTTCTTTCACCTCCTTAGTTCCCTATTTATTTCTCTTCTAATTTTAAAAGGCTTTTCAGTTTCCGTTGCATTATTGTGTATATTTGGCCATCTCAAAGAAGAGGACACTGAATTAGGATTACTGTAAGAAACAGCAGTTGAGCAATTCAAATTCATCCTACTGTGCACCAGAGGTAAAGGTATAGTTATTTTCTCCTCAAACTGCTTTCCCCATAGGGTAAAAGTAACCTGTTAATGGGTCTTAAAAATAAAAATAATCCATATGTGTACTGTTTTATACCCTGCATAGTTTTCAGTAACTTTTAATGGCTGGCAGGTTTTCTATTCTATTCATTAATTATAGTTAAGAATATAAGACTCTAAAATCTTACAGTTATAATATTATTTTTAAAAATCTAAAGTTTGGAATGCAACATTTCTCAATTGATATATTCTGTCAGAAATCATAAATAACCAGCCCATTTTTCTAGGAAACCAGTCTTTCCACCCAAAGATGTAATTAGGAGGGATGGTATTTTTCAAGATGCTGGAAGGCACTCTTTGAGGCCATGGAGAAATGATGAAGTACATCAAAAGAGTCTCTAGAGCAAGTATTTCTAAATTGTAAGAAGACAGTGGTAAGATGCCTGGTAAATATTTTTCATGCATGATACATTCATAAATATACAAGGCCATTGGGAAGGCTTTAATAATAATAGTTAATCCATGCTGAACATAATTTACTATAGGCATTTACATGTGATAATAAATAATAATAGTTAAAATATATTTTAATTCCTTAAATAATTTATGGTATAAATAATTGTATAATATCAGAGAGCCTATAATGAATCTCAGTAAGAGAAGAAATAAACAGGACTCACTATCTTTGGGAGAATTCTAAAGTGAACACTTACAGGGCTTAGGTAAGCCTTTGAAAATGTTGCTTGGTGAAAACTTGGTTTCTCTTTGACCCCTGCGATGGGAGTAATGATGTGTTTAACCACCTGGTGCAAGAGATAGTATGAAAATTGGTAATTAAGAAAATGGATGTGGAGAGGAAAAGCTCAAAAAATTGGCTAGCAATGAAATAAAAAAAATTCATCTAGCCAGAGTAACCACATTTATATCTTGTCTGAAACTTGAATGAGTTCAAGGTGTACTTGAAACAGTAGAAGTATGCAATAAAATGAAAATAATAAGGTGTAAGTACTATTATGGAATGAGTATTTGGTTGAATTATATCCCGGGGTATGCAAATAAGGTGATTGGGATTTTAATTTCAGACTCCTCATTTATCAGAAATGAGGTTTTAACCCTCTTCTGTTAACTTAATGATAAAATATGGATAATTTTAGATGCATTCTTACAGATACTCAAAAACAGGATCATTATTCATTAGACTATGTGGCCCCACAACTGAATTGTTATTATACTACTATATTATTATTTGATGGATGATTTTGGGAAAGTTTGTTTTCTCTTTTTTTAAAATCTAGATCATCTAAAACTCCTCAGGCACTATCACTGAAATACTTTCAGAGTTCTCATGGTTTTAACATATTTAACACATGAGAGAATACTAAAAGTTAAGTACAACAAGGGCTGAGTTTACAAGACTGAACACTACCAGTTGTTGGAGCCTTGGGATATGCCTTTCACAAGTAATGCAGTTTTGTATCTTGCATGATGTGATTGGCAAGTTTTCTTTATAGGTGTAATATTTATATCATTTTCCCAATTTCAAAACATCAGCTTAGTAAGCCAATCTTCCCCACTTTCCCCATCCATAGTAAATATATGTTTATAAGTGTAAATTCATTAAAATTATATATAAGTAAATATATATAATTATATAATACAAGTTCATTAAAATTATAAGTAAATATATGTATTCCTGTTTATTGAATTTATATACACATATATATATATTTCTGAATTAGAATCTTGAAATCCTAGATTAAGAGTTATGAAGGGGTCGGCTTTGTGGCATAATAAGTTAAACCGTAGACTGCAACACCAGCATCCCATATAACTGCTCCACTTCTGATTCAGATCCCTGCCAATGCACCTGGGAAAGTAGCAGAGGATGGCCTAAGTGCTTGGGCCTGTGCAACCATTATGGGGACCTAGAAAAAGCTCCTGGTTCCTGGCTCCTGGCTTCTGGCTTTGGCCTGGCCCAGCCTTGACCTGGCCATTGTGGCCATTTGTGGAGTGAACCAGCAGATGGAAGACTCCTGTCCTGCCCCTCCCCATCCTGCCTCTCCCTCTCTCTGTCTCTCTGTAACTCAGTCTTTCAAATAAATAAAATAAAATAAATATTGAATAAAAAAGAGAGTCCTGAAAAAAAGATTAGTAATTGTTAGGTCACACTTATCCAGGTCCTTGTTAGAGACTGTGATAAATACTAGCACAGATAGAATGCTGAATGATCTGTTTTAGAAAGAATAAAAAGAAATATAACAGTTAGTCAGTGGTTTTGTGTCTTTTAAAAGACCAGCATATATTTTCCTGTTTAGTGCAATGACCTAAAAGTGTTTCTATGGCATTCAGCCCATAGAGACTCTTAACAAGCTGTGGACTCACACACAAGGTACTCATCAATCTTTTTTTCTGTCTGAATGTTAGGTTGACAAACCTCTCCAGTAGAATAAAAGGTGAAATAAATTGCCAGGTTCTAATTTAATACCTAGTTTCCATGCTAAATAATTATGATCATGATGGAAACTTTGATAGAATGGTAATGAAAAGCACAATCTATAATGTGTAATGTATCAACTGAAATTTTATATTAGATTTTTTTCAGCAGGCGTGGTTTCTATGCAGCTGCAAAATAAAAAAGGCATTAGGTATCAAAACCAGAATACTAAAGCCCCAGCCCACTTCCCCAAAGAATACATTTTGATGTGAGCATACCCACCCACACACATATGTAATAAAAATAACAGGGTAACATTATGATTTAGTTGAGAAAATATGAGCAAATTTAGATATGTAAAACAATTCACAGAAACATAGACAAGGAGAGCTTGTACACAGGCTTTCAAGGGAAAAAGGAAAGAGAGCAATAAAGTGCATTTTACAATCCACTGCATACTGTCTGATCTTGACTTCCTTTGACTTAAAACCCTTTAACGGCTCCAACACCACCAGGATTTTTACTTCCTGGAACAAACCTCACTTTCTCATTTCACATTTTTCATGCATTCATTCATTTATCAATCATGTGAACATATATTTGGCATTTACACCAACGAATGTACTAAGATGCTGCTACAACAGTAAACTGATACAATCTACTCGGAGTGATAGACACTAAGTAATGACAAAAAGACATGTGACAGTATTTACCCAGTTAGTTCTTAGAAGGAGAGATACCTGGTGCATTCAACATGGAACGCTTAACGGTCTACCATTTTCAGGCAGAAGAAAAAGCAAAGGCAAAAGCCCTATAGAAGGAAGGAAAAGGATGAAGTTGAAAAATTGCAAAAGGAAAACTAGATTCTGTAGAGGACTGTAGGTATAGAGGAGAGGAAGGTGGGTGATAAGAGAAGGAGGTGGATGTCAGTTCTTTCAGACTTCTATATGCTGAGTTTTGGCATTTATCCTTAGGATGTTGAGAAACCATTAATGTGTTTAGACAACCCACATCCCACAGGTCAGATGTGGCCCATTGCTTGTTTTGTAAATAAAATATTATTGAAATACAGTCACATCCATTCACTTACACAGTCTCTGTGGGTGGTTTTGAGCTAAAACGGCAGTGTTGCTTATTTGCAGCAAAGACCATACAACCTGCAAGGTTGAAAATACTTTTCTCCCCTTTACAAAAAACTTCACCAACTTTGATCTAAGATATTAAAGTGGCTTGCAAGGAGAGAATGGATTTGAGGAAGTAAGAATAGAAATGGGAAGATCAGTTTAAAGAATGTTGATTTTAGTAGTACTGGACACAAGACCAAACCCTTATATTGTAAATGCAGGACCCAGCCTCTCATCTGTTTCCCTTAGCCCAATATGTCTTTGCTTGTCCTTTATCAAAAGGAATTTACTGAACTGCGGGAGTGATGTAGCTGATCAAACAAGGTTCTAATCACCAGACTCAAGAAGTCACTTGCTTCTCCAGAAGATAAAATCCTGTTGGTCAATGTTGTCGAGAGCTGTTTTTAGGGGAATTACAGGTCCAGGCAGAAAAATTTCAGGTTTGGGGCAGACGGTACCCACCACTTAACATTTTACCACCCTCTCCCACCACAGACCAACTTAATCCCACCTCACCATCATAAAAGTACCTAAAGAGCACAGCATCACTGACAAATCAAAGGTCAGGAGCATCACCAATCAACCAGGAACATAGACATGATTTGAACCTGCATTTCTCAACCCGTTTCAGTCTACAAGAACCTTCACCCCCAATTCCTCAGGATCCTTGGAATTAAGCAAAAGCTGCTTTGCTCTGCACTTTGCACTATATACCTACTTTCTCCTACCACCCCAATGTCAGTGATTGGCTTTCTGTGCGTGGGGTAAGCAGATGGACCTAGATTTGGGGATTTTATAGCAATACCTCCAACTAATTTTGTGACATTGTTCTGCAGTATTCAGAGATGCTAGTTTGAATCAAGTAGTGTTGATGAAGAAGATATGGAGCTAATGATAAGATTTGATAAAGATTTAGGAAAAAAAACTGTGCAGAAATTGATGAATTATTAGATAAACTGCATGAAGGAGTGGGAAGTTTTAGAGAAATACATTTCGTATTTATGTCTGGTACTGTTAAGTGGATAGTACTGTCATTTTCTAGAAGTGTACCAGTTTTTAGGAAGAAGATTATAAATATAATTTTGAACATGTTGGGTTTGGGTTGTTGTTGAAACATCCAAGAAGAAATGTAAAGTTTTCAATTGGGGATGCAGCTCAGATAAGAAATTTGAGCTAGACATAAAAATGTATGACCATATGTGAATTGAAGCATGGGTAGGGATGGTATTTCCTGGAAGAATATCATTGCCTGGAAAGAGAAATTTACTGTAAGCCTTGAGAAATTCAAATGCTTTGGAGTGAGGTAGACTGAGATGTGCTGCAAAGAAGAGAAGGAAGGGAGCATATTACAAAGGCAGAGAAAGCTTGCTTTCAGAGAAAACTATAAAAAAGTATGTCTTAAGAAAGGCAGAGTCGACAATGGTGGGAGAGCACTAAGAAAAAGTCAATTGGATGTAGGTCAATAGAAATCATCCATGGCCTGAGGAAGACTTAACTGTAGTGACAGAGGCTGAAGCAAGACTCTTACAAGATCAAAGTAAAAATTGAGGATTTATAGACTGGTTGTATAGGCAATCCTTTTCATCTACCTGTAAGGAGGGAAAAACAATATTATGTTTAAAGATTTGTGTATCTATTTGAAAGTCAGAGTTACAGAGAGGGAGAGACAGAAAGAAGGCTCTTCCATCTGCTGGTTCATTTCCTAGATGGCTATGATGGCCAGGCCTCAGCCAGTCCAAAGTCGGGAGCCAGAAGCTTTATCCGGGTCTTCCATGTGGGTAGCAGGTTCACAAATACTTGGGTTATCCTCCTCTGATTTTCCTGAGTCATTATCAGGGAGCTGGATTGGAAGTGGAGCAATCGGGACACTACCAGGTGCACATATGGGGTATACAGGTGGTGGTTTTACCCAATAGGCCACAATGCCAACCCTGGGAGAAACAATATTTCATAGATGTACCTGACCCTGGGCAACTGGCAAACTTAGCCCTCCACCTGAAAATATTTCTTTAGTGTTCTACCTTCCCACAAGGGGGTTTGTTCCATAATTTCCCACATAACTCTCATTGTAGCACATATATATTCTTTCACCACTGGCTGTCTTTTATTAAAGTGTATTTCCCTTGAGTGGGAGAGTTGAGTCATTCTTACCATTGCACTCTCAGCACTTGGCTCTCAGTAAGTCTCTGCAGATTTAAAAAGCATAAAAGTAAAAATGTAACAGATTTCCCAGAACCTTCTATGTGTTTGTGTTTATGTGTGTGTGTACACAAAGCATTTATACATGTTTCCAGTTTCTTTGTTTTTATTTATTATTTTTATATATTTTTTAATTGATAAAATTGTACACATGGATAACATGGTGTTTTGACATATGAACACACTGTGGAGTGGCTAAATCAAATAAGTTAATAGCCATTATCTCACACATACTGAAGATTTTTTTGAGGTGAGAACATTTAAAATCTACACACTTCACACTTTTACAACAGATTGTTATTAACTATAGCCACCATGCCATACAGATAAATAAAATATATTCCTCCTGTCCAACTGAAATTTTCTATCTTTTGACCAATATCACTCCAGTTTTACCCACAACACTCACTCCTGGTAATCAATCTATTTTAGTTTCTGTCTCTACATTTCACTTTGTTCAGATTCCACATGAAAGTGAGATCATGCAGTATTTAACTTTTTGTGTCTGGTTTATTTCACTTTGTGTGTGTAATGTTCTCCAAACTCATTCATGTAGTTATCCATGACAGAATTTCCTTATTTTTAAAAACCAGAGAGTGTTCTATCATGTATATGTGCCACATTTTCTTTATCTCTTCATTTGTTGATGGTCACAGACATTCATCTCATTACTGTTGTGAATAGTGCTGCAATAAATATGGGAGAGCAGGTGTCTCTTCAGCAGATTGATTTTATTTCTTCGGACATGTAACTATAATTGGGATTGCTGAGTCATACAGTGTTTCATTTTAAATTATTTGAGGAACCTCCTTACTGTTTTCTATAATGGCTGCACTATTTTGCATTTCTACTAATCACACACAAGTGTTTCCTTTCCCTACATCCTTAAAAATACTTGCAATATTTTATCTTTTTAATAATTGCCACCTTAACAGGAGTGAGGTGATATCTCTTTGTGGCTTTAGTTTGCATTTCCATGACCATTACTGGTGTTGAGCATTTTTAAATATAACCGTTGGTCATTTGCTTATCTTTTGAGAAATGGTTTTCAGGTTCTTCATCCATTTTTACAGTGAGGTTATCTGTTTTCTTGGAATTCGGTTGTTGGAGTTCCTCATTATTATAGATATGAAGCCCTCATCAGATGTATAGTTTGTAAGTATTTTCTCCCATGTTATAGGTTATGTTTTTATTCTATTGAGTGTTTCCTTTCATACATTAATACTGGTTTTTCAATCCAGTATGTCATCAGGAGGTGATTAGTCTAATCTTTTGTCTTAACCCAAACATTGTTAAAGAAACCATTTTCTTATGCTTCTATGACATAGCTTTAAAATTATTAGGTTAATTTAAATTGAAATAGTTAAAATCTAAAATATTTAGTAACATGCTAATAGATGGTGATTACTTTTGATTAACCTTTCACAAAGCATAATATTCTCCAGTAGAACCAATCATGAGATACAAAGCTCTCCATACATATGTCCTAAGCATGCACATTTCCCCCAAATATGAAAATTAAACAATAGTTGAACATACTTACTTTTGGAAATTTCAAATTCTTAAATATATATATTTATTTGAAAGGCAATAAAAAACAAACTGATAGATCAGTATATGCCTTCCACTGGTTCTTTCCCTAAATACCTGAATCCACCAGGATTGGGCCAGCCTGAGTCGAGGACTAGAACTCCAGAACTCAGTCCAGGTCTCCCATGTGGTGGCATGGACCCAACTACATAAGACATCATCTTCTGCTTCCCAGGTGCATAATAGCAGGAGGGTGGGACTGGAAACAGAGTTTAGACTCTAACTCAGGTGTTCTGATTCAGAGGGAGGTATCCCAAGCAGAGGCTAATTGCTGCACCAAATGCCCACCCACAAACATTTTTAACTGAGGCCAAGTGTAAGAAAAATATTTTAGAGTGTATTTTATGAAAATTTAGGTGTAACAATATAGAAAGAAGTTTATTTTAGTCAAATATCTTAAACTGGCTACCAAATAATTCATAGATGTTATTTTTGAATGTAAAGAAGTATTTTATACCATAAATAATGTGTTGCTTTTTAACAGAAGGAAGTACATTTCTCTATATTTATATGAGATGGATGAAAGTAATCTACCCACCACTTGTCACCTCAGATCTGAGGTAGCATCATGGGATCCCAGGCAACTGCTGGAAATAGCACATTCTTTTTTTTTTTTTTTTTTTTCAAAAGAACGTATGTTCAACAACGGTGTGACTGCTGATGTTGCCTGGGAATAAATTAATTCATTTCCCGCACAAAATAGTAATAAAAAGCTAGAGAAGCACACTCAAGTCTCTTTGCCATTGCTGAACACTGAAGCCAGGATTTTGAGGTCAATTTCGTCCTGTGTCATGGAGCTCAAAGCCTCCTATGAAACCTGGTAAACATATTTTGTTAAAATTATATTCTTTTAATTACTTGACAATGGGGCGAAGAGAGAAAGAGAAGAGAGAGAAAGAGATCACCCATCTGTGGTTTCACTCCCCAAAGGCTAGAAACAAGAGGCCTGGGCCAGGAGGGAGCTGTAGATCTCCCACACTAGGGGCAGGGACCCAATTATTGAGCCATCATCTGTTGCCTCCAAGGGTGCATAATAGCAGGAAGCTCGAATTGAGAGTGAAGGCAGGATTTGAACCCACGCACTCCAACAGAGGATGTGGGAGTCACAACCACTGCAGCAAACAGCTGCACCTCTTCTAATTCTTATTTATTGAAGGATCACATTTTTAGGAAAATATTTTAAGGTAATTAACAATATTTTGACTTTCAGAAATCAGAATAAATCCACTTCAGATGTAATAAGATTAAGTATAAGGACACATCCATGCCCCCAAGATAAACTATTTCAAGAAGGAAAATCAGAATTACTGATTTCATTCCGTTCTTCTACTTTTCTCAAAGAACTATTCCAACCAAGATATAAAATGAAATGCTATTTTGAAAACAAAGTCATTTGAATGCCTGGATCCTAGGCTTTTTCTAGTTCTATTTTCAAATAAAAATTTGTGTGACACATTTTATTTTGGTTCCCATGCAATTTGATATGTCAAAAGGAATTGAGAAAATCATATTCTACATAGTTTTTCTTGTTGTTGAGCTTTCTATTACTAAATTGGAACCAATATATAACCTCAATTTATAATGATGGGAAGCATTTGAAAGTATCTACATGTAGCAAACATGAGATATCTTCTGCTAGTAGAAAGGATTTATTGATCTACTATTTAAAAATTTATCTTTATTTTCATATAAGAAAAATTCAGCTTGATTTTCAAAAAAAATAAGTTAGACACAAGGTTTAATACTTAGAATTTATTGATGATTTATAGGAAAAACTGCATAATACAAAAATGGAATATTAGTTTACTGTTAAATTTGAAAACATTTACCCACATTAAGAGTTCATAAAATATTATAATTAGTACCTGATAGAAATGCATAAGTATTTTAACATTTTACTGAAAATCTACTACTCAAAAAGCTTAAAATTGACTTATTGCTTAAGATTTATTTACTGACTATATTATTCAGTAGTTTAAAATGTTATATTTCATAAATAATTTTAGAAAAACATTGAAACTAATTGGACTTTGAAAAGAAAAGCTGATGTATAATTATATATTATTTCAAACACTGTTTAATATCAAATAAAGGGGCCAATGTCAAATTTATCAGTGATAAAAATGTGTTAACTCAAAGTCCCAACATGAAGATTTAGATAAATTCATAGCAAATTGCATGGAAAATAAAATACTTTATAAACACTTATAAAGTCATTTCTGCTTATGTAATGCTGGATTCACACAATCACAACAGCTCTGAGCTCAGCTGCTGAAGAAGGACACAGATGAACAAGACATGGTCTCTGTTTTCAAATGGAAGCCAGTCCAGTAGTGGAGGCAGAGAAGTCAGGAACGATCATATCAGCCAGAGAGGTTATATCTAGTGCTCTAAAGCACAGAGCAGGCTTCTTTTCATTTGACCGGCAAAAACATTTAATTCCAGACTGTTATCTTTTCTTCTGCCATATACAGAGCTGCCAAAAGATAGTTACTTAATTGCCAAAGAAATAATTATGTATTTTCATGTGCCAAGTCTTGTAGAGTTTGGAATGTAAGAAAATATATTTTTGCACACACATGCACACGTAATTCATAACAGGTGCCAAGGAAAGTAGTCAAGTAAATGAAAAGGTAAACTGTTGAAATTCCCCTGTTTAGAAAACCATTGATAAACTATCTTCAATTTTCATTTAGTGCTTTTTAAACCACATTGTTTTCTTACTGTCTACTGACAGTGCTATTTTTGTTAAATTCCTATATGGGAAAGTATAATTAAAGAGCAATTACAAATACTGGATAAATTAAAATAATGTAAACATTAAAATAAGGTGAAAATTAAATTAAATTTACATAAACAAAATAGATGATAGGAATTAAGTATGAGTAATTGAGAGAAATAGTTCTCTAAAACTGAGAATGAAATTTGGCTATAAGTTATATTACAAAAAATAAGAATATTTTAAGTACTTTTATATGATTTCAAATTTACATGGATATTACAAGAATAGTATGAGGATTTCTGACATATTCTTGTTGGATATTCACTAATTGATTATATTTCCAGTTTCTGATACCTGTGTAACTTTATAATTATAGATTTAAGTGTTCTTATATGTGTGCACAATTTTTGGGTAACTTCAAATTGTTTGGAGATATGCTGCTTTAATTCCACATACTTGTCTACTTGTCTGCATTTCCTAAGAACAAGGACATTCTCTTACATAACTAAAGTAAAAATATTAATATTGATAAGTTGAACATAATGCAATACTACTAGCTAATCCACAGACAAAATTCCATCGATTATCTAAATGACATTTTTGCTTTTTGGTCTTGGACCTGTTCCAGGGTTGCAAAACACTCATTTGTTACATCTCAGATGCCTGTGTTTGGGCTTCTTGTCATCCTTTTCTGTCTTCCTTCACATTGATAATTATGAAGAGCTCTGTGCATGCATTTTTGGCAATATCCTTTGATTTAAATTTGTCTGGTGTCTCATTATTAAACACAGAGTTGTGCATTTTTGGCAGAAATACCACAAACATGGCTTTATGTTCCTCCCAGTGCAGCTTCTCGGAAAGCGCATGATTCTGATCACCCTGTTTACTTTGACTAGGTGGTTCCAGCAGGTGTAATTTGCTATCTACCACAATCTAAAGGCATGAACTTCTGTGACACCCACACTTCCAATCCAACATATCCCACAGCATATGACCTAATTTTCCACATATCCCTCCTTGTAATTCATACTGATTTTGTCATTCTACACTCTCACATAAATGTCTCAGAAATGTTATTATAAAATTAATAACTTATTTGCAGGATTTTTTCAATGTGATATGATTATGCCATTATTCATCAATCTTTCCCTCACCATGGGTTGCTACTGATGACTTGTTAACTCCATCATTCCTTTAGCCTCCAATTGTATGCTTTCTGACATGTGGAAGAGTTTTTTTTTCCCCCCTTGGTTATTTTTATCAGTATATGTGTATGGGTTTCTACTTCATTTGCTAAGTTATACTCTGTTGATCTCATTCATATATGATCATTATTGGGAAAGGTGGAGCCTATTCAATCAGTTTCCTGTCTTCTTTGGACACAGTCATTATTCTTTAGGTATTTCATTACTAATTGGATAATTTAAAAATATAGCTTCATTTTGAAATTTTCTGCCCTTCATCCTGGAATTAGCTATTTCTCCCTGTAGTGTAGATTTTCTTTGGTGAAGAATAAAATTTAGAGGGAAAAAAAGACCTGGGCACTAGGTTTGCTTCTTATAACCGGTTCTGTAAGTGTGCTCATCACTAGTGCCTCAATAGTACTCACACATTCTTATGCAATCATATCTTCACAAACACATAATCTGTATCTATCTATCTATCTATCTATCTATCTATCTAATCTATCCATCTATTTATCATTATCTACACCTTTCTACTGATACCTCCAACAGAGTGACACACTATCTATTTCTCTGCATATTCTATTTTTTATAGCTACAAATTTCCTCCTCCCTCTCTTATTCCCATTCCTATTTTTCACTGAGATCTATTTTCAATTGACTTCGTAAACATAAGATTAACTCTAAGTTAAGAGTTCAACAAATAGTATGAAGTGAAAAAAAACAAAACAAAACAAAACAAAACAAAAAAAACCCTGTTCTTTAACAGTCAAGACAAGGGCTGTTAAAAGTCATTGCTTCTAGAAGTGTAATTTCATTTCTTTCTTTCTTTTTTTTTTTTTTTTGACAGGCAAATTTAGACAGTGAGAGAGAGAGAGAGAAGAGAGAGAGACAGAGAGAAAGGTCTTCCTATCCATTGGTTCACTCCCCAAATGGCCGCTATTGCCAGAGTGCTGCAGCCGGCACACTGTGCCAATCCAAAGCCAGGAACCAGGTGCTTCCTCTTGGTTTCCCATGCGGGTACAGGGCCCAAGCACTTGGGCCATCCTCCACTGTCCTCCTGGGCCACAGCAGAGAGCTGGACTGGAAGAGGAGCAACCAGGACAGAATCTGGCGCCCCAACCAGGACTAGAACCTAGGGTGCTGGTGCCGCAGGCAGAGGATTAGCCAAGTGAGCCGCGGGGCCGGCCAATTTCATTTCTACAGATTTCCTTTTAGGTGCTCTATTAGTTATCACAGATCAGGGAGAATAAATGGTATCTGTCCCTTTGGGACAGGCTTATGTCAGTGAGTATGATGTGCTCCAGATTCATCCATTTTGTTGCAAATGACTAGAGTTCATTTTTTTTACTGCTGTGTAGTATTCCATAGAGTACATATACTATAATTTCTTTATCCAGTCTTCGGTTGATTCCATGTCTTAGCTATTGTGAATTGAGCTGCAATAAACATGGGGGAGCAGATAACTCTTTTATTTGTTGATTTCATTTCCCTTGGGTAAATTCCCAGGAGTAGAATGGCTGGGTCATATGGAGGTCTATATTCAGATTTCTGAGTTATCTCCATACTGTCTTCCATAGTGGCTTTACCAGATTACATTTCCACCAACAGTGGATTAGGATACTTTTCCCCCACATCTTCACCAGCACTTGTTGTTTGTTGATTTTCTGTATGAAAGCCATTCTAACTAGGGTGAGGTAAAACTTCATTGTGGTTTTGATTTGCGTTTCCCTGACAGCTAGTGATTGTGAACATTTTTTCATGTGTCTGTTGGCCATTTGTATTACCTCTACATTATCCCTCTTAGTAGTTTTTTTGTCTGTTCTACTTAATATGACTGGTTTAATTCTGTAATTAATACACAGTTATTCTTAAGTGTTGAAATTTAACTGAAATGTGATCCCTGTTAAACATAAGAGTAGGAATAAGAGAGGGAAGAGATATATAATTTGGGACATGCTCAAGCTGACTTGCCCCAAATGGTAGAGTTAGAAACATACCAGGGGATTCCAATTCAATCCCATCAAGGTGGCATGTACCAATGCCATCTCACTATTTCAAGTGATCAATTTCAGTTCACAATTGATCATAATGAAAGGACTAAGAGTCAAAGGGAGCACATAAACAAGTCTAGTACCTGCTAACACTAACCGATAGAATAAATAAAGGGGAGAGTGATCCAACATGGGAAGTGAGATACTCAGCAGACTCATAGAATGGCGGATGTCCTAAATAGCACTCTGGCCTCAGAATCAGCCCTAAAGGCATTCGGATCTGGCTGAAAAGCCCATGAGAGTATTTCAGGCATGGAAAGCCAAGACACTCTGGCAAAAGATCTCTGTGAGTGAGATCTCAGTGGAAAGAACAGGTCTTCAAAGAAGGAGGTATCTTTCTCTGAAGGGAGGAGAGAACCTCCACTTTGACTATGACCTTGTCTAAACAAGATAAGAATCGGAGAACTCAGAGGGCTTCCATAGCCTTGGGAAATCATGACTGGAGCATAGGGAGATTACTGATGCCATAAACAGGAGTGTCAATTGGTAAAGTCGACAACAGGAGTCACTGTGCACTTACTCCTCATGTAGGATCTCTGTCCTTAATGTGCTGTGCATTGAGATTTAATGCTATAACGAGTACTCAAACAATATATTTCACTTTGTGTTTCTATGGGGGTGCAAACTGTTGAAATCTTTACTTAATGCATACTAAACTGATCCTCTGTAAAAAAAAAAAAAGAAATTATCAATTCCCAACTTGACTCTCACTGGGATTAAACATGACAATAGGTCTGATCTGATTTCATCATCATTTAAAAAAAATCATCTATTATTCCTCACTTTATGTTTCTGTGTGGGAGCAAACTGTTGAAATCCTTACTTAATGTATACTAAGCTGATCTTCTGTATATTAAGATAATTGAAAATGAATCTTGATGTGAATGGAAGGGGAGAGGGAGTGGGAAAGGGGAGGGCTGTGGGTGGGAGGGACGGTATGGGGGGGAAGCCATTGTAATCCATAAATCGTACTTTGGAAATTTATATTCATTAAATAAAAGTTAAAAAAAAGAAAAATGACTCTTTCAGTCCTTTGCCCATTTCTTAAGTGGGTTGTTTGTTTTGTTGTGGAGTTTCTGGATCTCTTTATATATTCTGATTGTTAATCCTTTATCAGTTGCATAGTTTGCAAATAATTTTTCCATTCTGTCAGGTGACTCTTCATTTTCCTGTTTCTTTTGCAGTACAGAGGCTTTCAATTTTATGGAATCCCATATATTATTTTTGGCTTTTATTGCCTGTGCCTCTAGGGTCTTTTCCAAGAACTCTGCCTGTGCCAATATCTTGCAGGTTTTTCCCAATGTTCTCTAATAATTTGAGGGTGTCATGTCATAGATTTAGGTCTTTAATCCATGTTTAGAGGATTTTTGTGTAAGGTGTAAGGTAGGGGTCCTGTTTCATACTTCTGCACGTGGAAATCCAGATTTCCCACCATTTGTTGAATAGACTGTCCTTGCTCAAGGGGTTGGTTTTAGATCCTTGATCAAATATAAGTTGGTTGTAGATGTTTGGATTGATTTCTGGTGTTTCTTTTCTGTTTCATTGGTCTATCCATCTGTTTTTGTACCAGTACCAAGCTGTTTCGATTACAACTGCCCTGTAGTATGTCCTGAAATCTGGTATCGTGGTGCCCCCAGCTTTGTTTTTGTTGTGTAAGATTGCTTTAGCTATTCAAGGTATCTTGTGTTTCCATATTAATTTCAGCATAATTTTTCTATATCTGAGAATGTCTTTGGTATTTTGATTGGCATTGCATTGGATCTGTAAATTGCTTTTGGAAGAATGGACATTTTGATGATATTGATTCTTCCAAACCATGAACATGGAAGTTTTTTTCCATTTTTTTGTATCTTCTTCTATTTCTTTTTTTTTAATGTTTTGTGATTCTCATCATAGAGATCTTTGACATCCTTTGTTAATTTATTCCAAGGTATTTGATTTTTTGTAGTAATTTGAATGGGATTGATCTTGGAAGTTCATTTTCACCTTTGGCATGGTCTGTGTATCCAAAGCTGTTGATTTTGGTATATTGATTTTAAATCCTGCTACTTCATCATGCTTTACTGCCAGCGGCTTAAGCTGCCACAATCTGGTCTCACCTCACTCTTGAACACGGCTGTGGAGGCTCTTGGCTGCTGAGATCCTGAGTTGTGGGCTTCCATGCCTTCCATGTAGGTCCACTGTGTCCCTCTAATTTGTGTAGTTTCCTTTGCCATTTTCTCCCTAACTCTTCCCTGAGACTATACTGTCTCTGCGTTTTTTCCCCTTGAAAGTCATACTAATTTCAACACTTCTGAAACTATTCAAAACAACTAAGAGGAAACCCTCTCAAATCCCTCTATGAGGCCAGCATCACATAATTCAAAAACCAGAAAAAGATACAACAAAGAAAGAGAACTACAGAGTAATATCACTGATGAACACAAAATACTAGCTAGTCGAATCTTACACCACATCAGAAAGATCATTCACCTGGATGAAATGAGATCGATCCATGGGTGGCAGGGGCCCAAGTACTTGGGCCATCTTCCACTGCTTTTCCCAGGCCATTAGCAGGGAACTGGCTTAAAATGGAGTGGCTGTGACTTGAACTGGCTCCCATGTGATGCTAATATCATAGGTGATGGCTTTACTGACTGTGCGACAATGCCAACCTTGTAAACAGATTTCTTATCCTGTTAAAAAAAATACATTTGTTCTGGTTTAATGTGTATGAAATAGTATCTCCTAATCTTGAAATGAAAAATGTATTTCCAATATAAAAGTTTTCCAGAAATGAAAATCTCCTTTGAATACCATGGTATAGTCTTTTTCACCACAATCAACTTTGCTATAATTATTTCTAAGGGTCTTTTTTCCATTACAAAGGTATTAGTATCATTTCTGCCATATTTGTAACTTTTTTTTTTTTTTTTGACAGGCAGAGTGGACAGTGAGAGAGAGAGACAGAGAGAAAGGTCTTCCTTTGCCGTTGGTTCACCCTCCAATGGCCGCCGCGGCCAGCGCGCTGTGGCCGGCGCACCGTGCTGATCCGATGGCAGGAGCCAGGTACTTCTCCTGGTCTCCCATGGGGTGCAGGGCCCAAGCACCTAGGCCATCCTCCACTGCACTCCCTGGCCACAGCAGAGAGCTGGCCTGGAAGAGGGGCAACCGGGACAGAATCCGGCGCCCCGACCGGGACTAGAACCCGGTGTGCCGGCGCCGCTAGGCGGAGGATTAGCCTAGTGAGCCACGGCGCCGGCTATATTTGTAACTTTTAAATGGGATCTGAATTCTGTTAACTGCCTTCATAACATTTTTCTTGCTCTGTTCATCTCTTTTTCTTTGTTGTTGTTCTTCATATCACTCAATCAAATCAGTTACCATGAATGACAGTCTACTTTGCTTGTACTGCTAATTTTAGATCTAGTATTACTCTTCTGCTCCTTAGTACCCTTCTATTTCTCATCTTTTTATGCCGAACAGTTGTATTTTCTTTACAGTTATTTCCTTTTGGCTTTTTGACCTTTTGTTTCATTTTAATTGTTTATTTCTTTAGTATTAAAATGTATTTTTTAACATTTTGCCACATTCACCTCAAATTTAGACATTATATACATATATATATACATAATATCTTTTTTTGAAAACAGAGATATTAATATCACAAAAAGAAGGATTAATGACAATGATCATAATGTTACAGGAATTCAGAAGTGGTTCTTATTCTCACAGTAATGAAGAATCACCACACGGACAGTGAGGGTGAGCAAAAGCGAAAGTTTCATTGAGAGAGATTTTACAAAGACCTGTAGAGCATTGAGAAGCAGGACTCATGCTCCCCAGGAAGGGTATCTGAAGGAGGGGTCCTTCAAGGTCTGCAAGTTGGGAGCTTACACAGGGAGTGCATATCCACTGATCCATCCTTCCACAGAGTTTTCATATGTCAGGGATCCCTTTGTTTATCTATCTATCTATCTATCTATCTATCTATCTATCTATGTGTGTGTGTATCTGTGTCTCTCAGGAGGCAGGCATAGTTACTGATCAGTTAACAAATGTTGCCTGCTAACCCTTTGAGAGATGTGACAATTGAGAAGTATTATTGACCTGATCAATTAAGGGAGGTTATACTAACCTTTTCAGTTGCTAAGCACTTGAGCCTAGTTTCTTGTATGGGACTCATTGTGTTCACTCATTCTCTGTTATTTCCCTTACTGCCTCCTCACATTCCCTCCTCCCAGGTGGAATCTCTATTAACCCTCTTAGTGCCTCACAATAACATGAGAGACTATAAATCTTTACTGAAAACTTAGAGTTTTTCTAAAATATTTTATTTACATTTTATAAAAATTTATTTTTTGCCTGCATGCTTACATTAATGTTTCTCTTATTTCATTTTTGTGATTTCAGGCAAATACCTATTCCAGAATAAGCAAGAAAAAATGGTGTAGAAAAAAATATACAGTAATATCTCCATCCTCCCTCTCCATATTTACTCACTGCTTCTCATTTTGCTGTTTACTAGGAATTCCTACAACAAAGTGTTATATAAAAACTCACATGAAAGGAAAAATAATGCAGTGAACTTTTTAAGGCAAAATTGAATTGGAGCTCAAGATAAATGGAAAAACTGAAAGAGTTGCTTTTAAAAGGTCTTCTATTCCAGATTGAATGATCTGGGTACAGATTGAATGATTCAGGGTACTAAAAGACCTTGCATATATAAATGACGTAGTCATGTTCAAAAATCATGTTTAAAAAGGAATTGTAGAGAACATTAGAGTGGTCAGGAGCAGTAGGTTAATAACCTGTTTTCCAAAAACATTGTGCTTCACATACAACAGTTTGATAAATTTGATATGTTTATTACAAAAATTAACATCCATTAAAAATAACATGCCATGAATATTAATTAAGTAATTAAGTAATTACTTAGCATTTATACAAAATGTGAAGTCTAGCATTTAAGTTCAGTCTGTCCAACTGCAGTATTCAGAACCAATTAACCTATTACTGAGGATTGGTAAGTTTAAAGGTTAGTAGGATGTTACTAGGTGAATATCATTCATTTAGTGGAAGAGTCCATATAGAATAGTAGATTAGAATAATGACTTTAAAATAAGACTATCTCATTTGGATTTCCAGCTTTTCTGTTTACTGTGTAGATGCCTTGGTTCAGGTTGCCTAATTTCTCCCTGTATTTGTCTGCAAATTTGAAGAGGCTAATGCTTCCTAACTCATGTGACTGTTGTAAAATTAAGATGAGAGTAAATATGTAATGGATTTAGATATAATTGCCTTTTATATAATAAGTGCTGAAGAAGCACAATTATAATTATGATGATTCCAGATTTCATCAAAACTTTTAAGAAAATCAAGAGAGACTCATGTAAGTGTCTAAACAATATGGGATAAGCAGACCCATAGAGATTAAGCTAAAGTTGTTTTATCAGGGTTCTTTCTGTTCAATATTTTATTTGATTAAATATTTATTTATTAATTTGAAAGAGTTAAAGATAGGGAGGGAGGTAAAGAGGAAAGGGAGAGAGAGAGGAAGAGAGAGAGAATCTTTCATCTGCAGGTTCACTCCCTAAATTACTGCAACAACCAGGGCTGGGCCAGACTGAAGCTAGGAACCAGGAGCTTCATCCAGGCCTCCTACATGCATGGCAGGGGCCCTAGTACTTGGGTCATCTTTCACTGCTTTTCCCAGGCCATTAGCAGGAATCTGTATTGTAAGTGGAGTAGCTGGGACAAAACTGGTGCTCATATGGGATGCCAGCATTATAAATGGTGACTTTACCCTCTACACCACAGCGCTGGGCCCTCTGTAAAATATTTTAAACCAGTAACATAAACAAGCAAATTAAAATACAAATTTTGCAGATGACAAATCTGAGTAGTTAACATATTAGAAGACTGAACCATGATTCAAAAGAGTTGAAGGATACACTTATATCAGCAAGTTGAATTTTAGTATGCCTGAGTAGAAATTTGCATATTTGCTTTTCAAAGAGTTAACAACCAGAACAATAATCCTGGTATGAACCAGCAACAGTCAATGGTTGTCACAAGAAATAATATAATTTAAAATCATATTAGGGCAATTATAATAGTTTCATCAGACACTGCCAGTCTCACAGAATTTACAATATTTTGCTCAATGAAATTTTTATCAGAAATACTGACAAAGTGGAAGACTCCATACTATAGTATAGGGAGCTTTTGAAAATTCATGCCATAGAAGGACATTTGAAAATAATAACTTAATGACATATATTGATAAAACCTTAATTTAGGGATTTTTCCCCCTTATTTAAAGACTTCAATGTGGAAGATGATTGATACTTAGTTTTTTTCTAATTAAAGAAAAAAATCGGCCAGTGCCGCGGCTCAATAGGCTAATCCTCCGCCTGCGGCGCTGACACCTCGGGTTCTAGTCCTGGTCAAGGCGCCGGATTCTGTCCTGATTGCCCCTCTTCCAGTCCAGCTCTCTGCTGTGGCATCGGAAGGCAGTGGAAGATGGCCCAAGTCCTTGGGCCCTGCACCCCATGGGAGACCAGGAGAAGCACCTGGATCCTGGCTTCGGATCAGCACGGTGCACTGGCCACAGCAGCTATTGGGGGGTGAACCAACGGAAAAAAGGAAGACCTTTCTCTCTGTCTCTCTCTCTCTCACTGTCTAAATCTGCCTGTCCAAAAAAGAAAGAAAGAAAGAAAGAAATCTATTAGGCCACTAGATAAAAATTATAGGTATACAGAATTATCTGGATATGATGACAATATATTAATTCACTTTTTAAAATAGAGACTGGATTGCATTTTCTATGCTTCTGTATGACAGGCATTGTCCTAGGTCTTATTTTGACCATGTTCAAATCAACCACAAAAAGAAATTCCCAGTAAGGCACTGTTAGTCCCTCTGTACAGACAAGAATGTGTGCCTAGACTGGAAACCAGCCTCTCTAGTGTGGTGCACCCTAGAGCACACAGAGATGAGCACTTAGTGCAGAGCTGGTGATTTCAACAGCATCGCCAGCCAGTTTCCTTTACTGACTGGATTCTAGCACCCTGCATGATGTATTATTATATTTCCTAAATTTTTGTGCCTGTACTAAAGACTAATAATTAGCACTTTATTCAAATAAATTTAGCCAGATGCCTCTACTGCCAAAAGTGGGAGAATGACAGAAAGTTCCTCCAGAGCAGACAATTCTACTTTTCCATCAAGTGGCAGCCCCTGAAGTGGTCTTAGAAATCTTAAAATTTCTATGAGAATTTGATCCTACCACCTGATGACCTGGATTATTGATATGCCTATTTGCAATTTCCCACATTCTCAGTCTCAATGCTTCTATGCAGTACTATCCACCTTAATATAAAGTACACACACACACACACACACACAACCCAAGATTTCTTAAGGAAGTTATTGTGAAAATCTCTGAACTAATGGATATTTTTGAAGGATAGATTCAAAACTTATTATGTGATATATTTTCAAAAATCAAAAACTAATAATCAGTAAAAGCATTTACTTTGTTTCCTTTAGCTTAGAGTTGAGGGCTTAATCTTTAAAATTGTGATTTTAAGAAAAAAAAGTAAAAAAAGCTACTTTCAAAGACATACATTATATATTATAATTATTAATGTATTTACCCCATATGCTCAATTAAGAAGTAATATCTGATAAATGCAGTTAGAAGATATGGTTGTAAAAACAGAATCTTCTCCCAACCTGCCAGATCATCTTCAAGAAGGTAGAAGAAAAGAAACACTTTTATTATTAAATAAGCATGAAAGCAGAATGTGATACAAATCACGGACCATCTGCTAAGTGATTGCAAAGATGTTAAGGAGTCAACCTATTATATACATGCTTTCAAGATGAACAGTAACTAGTCCTCAAAGTATAAGGCTTTGACAGCTCCATTTATCATAAATAGTTCATCCTCACTTTACTTGGCAATTACGGTTACCATCTGTATTAATTAATTGGCTTTACCCAGAGGAAAAAACATTTGTTATATCTTTATGACAACAGCTAGTTCTGCAAATGGAAGCACAGTACCCACCCTGAATTTAGGTCCTGACTCTCCCATAGAAACTTGGCGAACAGTTACTATTTTCCTTGATGCTTACATTTCAAAAAGACTGTAAGTCCTTTGGAAGGACATTTCTTTCTTTTCTTTTCTTTTTTTTTTGTTTGTTTGTTTGTTTGACAGGCAGAGTGGACAGTGAGAGAGAGAGAGAGACAGAAAGGTCTTGCTTTCCATTGGTTCACCCCCCAAATGGCCGCTATGGCCTGCGTGCTGCGCCGATCCTAAGCCAGGAGCCAGGTGCTTCCTCCTGGTTTCCCATGCGGGTGCAGGGACCCAACCACTTGGGCCATCCTCCACTGCCTTCCCAGGCCACAGCAGAGAGCTGGACTGGAAGAGGAGCAACTGGGACAGAATCCAGCGCCTCAACCGGGTGCCAGGGCCGCAGGTGCAGAATTAGCCAAGTGAGCCACGGCGCCAGCCAAGGGAAGGACATTTCTTATCATAAAACTGACAAAAGATATATTTAGTTTTTTAAGAATATTTATACCACTGGTATTTTTCTAAAGTACATGCTCTCAGAAAGTGGATAGAGAAGATGTCTCTTCTCTAAATTTCAACAGAGAGAATTAAGCTTCTTGTTTTTATTTATTTAGTTATGTAGTATATCTAATTATTTTTCACCATAAAATATGATTTTCACATAGCATATAAATAAATAGGAAAAATCACAAGAATAGTTCCACTGTGAAATTATTTATTACCGAGTTATGCTATGTAATTCCTTTCTTGGATTCTGGAAAGCAACCACCACAAACATGCTTCCGTGTTTTAATAACTGTACTCCCCCGTGTACGGATAAAACTGATAATCATCTTAATAGTCACAGCCTCATGGCTTCTAATCCCTCTCCCTAGGTGTTAAATTCTTATTCTAAGCATGTGATGTCTAACCCCAGGATTGGTAACGGCTCTCTTCCCTCTATGCCACTCATTAGCCTCGTCTTACTGCCTGGATTACAACATGTGCTCAAGCTTTACAGACTGTACTGTTCCTATTCACATTCATCCAACTAATTAATTGTTTTCAATCTCAACATGTCTTATATAAGGAACATATTTGACTTATCACAGTGGTTAGTCAAAGAAAGCTGCTAAGGCAATATTGAATTTTTGAAAAGAGAATGCTCATTCAGTACACTAGCAATATTTGAAGTACTCACATGTATCCCATATTCCCCAGGGCTTTTTGACTTTGGAAAGTTTCTTGGACGTTAAAGCATGTTAAGAAGAATGAATCTGGCAAAGGGAAAAATTAGAGCAAGTTTCTTTTTTTCTCTTGAAACCTTTTATTTAAGGTATGCAAACTTCAAGCGTTTCATAAATACAAATTTAGGAACACAGTGATTCTTCCCATCCTACCTCTCTCCCACCTGCACTCCCACTCTTCAAGGTTCTATAAGATGTAATAGTATATTTTATGACAACACTGAGATTATTCACTATAGGAAAATTATATAGAGTTACACCATCTTTTGATGTATTGAAGTAAATTGCATTAGATAGCCAAGACAAATTTTGTGAATTTTCTATTTTTCTCAGCAAAAGGATAAATTGAGTTAGTTTTGAAAGTTGCTTCAGAACTATCTCCCACTTCTAAAAATTAACTTTACGAAGTTTCTTTTCCTAACTGACATAGACTCCTCATTGTAACACCAAAATATCTGGTTAGTAGAGTCAATCGTCTGGTCTATTAGCAATAGATTCACTCATTTTGACTAGGCTGACTTTCCAACTTCCTTGATATATATGATCAAGTTTCCTAAACGATTCTTAATCATTTATGAAATATGACATTTATAAAAAATTATTATATGTATTTATAGGAACATTTTCAATTTTGTCTCAGAAAATATTACTCATAATGCAAAGAAAAACAGTTGCAGCATTTTCCAACAGATAATTTTAAGTACTCTTGAAATAAATTTTTGGTGGTAGATCAGGATTGTAATCATTTTCCTATTCTCAGACATTTTTGATAAAACATTCTCTCTATGAAGTTTTTTTTTTTTTGACAGGCAGAATGGACAGTGAGAGAGAGAGACAGAGAGAAAGGTCTTCCTTTTGCCATTGCTTCATCCTCCAATGGCTGCCACAGCCGGCGCGCTGCGGCCAGCGCACCATGCTGATCCGATGGCAGGAGCCAGGTACTTATCCTGTTCTCCCATGGGGTGCAGGGCCCAAGTACTTGGGCCATCCTCCACTGCACTCCCTGGCCACAGCAGAGAGCTGGCCTGGAAGAGGGGCAACTGGGACAGAATCTGACGCCCCGACCGGGACTAGAACCCGGTGTGCCGGCGCCGCATGGTGGAGGATTAGCCTAGTGAGCCGTGGCGCCGGATTTTATTTATTTATTTGAGAGGTAGAGTTAGACAGTGAGGGGAGAGACAGAGAGAAAGTTCTTCCTTCCTTGGCTTCAATCCCCAGATGGCCACAATGGCCAGAGCTGTGCCGATCTGAAGCCAGGAGCCAGGTGCTTCTTCTTGGTCTCCCATGTGGGTACAGGGGCTCAAGGACTTGGGCCATCCTCCACTGCTTTCCCAGGCCATAGCAGAGAGCTGGACTGGAAGAGGAGCAACCGGGACGTGAACCAGTGCCCATATGGGAAGCCGACGTGGAGGATTAACCTACTGTGCCATGGCACCGGCCCCATCTCTTAATTTTTACAAAGATCTTTGTTCAGTTTAGTTTATACACTTATGATTAACTCCTCACTTAGTAAAAGAGTTCAACAAATAGAAGAAACTAAAAAATTTGCTTCTCATTGTTTCTGAGTAACCCTAAAATCAACTTTTGAATTTCTTTTCAGGCATTTCATCAATCTCTTTGTCTTTACATTCTAATATTGAAGTGTTGTGTTCCTCTGGGGGAGTAATTATTATTGTTTCTTGAATTTCTGCATCTTTTAGGCATTTGTGGAAATACCTGTTGATTTTCTCCTCTGATGGCTTTCATCTTTGAACTACGAATCTATAGCTTAGTGGAGCATTTATTCTTTGGTGAATACCCAGAGATGTATGCTGGGAATGGCCAGGGAGTTCTGGTCAGTGCTCTGGCATGGGTGAATATCCAGAATGACACCTAAGTTGGGTGTGGTAGATCTCTATTGTTAACAGGGGTAGGGTATGATCACCGCTAATGGTGTAAACACACCCTCACCTCCTCTCTTCCAAGGTGATCAATGCCTAGGGTTAGCCTGCAGTGGGTGCAACACTTACCCATGCAGCTGCATGAACTGTACAAAGGATCTGTGCAGTTCTCAATGTGAGCATGGATCCCACTGCAGTGACTCAGCTCAGCAATCGGGGCGCTGAGCCGCACACAATGATTGCACAGAGACCCAGCTACACCCTGTGCCCTATCGTGTACTCGAAGAATTCCCACAGTATCAGCATGTAAGTATCCCACAGTCCTAGGGTGCAGAGGATTCACCCTGCCCTGCTAGTCCGTCCTGTCCATGGAGGGAATGGAGACGTTCTCAGAGCCAGCTACCTCTGGGTGCTCTGCCTTCAGTTTCAGCCCAGAGTTTGTGCTATGTTGAGAGGCTGGGAGCACCTCACAGTCCTACATGGGTGCCCAGCCCCGTCAACCCTCCAATTTGGTCTGAAAATCCCACAAGAGTCGCTGCAGCATTACTGGTGTCAGCATGGCATCTTCTCCCTGCCTGATGTCAGGCACATGCACAAAGCCGCTGCAGGCACTTCTGGTGTCAGAATTGAGCCTTCCGGCCGCCGCTTTCCAAAGGCCCTTTTAAGGGTATGGCGAGAAAGAAACCTGCCCTATTTCCACTGGGTTAGGTGGGTGCCACGTGCCCCTTAAGGCTCCAGGCTGGACTCAAAGACAGTGTGCTTCACTGGCTCTCCCTCGGGGAATATGACCAGTGGCATAGGCTGCTGCGTTCTCTCTCACCTTACTCTCCAAAGCCTGCACTTCCTTTGGCTCTTGGCTGCAGCGATTGTGTGTTGTGCAAGTGCTCAGTGCTGCACATCCTCACCTTCCATGCTTACCCACGGCATCCCTGTTCCTCCTGTAGAATTGCCACTGTAGATGTCTCTCCAACTCTCCTCTGCTCTATAATACCAACTTGGAGGATTTAAACTAAGTGTCCAAATTTGCAGAGGCCTATTTTCACGGTCTGTGTTTTCATGTTTGTGTCAATAAGATACTGTTTTAATTTCTCAATTTTTGTGGCTTCATTGGTTGGTGATGTCTTCCAACATCTTTTTTTTTTTTTTTCACAAGAGTATTGTGAGGACTGGGCAATTGCCTAGCAGTTAACACATCCGTGCCCCATGTCAGAGTGCCTGGTTTCAATTCCTGACTCCAGATGTTCACCAGGGAAAACCCTGAAAGGCAGCAGTGATGGCTCACATAATTGGTTTCTTGCCATCCACATGGAAGACCTGGATTGAGTTCCAGACTCCTTATTTTGCCCTCCTCCTGGCCATGCAATTGTAGGTGTTTGGAGAATGAACCAGCAAATTTGAGCTCTCTCTCTGTATCTCAAATATATCAAAATTTTATGAAAAGAATACTGTGGCTTACTTTTGGTCATCTGTCCTTTCATATAAATTTTGGAATCAGTTGATTTATTAATTTTTTTATTTGACAGGTAGAGTTACAGACAGTGAGAGAGACAGAGAGACAGAGAGACAGAGAGAAAGGTCTTCCATCCATAGGTTCACTCCCCAAATGGCCACCACAGCCGGCGTTGCACTGATTGAAAGCCAGGAGCCAGGTGCTTCCTCCCAGGCTCCCATGCAGATGCAGGGCCCAAGCACTTGGGCCATCCTCCACTGCCCTCCTGGGCCACAGCAGAGAGCTGGACTGGAAGAGGAGCAACCGGGACTAGAACCCGGTGCCCATATGGGATGCTGACGCCGCAGGCAGAGGATTAACTAAGTGAGCCACAGCGCCAGCCATGGAATCAGTTTATTAAGGTATATAAAATTATCCTTTTGGAAACTGAATTTATACATTACTTTGGGAAAAACTGACATATTTATAATACCGGGTCTTTTAATCCATGACTATATGTTCATTGTTTAGGTCTTTTAAAAAAGATTTTATTAGCTGGCGCCATGGCTCACTAGGCTAATCCTCCGCCTGTGGTGCTGGCACACCGGATTCTAGTACTGGCTGGGGCACTGGATTCTGTCCCGGTTGCTCCTCTTCCAGTCCAGCTCTCTGCTGTGGCCCAGGAAGGCAGTGGAGGATGGCAGAAGTGCTTGGGTTCCTGCACCCACATGGGAGATCAGGAGAAGTACCTGGCTCCTGGCTTTGCATCAGTGCAGCGCGCCGGCCATAGCGGCCATTTGGGGGGTGAACCAACAGAAGGAAGACTTTTCTCTCTGTCTCTCCCTCTCACTATCTAACTCTGCTTGTCAAAAAAAAAAAAGATTTTATTTATTTATTTGTGAGGCAGAGCTATATATAGAGAGAGGGAGAGACAGAGAGAAAGGTCTTCCATCTGCTGGTTCACATCCCAAATGACCACAATGGTGAGAGCTGGGCTGTTCCAAAGCCAGGAGCTTGGAGCTTCTTCCAGGTCTCCCACATGGGTTCAGGGGCCCAGGCACTTGGGCCACCTTCTAGTTTTTCCAGGCCATGCACAGATAGCTGCATAGGAAGAAGAAAAGCCATGACACAAACCGGAGCGCATATAGGATGCGGGTGCTGCAGGTGGATCCTTAGCCTACTATGCCACGGTGATGGCCCTATGTCTTGGGTCTTTCATTTCTATCAATATGATTTCATATAAGTAATGTGATGTTTCTGTAGGTTTCTTTTTTTAGCTCTTTATTGTGTTAATTTTCAAAGACAGAAAACTAACCAGAATATCATAGTGAACAATTTTTTTCTACTACACAGCTCTAAAAATTAACATCAATTTGCCATTGCCATTTTATGTAATGAATTGCAACACCTTGCTTAATTTTTCATATTATTTGCTTATAACTCTTGATTTATAAAATGAAATTCAGGTACTGAAATACTCAAATAGTAGCTGCACAGTACTGACAAAGAGATACACTGTATCCTTCCTCAGAAAATCATTCTCTCAGGTCGCTTTCCAGGCAATCTGCTCCTGCTCTTCCCTCTGTAAGAGGCAATAAAATCTCTGGTGTTTTGAACACTATTTTTTGGGCTATTTCTGAACTTCATGTAAATTGAATTAGACCAAGTATACTATTTTTATTATTTTGTATATGGCTTAATTTTCTCAGCATAATGTAAGGGTTTTTGTTTTGTTTTGTTTTTGTTGGTTTGTTTTTTGACAGGCAGAGTGGACAGTGAGAGAGAGAGAGAGAGACAGAGAGAAAGGTCTTCCTTTTGTGGTTGGTTCACCCTCCAATGACCGCCATGGCCAGCGCATTGCGCTGATCCGAAGGCAGGAGCCAGGTGCTTCTCCTGGTCTCCCATGGGCTGCAGGGCCCAAGCACTTGGGCCATCCTCCACTGCACTCCCGGGCCATAGCAGAGAGCTGGCCTGGAAGAGGGGCAACTGGGACAGAATCCGGCGCCCCCATAATGTAGGTTTTTATAATCACATGTTAGTAGTTTCTGATCCATTCTCCTATTGATAGATGCTTTGTTTCCAGTTTCAGCTTACTATGAATAAAACTGCTATAAACATTGTTATATAAATATTTTTGTGACCATATATTTTCATTTCTCTTGGATAAATCCCTAAGGCTGCATATGCATCCAACAGCAACGAATGAGAGTCCTGGTACTGCCAATACTTCAAATATTTAGCCTTTATGGTGGATATGGAGTGTTATTCCATTGTGGTTTTAATTTTAATTTTTCTAATAACTAATGTTTAACCATGTCTTGTGCTTAGTGGCTATTCATGCAACTTCTTTATAAAATATTATTCAAATCTTTTGCCCAATTATTTCCTTGGGTGATCTTTTACAAGCATTTTAAAAACAGTTCCATGTTCATCGTGAAAAACTTTTCTTCTTGTGTATATTTACAGTTCTGTTTGTCACTAATACTTTTTGATGAGCTGAAGCTTAATTTTCATGAAGCTTAATTCATCATTTAAAAATTTCATTTAATGCTTTTTGTGTTCCAAGAAATTATTGCATATAACAAGATCATGAAATTATTATTCTTTGCTTTATTCTATAAACTTTCTATTTAGAGCTACAATTAATCTAAACTTAATTTTAGGGTGGGGTAAGATATCCAGTTTCCCATCATGTGTGCTGAAAAAAACTTTCTCCACTTAAGATTGAAAATCAATCAATCTTACAAGTGTACTTTCAAGGGTCTATGTGTGAATTCTCTATTACACAAGTGGTTTTTGAGAAGTTCAAGGAAGACACATAGTATGAAAAAAACTACAAATGAATTTAAATTTGTTTTGCATTAAAAAAAACTCTACAGGGCCAGGGTTATGATGCAGCAGGTTAAGCCACTGTATCAGAGTGCTGAATTGAGTCCCAAATGCTTCCTTTCCAATCTAGCTTCCTAGAAATGTGCCTGGGAAAGCTGCAGAAGATGGCACCATTGCATGGACTCCTGCCACTCACACAGGAGACCCAGATGGAGTACCTGGCTCCTGCTTCAGTCTGGCCCCATCCTGGCTATGGAAACCATTTGAGGGGTGAACCAGCTTACAGAAGATCTCTCTCTCTCTGTTTCTCTCTCTCTCTCTGTCTTTTAAACAAATAATCTCTCTTAAAATCTTACATCTGATTTCCATTTTCTACCATTTCTTAGTGCATCTTTATATTTATTTCATCTATTGTCTACCCTTAAGCTAGCACCACACTATAGCAAACTTTGCAGTCAGATAGAATAACTACTCCAGAATTCAGAATTCTCCTTTCTCAAGATGCTTTTGGCTATATTAGATAATGCAGTTTCACAAAAGGTTTAACTCAGCTTATCATTTCCTAGAAAAGTTATTATGTTCAGAATATAGATTTATTTTTAGAGAACTGATAACAACATTGAGTCTTCCAACATGTATATGGTATCAATTTCCACTTACTTAAGTTTTTAAAAATGCTTCATTAGCTTTTTTGTCTTTAGCTTTTAGCATAGAGGTTTTGCAAATTATAGTTAAGTCTATTTTTAATAGGTCATGCATTAAACATATATTTTGTAACTTTATTTTTTGCACTGTAAATGGAATTTTTAAAATTTAATTTTTAGTAGTTAGCAAATACAAAAACAATGCCTTCTTTGTACTTTCATACCTTTCTATACTCACTTTTGAGTGTTAGTGGATTTTTTATAGATTTCACAGGATTTCCAAATCCATTTCATCATGTCATTTGTAAATTCTTCCTTATAATCAGTCTGTTTTTTGTTTATTTTCTTTGTGGTAGTCTCCATTTTTTTAATATAAAAAGTAGAAACAAACACATTTGCCTTATTATTTTTATTGTTAGGAAAAAAATTCTTAGTCTAACATTTGTGCAGGTTTTTCAGGGCTTTTCATTGATTTTGTATATATTAGAGCAATGAGTTTTTATTATCAATGAGTATTGAACTTCTTAAAAGACTTATTTATTTGCAAGGCAGTCTGACAGAAAGACTGTGAGAGTGAGAGCAAGAGCAAGTGGGCGAGAGAGAAATCTTCCATCCACTGGTCCACTCCCCAAATGGTTACAACCGCCAGGTCTTGGCCCAGGCCAAAGCCAGATCTAGGAACTCCTCATCTCCCACACAGGTGGCTGGGGTCCAAGTACTTGGTCCATAATCCACTTCCTTCCCAGGTGCATTAGTACAGAGCTGTACTGGAAGCAGAGGAGCCAGGTATCCAACTGGCACTCTGGGCCGGGCACTATGAAAGCTAAATTTTGACAAAAAGTTTCTTCTGCCTCTGTTGAGTTAATCATACAGCATTTTCCTCTCAACTTTGTTCTTATATAGCATCATTCATGTTTTATATAATATATATAATTATATAATATATTGTATTGGTAAATCTGATTTGATACCTCTTGTTAAAGATATTTATACTACAGTTAGGAAGTTGGTTTATGATATTCTGTTTCTATAAAATACTCATTTTTCTTATCATGTTTATGCGATACTTAACAATATACTTAGAAAATGAGTGAACATATCATTTCTTATTTTTTTTCAAAATTCTCTCTACACAATAGGTATTATTTATTCTTTATGTAGTTGATGCAATTTACAAGTAAAATGACTGGGTCTGGAGTTTTGTTTTGAAGAAGTCTTAAAACATTTTTTTATTTATTTGAGAGGCAGAGTTACAGATGGAGAAGAGGAGAGACAGAGGAAATGCAGAGAAAGATAGAGAGAGAGAATGAGAGAGGGAGGGATGGAGGGAAAGGGACGGAGGAGAGGGAGGTGGTGAAGAGAGAGAGAGGGAAATTTTCTATCCACCGATTCACCCTCAAATGGCCATGGCTGGGCCAGGCCAGAGCCAGGAACCTGGAATTCCATCTGCATCTCCCATGCAGGTGGCAGGGGTCCATGCACTCAGGTCACTTTCCACTGCCTTCCCAGGAGCATTAGCAGGGAGCTGCATCAGAAGTGAAGCAGCTGAAACTTGAACCAGTGCTCATACAGGATGCTGACATCACAGGCACTGGCTTAACTCACTGCACCCTGATGATGTCCCTGTAGAAGTGTTTTTTAACATACTCACTTTCATCATAAGATGTAGAAAAGATCTGACCTTGTTATTACCAAGTTGGAATAGATGTTCATGTTTCTCCCTAGTCCTCTGCTATTGTGTCCTTGGCTTAGAGGAGTAGGAATGTCTCAGTTTCTCCTTACCAGGATTCTACTGAAACCACACAGATGAGGGGCATCCTCAGTAGTTCTGGTGGGAGTGAAAATCCTAACTGCCCAGTAGGTTACTTCTGATACCACCCCAGTGGCAGAAGCAGAATCCAGACTTCTGACATGGTCCCTGCAGACTATGGGGCAGGGTTTTACACCACCTGATGAAGAAAGTCTGGGTCCTCTACTTGCTCTCTTTGACATCATCCCATCAAGAAAGGGGTTCCCACTCATTCTTGCAGCATAGTAGTACCTGGGGCCATAGCCTTTCCTGTAGTGTTTTGCATGAATAGAATAGTTATTGCTATGAATCTTTTCTCGTGCTAGGCTCTTCCTTTCCTGATCATTAACTTAGAAAGAATAGGCTTTGGTTGAAGCTTTTTTGTCTATTTCTTTTGGCATTTCTAAGTTGCTGGCTTCTGTAGCTCCAAGCATGAGATGCAAGAGGCCAAAAGTAAAATCAAGGGACTTACCACTATGTTGATTAAACACACACACACACATACACACACAAAACAAACAAGCAAATATGCTTGGGAGGCCCAGAGTTGTTGCAAATCGGGTAAAGCTCCTGCCTGCAATGCCACATCCCATCAGGGTGTTGGTTCCTATCCAGCTGCTCCAGTTCTGGTCCAGTTCCCTGTAAATGGCATGGAAAAAGCAGGAAGTGCTTGGGCCATGGCACCCATGTGGGAGATATAAAGAAGCTCCTGGCTCCCAGCTTCAGTCTGGCCCAGCCCTGGCTGTTGAGGCCTTCTGGGGAGTGAACCAGCAAAGATAAGATCTCCTTCTCTCTGTATCTCCCTCTCACTCTGTAATTCTTACCTTCAAATAAGTAAAATAAACATTAAAAATGCTTGGAAAAATACTAAATATTAGATTGTTCAGTGTTGAATCTCTCCATTTAGGAAAAAAAGTACAGGGTTAAATATATAAAACATTCAATATTTTATTATTTATATATAAAGAAATTCTATTTCATTTATTTCATTTCCAGAATTAGTTCATTTTTAAGGACTATTTTATCTGAAAGGAAAAGACACAGAGAGAGAGAGAAGGAGAGAGAGAGAAATATCTTCCATCCACTGGTTCACTCCCCAGAGGGCTGCAATGGCCAGGGCTGGGCCAGGCAGAAGCCAGGAGCCAGGAGCTTCACTGGGGTTTCCCATGTGGACTCAGGAGCCCAAGCACTAGGGCCATCTTTCACTGCTTTCCCAGGTGCATTAGCAGGGAGCTGGATGGGAAGTGGAGCAGCCAGGACTTGAAGAGGTACCCATATGCAGTCAGTGGCTTAACTGCTATGACACAACACTGTCCCCTTCTACTTTTTCTTTTTTATTTATTTATTTTTATTTTTATTTTTTTGACAGGCAGAGTGGACAGTGAGAGAGAGAGACAGAAAGGTCTTCCTTTGCCGTTGGTTCACCCTCCGATGGCCGCTGCGGCCGGCGCGCTGCGGCCGGCGCAACGCGCTGATCTGATGGCAGGAGCCAGGTACTTATCCTGGTCTCCCATGGGGTGCAGAGCCCAAGTACTTTGGGCCATCCTCCACTGCATCCCTGGCCACAGCAGAGAGCTGGCCTGGAAGAAGGGCAACCGGGACAGGATCCGGCGCCCCAACCAGGACTAGAACCCGGTGTGCCGGCGCCACAAGGTGGAGGATTAGCCTAGTGAGCCGCGGCACCGGCCTACTTTTTCTTTTTTTAAGTTTTACTTTAGATCATTTTTTTGAATCAGTGCTCTAGTTAGGAAATTGTTGGTTAATCCTAAACAGCATATTTGTATATTGGTAGATGACATGGTAGATAGCATGCCATATTTACTGAAGTAATGCTGTCAATATTTCTCATCACTTAATGTTCATATGAGCAGCTTTATAGCTTGTCACAACTATAAATCATTACATGCATAACAATGGGATATTAGACTAACCTTAGACCTACAACTAAGAATGGAGAAATTAGTATGGTTACCCAGTGAGAGACCCTCTAGTTAGCACCCTTAGATAACTTCTCTAAGAGACTAAATGGTGTTAGGAATCCTCATACACTTTCAAAGAACAGGAAAAGTGGAGTAGAGAGTCATTGTTTCTGGTGCAAATAAGGTGACTTGGCCTAAAAACAGTGCAGGCTGCTTTGTTTCAGGAACCGGCTTGAATGTCACTCCATAGATGTGATGATGCCAGCTCAATAATTTCAGTTCAAACTTCACAAACAGCTGCTGCATGTTAAATGGTGCCAAGCCACATGACAATGCCAACGTTTGGATTCTTGCACTTGTAGTAAATTCACCAGACTGTCCCTCCAATTACGAAAATTTCTCATCTAGAACATTTCTGGATAATGTCCAAAAGAGAAAAGATTTTGGTAAATTAGCTTTTTTTTTGACCAGTTTTAATATTAAATGGCAACGCATTCCTCATGCTGTTTATTGTGTTTGAGTTTTAAGTCTATTTATTTCTTCAACTGAAAATAAAAAGTAAGCTTAACGTAAGAATGGCCACTCTGATGTTCACCAAACTTACCCAACTAGCCAAATTCCCCCTATTAAACACACATGTCCTTCCAGGTCTTGTTTGATTCCCTAAAAAGCTGTGTAAGACCTGCCTCTGTCTTTTCATTACTGCTAGAACTGTTTGAATTCCATATCTATACATGATTTCTGTATTTCCCAATCATGCAAAGAGGATCTTTTGGTGAGTTTCGTGTAGTCCTATTGAGAGTGACTAAAAAATTAGTCATCTTCCTCCGGACCATTTATCTCCCAGCAGATATGCCAACTTAATTGGAAAGGTTTTGTTCAATTTATTTCAAAGGACACTCATGGGAGGTCCTGGGATGGGATTTTATCACTACTATACCATTTGTTCCTAAAATGCTTAGTCCTATCAGACTTGAATTACATGCTTGACATTCTAGGTGGAAAATTGTCATTTTTTTCTGTCATCTTTGTCTAGAAAACAGAACAAAGGAAGCTGATGGCATGATTTTACTGTCAAATATATGTAGTTTGAATAAAGTACTGTGCCTGCTATTTACTGTCACAAAGAATAATTTTAAAATCTAAATGATCATTTTTGACAACAATTATCTAACATTTAATTGGCATGTGGTTACGGATCCTAGAAAACAGGTGATATTGTTTAAACATATAGACATATACTTTTGAAACTTGTTCTTGGGCTGCTTAGTTTCTTTAAATTATATAACTCATGGGTACATAGTAAGAATTTCTAGAGGCAGGCATTTAGCATCGAGGTTAAGACACACATGTCCCGCATCAGAGTGCCTGAGTTTGACCCCCAGCTCTGGCTCCTGATTTCAATTTCCAGCTAATGCAGATTCTGGGAAGGAGTGCTGATGGCTCCAGTAGCTGGCTTCCTGCCACCCATGTGGGAAACCTAGATTGAGATCTCGTCTCCAGACTTTGGCTCTAGGCTCAGCCAGGTCACTGCAGGCAGCTGGAGAGTGAATCAGTGGATGGGAGTATTTTTCTCTCTCGCTCTCAAAAAAACATAAAAATATAAAGAATTTTTTGTTAATATGATTGCATTTAAAGAACTTTTGACATTTGGCACCAGCTTTGTGGCTTAGCAGGAAAAGTCACTGCCTGTAGTGCCAACCTCCCATATGGCTGCTGGTTCAAGTCCCAGATGCTCCACTCTGATCCAGTTCTCTGCTAATGCGCCTGGGAAAACAGCAGCAGATGGCCCAAGTTCTTGGACACTTTGCACCCACATGGGAGACCCAGAAGAAGCTCCGGCTCCTGAGATCAGCCTGGCCCAGCCCTGGCCATTGTAGCCATTTGGGGAGTGAACCAGCAGATGGAAGATTGATTCTCTCTCTCTTTTTCTGCCTCTGTCTCTTTGTAACTCTGCTTTTCAAATAATAATTTTTTATATAAAAAAGAACTTTTGACATTTGAAAGCTAAAAGGTTCATGTAATACTGTTTGCCCTTAACATTGAGGTTTTGATTACCAATTATCAAGTATTGGAGCAACTTCAGAGTTCCATTTTGAGGAAATATTAACCTTACCCATTGACAGACTTGTCTTATCTGGAAACATATGTGAGATGACCCACTACTCAAGTAGATTGCTGAATAAGGCACATTTTTGATAAGATTTTAATGCAAATTTTAGATCAACCATTTGCCACAGCAAATGTATATAACTTGAGTTGTTAACTTAGATGATCTGCCATTAAGTTTTCCCAGAAAACTGCTTAGAGGAAAATAAGCCTATTAGTTCTGGGCATTTAAAATTTTGTTCTCAAATCAAATTATATCATCAACAAACTGAAGTTCTGACCCACCCAATTTAAATTGGTTATAGAATATTTTAATAGAATTTTGATTTGAAGTTGTTTTAACTTTGATTGAGGCATGGCATATATATAATCTAAGTGTCTCCAGTTCCTGTTGGACTATGATTAGCACGGATATCATAAATTGAACAATTTTCAAATTCTGCTGGCCAGCTTGCATAGTCGCAGGAGCGCAGCAGTAGCCTCTGCAGTCCTCTGTAGGTCTGACATCCTTATTCTACACCTATGACCGCATGTATCTTGGAGTCCTGAGGAGGTATTCTGAGTTTTACTTACAAGTAGCTGTTCTGCTGCACTAAGAGCTATCTCTTGTCAGCACTAACCATCGCGATGCCTTACTCTCTCTGTTTACTCCACCAAGTACAGTATTTCTTTGCTTGTGGCCTGAGTTACTAAGTCCTCTATTTTATCCCTTCTCTGTCCCACATATAGGTTCTTTGGTCATTAGGATGCCAAAACTGTTGGGTAGTCTATAAAAGTCTATAAAAGTTTTGAGGAAAATGAGCCCATATTTTGTGTCAAAGAGTGTAGTGTTGCTTGAAGCATAGTAGATTACACAAATAACTATTTCAGTTTTATTTATAACTTTTTATTTTCTTAAAACACCTGTTGTTGTGAAGGGAAACATGATTCCTATCACTTTTCTGCTTTAGCTACCTCGACAGTGGTCAAGCTACCTTGACGGTTTCTGAGTCATGTCTGGCTTCTGCAGCAGGTGTAACAGTTAACACTGTTCTTGTTTCTCCTGACACTACACTCAATGCTGGAAATTTACTTATTATGTGATATGCAGTGCAAAGTAGGGAATAGTTCTTTTTTCACATATTTGACAAGTTTCGGAACCTGGAAGGACTACTATTTGTCTCCATAGTTGAATGAAGTTATTTATGAACACAGATTATTTTTATGGTGCCAACCCACCTCCCCACCAAACCACTAAAACCAAGAATGAGACAAGGGCTGTAATAGCCTTACTGGCTCACATTCCAACAATGAAACAAATCGCTTTCTAATCCACAAAGACAAAAGCATTCAAGCAGAACATCACATGCAAATCAATGCTGGCAAGTTAACAGTCCTACAGGTTCCAGAAGTAGTAAATCATTTGGACTCTTTAGATATCCAGTACCTGGCAGGAACATACGAGTTGCACAAATGGTGAAAAAGAAGTAAGAATCTGCAGTCTGCAGTTCTGCCTTCATAGCTTCTTTTTACCTTGGCTGAGCTTGTTTTTCCAATCTCCCATTTGCTATATTCTCATGCTTATTTGTGAAACTGACTGCTTCACTTCTTTCTGGTTAACACTTCTCAGACAGGGCAGACCAACTTTCTGAACTCTGTGGAAGATCTTCTCTCCTATACTTTCCTCTTCCACAGGTTGGCATTATAGGGCCCCTCTGGTCTTGGTGGTTTGGGGATCAAATCCATGTCAGTAAACATTATAGGAGGCACATAATAGGTGCTCAATGAATGTTTGTCAATGATTGTGAATTCAGTACCAATATGAGTTACTTTTTTAGAAAATTGCAGGGTTGCACTGATCTGTAGTTGTTTCTCCATCATTTCTGTCACACTAAATCACTGAGTTACATTCCTCAAGGCTTTGGCTGAGCTTCTATCTGATTGTAAGGTAGACATCTTTGGAAAATATGTGAAACATCTTCAAGTTTTTTTGGGAACTGGGAGTAGAAACGCAACAGTGCTGCTGTGTTACTGGTGTTGTGTGATACTGAATATAGCTTTACCAATATAAATCCAAATATATAGTTCAGAGAGTCACATTCAGTTGGTAGAAAAGTCTGAGCCACAGTTGCACGTATACAGCCACAGGTTTTCCTAGACCTAGCTAACTACAGAAAGCAGTCTACATGGAAGAAATGTTCAAATGTAAATAGAATCTGTTCTAGTTATAACAAACAGAGGAAACATCCCTGCTTATTTCTTCATATATGAATGACAGTTCTATGCATTGCTTTATAGAATGATCAATCTCTCAGAATTATCGAAATTTACTGATGGAAGTGCATTCTTTGTATTTTCAATGCCAATTGACACCAATTGTTGAGCTAAATACTGGTATAGCTCTCATTTGCAGATCTAAAATAAGTACCTACATGCATGTCATGGTACTTGCAGAGCAGTGGCAACTGATTGTTTCTCCCATTTAGGCTCACACATTACCCACCCTTTGAAACAACCCCTTTTCCATGAACAACATCAAAAATTGACCTGAACCCTTAAGAATACTGTTCAGTGTCAGTGTATGCTACATCTCTATTTAATTGCAAATTCCTGAAGACCATAGGCATGGTTTCCTACTCTGTTTTGCTCACTGTGGCACCTACAACAGGCTTATTCATTTAGAATCTTCCAAATAAACACTGTTGAACCTGTTTCTCCAATACAACAGTTTCCTGGCTTCTGTATCTTTCTACATATTTATGAAATCCGATCAATCCCTGCCTCTCAACCTGAGGTTCAGAATAGAATTCAGGGAAGAATGTGTTCTTGCATAAAGGCTCATATCTTTATTTTCCTAAACCTCTACTGAAATTTAGCATTTCCTTTAATTATAAAAGTAGGAAGCAGCACAAGGTAGTATTAATGACAGCTATGATTTTGTAACCAATGGATTATACATCATACTGTAGTCATTTCTCATTTTTAATATTCTTTATACTCATTTGAAATAGCAAGAATGATTATGCCAGCCGGGGGATCACATGTGATTTTAAAGGTGCCCATTTACAGATGCTAGTATATCTGTGCTATCATTTTATAAGCAAATTTGTACCCAGTGATCCGTTAGCCACATAAGATGCCTTTAGTGACTGATTCAGGCATCTACACTATTTTCCAATATTCCCAGTATTCATCTATGGATTGAAATTACTCAAAGATCATACTAAATTTTAAAGTTTGTACCTAAGATAAGTAACAGCAGTCTGTACAATTATGCTTTTATTTTTAAATATTTTTATTTATTTGAGAGACAGTGCTACAGAGAGAGGGAGTAACATAGAAAAAGTTGTCCACCCACTGGTTCACTCCCCAGGTGGCCACAATGACCAGAGCTGGGCTGATCTGAAACCAGGAGCCAGGAGCTTCCTCCAGGTCTCCCACTTGGGTGCAGGGGCCCAAGCAACTGGGTCCAAGCACCTGGGCCATCCTCCACTACTTTCCCAGGCCATAAGCAGAGAGCTGAATTGGAAGAGAAGCAGCTGAGACACAAGCTGGCACCCATACAGGATGCTGGTGCCACAGGCAGAGGTTGCACGTATACAGCCAAAGGTTTTCCTAGACTTAGCTAACTACAGAAAGCAGTCTACATGGAAGAGATGTTCAAATGTAAATAGAATATGTTCTAGTTATAACAAACACAGGAAACAATTATGTTTTTAAATTAAATTCAACCTAAAACTCATTTATGATGTATTGCAAAAAAGCATATATTATATCACAAATCTTTTACACAGTTTGATATTACACAAACTTCCCAATGAATATTTTCCTTAGGGACTAGAAAATAAAAGAATATTAGAAGGACATGTCAGAAATTACTCAGAATCAGTAATAAACCTTTAATTTTTTATCTCATTTTTATTGATCAATTTGTCTACATGAAGTAAATTTTTGTAGTCATATGTCAGAATGGTACCAAATAATTCCATCAAGATTTAATTGGAGGGTCTAGCATTGTGGCATAGCAGGTTAAGCCGCAGCCTGTGAAACCATCATCCCATATAGGCAACAATTCAAGTCCCAGGTGTTCTACTTCTGATCCAATTCCATGCTAATGCACCTGGGAAGACAGCAGAGGATAATCGAAGGGCTTGTGCCCCTGCACTCACATGGGAGACCCGAATGAAGCTGCTGGCTCCTGGCTTCAGACTATACTGGCCATCTGGGGAGTGAATTGGCAGATGGAAGATCTCTGTCTCTCTGTCTCTTTCTTTCTTTTTCTGTAACTCTGCCTTTCAAATAAAAATACATAATACATAAATCTTTTAAAACAAGACTTCATTTTATGACTACTGTAAATATTTCCAACTTTGGGAAGAGGGAATTGTTCTTTACAACTATTAATATTTCTTTTTTTCTTTTTCTTCCTTTCTTTTTTTTTTTAAAGACAGAGTTACAGAAAGAGGTAGAGACAGAGAGAGAGGTCCCATCCGCTGGTTCACTCCCCAGATGGCCGCAAGGGTCGGAGCTGCACTGATCCGAAGCCAGGAGCCAGGAGCTACTTCTGGGTCTCCCACGTGGGTGCAGGGGCCCAAGCATTTGGGCCATCTTCTACTGCTTTCCCAGGTCATAGCAGAAAGCTGGATCAGAAGAGGAGAAGCCGAGACTAGAACCGTCACCCATATGGGATGCCGGCACTGCAGGTCAGGGCTTTAACCTGCTGTTCCACAGCACTGGCCCACAACTATTAACATTTCAAAAACTAGCTAGAGCAGTACATAGTGAAAATAGATATGTACAATTAAACCAGATATTTGGCCTATAGACAAATGAATTATTCTCTCAAAAGAACTGAAACCAGGGAAATCAATATTGAGATATTAGATGAGAAGTTCATGATAATTTTTATTGAAAGCATATCAAATAGTATCATTATTCAGGAGGGTTAATTTCCAAAGGTTCTGTACAACAGTATCATCTAGGCTTTCCCCAGTAAAATTGTTTATTGAACTAAATATAATGCTCTAGGGAAAAAAGTTATATTTAGTAAAATTCAAGTGCTGAAAGATCAAACAAAATAGAAACTTTGTTTATGAAACTATTGATTATTTACTATCAGGCTAGATAAAAGGAATCTACTATAAGTGGAAGATTTGGTCACACCGTGTGGATTTGATGGTTCTATATAGTTGTTACCTTGACAACAAACTTTGCAAGAAATAAACAGGAATGTTATTTATCTGAGGCATTAAGATTTTTCTTAGAAGAACAGTGCAATTATGCAGTTTTTTGGCTTCCACAAACTCAGAAATCCATTATGCTCCATTTCTTATAACATCGCTGGCATAATTTTCCTTAGCAGGTAAGAACTCAGCTACACGTGTTAAGTAAACTGTGATGACAGCATCTCAGTTACTGTGAAGTTTCAACAAGTCACTGACTATTATAGGAATTAAATAAAACTTACAGCCAAATTGTAAATTCTGGTCTTTATTTCTGATTTACCAATTGACTAGAAATAGAAAATGGAACATAGTTTGATAGATGTTGGAAAAACAGTCACAATGCTGTGAAACTTTGTATTATTTTTTCTTATATTTAGCTTAAACATAATATTATAGCTTTAACGATATTGATTTGGCTTATTTGGCTTAATTTCACATGGAAGGGAACGCATATTCTGAAATCACACTTGCATGTGGTACAGGCCTAAAGTTTCAATTTCATATTAAAGTGTTTTTGTTTGTTCATGTTAATTCCAAAGATCCTGGCAATTAGCAAGCCATGGAAGTATTAATCACTGTACAGAAAATTTGAATTCTTGAAAAGATAAATATATTTAATCCAAGTGGACATTATGCAATGTATACATGTAACGAAACATGACTTAGTATCCCATAAATATAAATAATTTTTATATGGCTGTTAATTTCTTTTTGTTTGTTTTTAACTTTTATTTAATGAATATAAATTTCCAAAGTACAGTTTATGGATTACAATGGCTTTCCCCCCCATAACTTCCCTCTCATCCACAACCCTCTCATTTCCCACTCCCTCTCCCCTTCCATTCAGATTAAGATTCATTTTCAATTATCTTTATATACAGAAGATCAGTTTAGTATATATTAAGTAAAGATTTCAACAGTTTGCACCCACACAGAAACACAAAGTGAAAAATACTGTTTGAATAATAGTTATAGCATTAAATCACAATGTACAGCACATTAAGGACAGAGATCCTACATGAGGAGTAAGTGCACAGTGACTCCTGTTGTTGACTTAACAAATTGACACTCTTGTTTATGGCATCAGTAATCATCCTAGGCTCTTGTCATGAGTTGCCAAGGCTATGGAAGGCTTTTGAGTTCACCGACTCTGATCATATTTAGACAAGGTCATAGTCAAAGTGGAAGTTCTCTCTCCCTTCAGAGAAAGGTACCTCCTTCTTTGATGACCTGTTCTTTCCACTGGGATCTCACTTGCGGAGATCTTTCCTTTAGGTGTTGTTGTTGTTGTTGTTGTTGTTTTTTTTTTTTTTTTTTTTTTTTTTTTTTTTTTTTTTTTTTTTTTTTTTTTTTTTTTGCCAGAGTGTCTTGGCTTTCCATGCCTGAAATACTCTCATGGGCTTTTCAGCCAGATCCGCATGCCTTAGGGGCTGATTCTGAGGCCAGAGTGCTGTTAGGACATTTGCCATTCTATGGATCTGCTGTGTATCCTGCTTCCCATGTTGGATCATTCTCTCCCTTTTTTATTCTATCAGTTAGTATCTGCAGACACTAGTCTTGTTTATGTGATCCCTTTGGTTCTTAGTCCTATCATTATTATCAATTGTGAATAGAAATTGATCACTTTGACTAGTGAGATGGCATTGGTACATGCCACCTTGATAGGATTGAATTGGAATCCCCTGATATGTTTCTAACTCTACCATTTGAGGTAAGTCAGCTTGAGCATGTCCCAAATTGTACATCTCTTCCCTCTCTTATTCCCACTCTTATATTTAACAGGGTTCATTTTTTCAGTTAAGTATCAACACTTAAGAATAACTGTGTATTAATTACAGAATTAAACCAATAGCATTAAGTAGAACAAACAAAAAAATACTAGGAGGGATAACTATTAAGTTGTTCATCAACAGTCAGGGCAAGGGCCGATCAAGTCACCGTTTCTCATAGTGTCCATTTCACTTCAACAGGTTTCCTTTTTGGTGCACAGTTGTCACCGATCAGGGAGAACATATGATATTTGTCCCTTTGGGACTGGCTTAGTTCACTCAGCATGATGTTTTACAGATTCCTCCATTTTGTTGTTAATTTTTTAAATAAAAATAATAAAACTCCACAAAGGTAGCACTTACAGAATTGCCTCTGGGGCTGAATGTAGGACATAAAATAAATAGTGGGAAACAGAGTGTCTTCACCTTTTGTATTTGAGAAAGCTGGATAGTGGGTGTACATTAAGGAAGATTCATGATGAGGAGTAGAGACAGAATTTAAAATCCAGTGAGTCCTCAAGAACTTAGATACCTACTGGACATATAATTAGTAATGTTGAGAAAGAATTTGGTTATAATATTCAAGAAGGAGTTGGAACTGAAAATGCACAATGGATGAAGTTTGAAGCATACAGATATAATTTTAAACCAAATAAACAAATAGTATACCTTAGGGAACAAGTGATCAAACAGAAATGAATAGAGCCCAGGTCTAAGACACAGAGGTTTCACTCTAAAATTTAAGACCTAGAGAGGTGAGGAGGTTACGGAAAGAAACCCTGGGAAGAAATAGTCATTGAATTAGGAAAACATTTAGGAAATGTGGTGTGAAGAAATGTTTAAAGGAGAAAGTTGGAATCAAGAATTTCAAGTACTGCAGATAGATCGATAAGATGAAAACTAAGAATTTCCCATTGAGCTTTTCAAAAGACCACTTGTAACCTTGATAAAAATAATTTCAGTGGAGTAATGGAAAATGAAGCCAAATCAAAATTGTCCAAACCAGATTAGAAGGTAAGAAATTAGAGATAGTGAATATCCACAGCTCTGTCTAGAAATGCCACTAGAGAGAACAAAGAAAGCAGGCTGCAGGAAGAACAGAATGATATGGTTTGCGTTTGTTAGGGTTGTTTTATAATGGAAGATCTATGGTGTCTTAGTCCATGCAGGCTACTGTAACAAAACACCAAAAATTATACAATACATATTCATGGTTTCTAGTTCTGGAGTCCAGAAAGTCCATGATCGAGCTATAGGCATATTCAGTGTCTAGCTAGAACCTGATTTCTGGTTCACAGATGGGACTGTCCCACTAATGTTTTCAAATGGTGAAAAGGCCCAAGTTGTGTTGGGCCTCCTTTATAAGGACACTAATTCGATGTATGAGGACTTCATTCTCATGACTTAATCACCTCCAAAAGTCTCTACCTCTTAATATTATTGTAATTAGGAAGTAGGCTTCAGTATTTGAATTTTTGTGAAACACAAACATTTTGAACATAGACAGCCTATATTATTTTTTCATTGTGGAAATTATCCAGAAGAGTGAAAGAAAAAAACTGCTGAGCCAATCAGTGGTTTGATAATTGCAGGATGTAAGTCTAAATTATATTAAATTTGACAGAATATATTGCAGGAATAGTGGGACTTTGGATGGTGACTAAGTCGGGGACAGTAAGAGCATAAAAAAAAGTATAATGGACCAGTATAAACACCAGTCAATTGCAGGAAGATATGGATGTACTTTTATTATTACATCAATTATTTAACTGAATTAATGGCTTAGGTGATCATCTGCCGCAAGGCGGAGGATTAGCCTAGTGAGCCGGCGCCGGCGGTTTTCTGTATTTCTTCCAGCTATCTTTTGTTATTCCAATGTATATATAGTATACTGAGAAAATTTAGCTTAACCAGCTTCAAGTTTTGACTTGAGATAGAGAGAGAGAGAGAGAGAGAGAGAGATCGAGGCAGAGAGAAGAAAAATAATTCTATATGTAAAAGATTAATTATAATAGTTATTCACAGAACATGAACTGGTATAAGAAAGAAATGAGGATATAATATAAGTGAATTAAAAAGCTTACAGGATCAATATATCAATATATTGGTCTCTGAGTTGGTTAAAGAGTACTTGAAATTGCAGTGCAAAAAATGTAACATGGAAATACAGTTGTTGATGAAGATAAGGTTACTCAAAAATAAGATTTTTGGGTGGGTTGTAGTTATTGCATACAGCAAATCCTGGTATACATTAGGACATGTGGTTGAGGTAAGTGAAGGACAAAACATCACTAAAACTCAACAGATTAAGAAACTAACAAGTCAGAGTCTTGAATTTGCAATATTCATGATATACAGGAATTAAAATTACCAAGGTTGAGAACAGGAATAATGATAAAGAAAATGATCTTGAACCAGGTGCTGTTGTCGTCCATCAGTGAGGAATGGCTAGAACAGACTGTCCTGATACTGTGAGGATGACAGCTAGGTTTCTATGGAGGAGAAATGAACACACACTAGAAGGAGCAGTGATGCCGGGTGGAACTTGCACATCACTCGTAGGAAGCTAGTTTCCCATGAGAACAAATATAAAGGCTCATTTAGAGAATATGCAGAGTGATATGGAATAAAAGAACCTGAGGAATGAGCCATGGTGTTCTTAGAGCAACTGAAGTAAATGGAAAAGTAGAACAGGATAGAGTTACTCTCTTAAGGAGAAATTCCTATTATAGCTTTCATCTCAGCACAGTTTTCAGGCAGTTTGTAGTGGCAAATCAGTGAGTACGGTAACAATCAAAATGGATCTTACCAAAAACATGGTGCCAGGAGTTCCATCTAGAGCCCCCACACAGGTGGCAGAAACCCAGGTACATTATCTGCTGCCTCCCAGAAGCAATAGAAAGAAGTGGGGGTCAGAAGCACAGGGTAGACTCGACTGAAACCAGGTATTCCTATATGGGATACCAGTGTCCTAAATGGTGGCTTCGCCCACTGTGCCACAATGTCCTACAGTTATTGAATTTTGTAAGATAATTCTGAGTTGTGATCACAGTTTCTCTTTAAGGAAGATGGCAGACTTCTTAAGGAAGGAGGTTTAAAAGTCTTCTGTCAGTAAAATCCATACTTTTTCATTATTGTACTCTGAGGCATGACTAAATATTTTGTGCAGGTAGTGGAAAAGAAAAAGGTGGCCCTGGAGAGCTGTAGAAAAGCAATGAAGTGCTCACTCATTATTTAAAATAAAAATGATTTGTATTTATACAAATATATTTCTGCAAAAATTCAAGATTAAAATCTAAGAAAATTTATTATTTCAAAGCCTAATAATATGATTTTTAAAAAATGTTACTCAGAATAGTTCCTGACAGCTCTCTGTGTGTTCTCTCTCTCTTTGAATTGAATGGCAAAATAACAGCCTAAAAACATGTCCAATGTTCTGGTACTGATCTGCAGAAAGATTGTCTAACATTGGATAGATCATTACAGACAAGGTACATGCTATCAATCAACTAGATATATTGCTTCTAAAAAAAAAAAAACTGAGCCTATTATTTAAGAAGTAGGGTTTCCATTTCCATTACTGTCTTTCTGCCTGTACGTCTGTGTTGCTCAGAATACAAGACGTGCATTAGAGAGACATGCTGGGTTTGGACAAATAGCATCACGCTCTCTAACTCTAGGAACAGGATGCCACATTATGACTGAAGTACAATCAGGATGGAAAATGGTGTCATAAAAACTGTATCTATCGTCGATATGATGATACATTATCATATCTTCCCTAAATTATTTTCTCAAATGTAATTAGGTATTCATTTAACAGCGTTTAATTAGTGCAAACTCTGCACCACACATTGTGCCAGGCACTTGGAATAGAACACTGAACATAATAGTCACAATTACCTGTGAGAGATAATCACAACAAACACAACAAATAAGTAATTTGAAATTATAAGGAATATGTGGACAATACTAGGTTTTCTTATAAAAAACTGCAGGCAGCTAGAACAAGCAGTGCAGCTGAGACTTGAACCCAGTTACCACAATATGGGATGCAGGGGTCCTAAAGGTTATCTTAACAGCTGTACCAAATGCATGTACTAATTAGTTAATTTTAAATATTTATAATGTTACATTCTAGAAATAATTGATTCAGTAATCTACCTAATACTTAAATGAGGTACATAAAAACATGCACGGGTAGAATATTTTAGATTTGCTTTAAAAAGAATATGGATCATTTTTCTGCATAGCTCAAGATCAGTGTGGCTCACAAGGAGCATTTTATGAAAGCATAAATGAATCAGCAGTCATACTGTTTTCATATTCAGAAGTTTCATGCTAAGCACCAAGCATTGATCTGCTGGCTCAACTTGGTTTGGTGCAGCAACTGAGCCAATAACTCCTTCAGCTGTTCTCATACACTAGATGTACTCTTTTATCTGCTCTGACTCTTGGTTCAGGTGTGTATTTACAAGCTTTTAATATAATTTTTGAAAGGCAGAGAGGCAGAAAGAGAAAGACAGAGGACGATCTTTCATGTGTTGAGTCATTCTCCAAATACTCACACTATCCAGATGCTGGGCCAGGCTGAGGTCACGAGCTAGAAACTCAATATGCATCTACCAGGTGGGTGGAATGAGCAATGTGGTAGGTGACCCCCCAGCATCAAAACTGAAAGCTCAGATTCCAGGCTGTCCTTGCAGGTTTCTACTTGTATTTACAAGATCTTTTTGTATTTGATTACTTCCACCCACCCATTTCTCATCCATCTTTCCTTCTCAATGTTCTGCCCTGCTATCTTAGATCCCAAGAAGACACATGAGTAACAGTGTGACAGAAACTGTTCAACCAGCTTCCAAAGCTATGTTGAGTGAAATTCCCATAGGAAACTATTATACATTACTCCTATGGCTATGTTTCTCTGAATCCTGACTAATACATTTGCCATTCCGGTGACTCAAGGATTCTACTCCTAGACACTTTCTCAAGAGAACTGAGAACACTTGTCCACAAACAGAGCACTTCAGACATGTTTTAGCATCTTTATTCGTAAGAACTAAAAACTAGAAACCACTTATATGTCTATCAACAGGAAAATAGGCAAATAAACTACTTATTTATGCAACAGCATAAATGGATCTAAAGAACATTATGTACAGTGAGAGAGAAATGAAATAGTTTACATACCCAAGGATTTCATATATATGAAATCAAAATACAGGAAAAAACTAACTTTGCACAGGAGAAATTAAAAAATCCCTAGCTCTAGAGGGGCCAGAATTCAATGGCTGGGGGCATAAGAAAACATTCTTGGCCATAGAAATGTTTTGTTTCTTGACTGTTGTTTCAGCTTCACAGGGAAGCATTTGTCAAAACTTACTGACTTGTTGGTTTTATTGAATGTGAGTTTACTTCAATGAAAATGTGATAATAAAAGTGATAGAATATTATTATAGAAGAAGAAATTGATTCTGGCTGGAAAGATTAGGGAGTTAGTGTGCTAGAGCTTTAAGAATGTTCAGGGCCGGCACTGTGGCACAGCGGGTTAACGTGCTGGCCTGAAGCGCTGGCACCCCATATGGGTGCTGGTTCGAGACCCAGCTGCTCCACTTCTGATCCAGCTCTCTGCTATCGCCTGGGAAAGCAGTAGAAGATGGCCCAAGTCCTTAGGCCCCTGCACCCACGTGGGAGACCCAAAAGAAGCTCCTGACTTCGGATGGGTACAGCTCCGGCTGTTGCGGCCAACTGGGGAGTGAACCAGTGGATGGAAGACCTCTACCTCTCCTCTCTGTGTAACTCTGCCTCTCAAATAAATAAATAAATCTTAAAAAAAGAATGAATGGTCAGATGTAGGTATTTAGCCTAGTGATTAAGATACCCACATTCCACATCAGAGTACCTTGATTTTTTTTTTTTTTTCCCCGGCTCTGGCTCCCTACTTCAGCTTCCTGCCAATACAGGCTATGGAAAACAATGAGAATGCTTCAAGGAATTGTATTCCTGCCACCCACATGGGAGTCCTGGATTATGTTCTTTTTTTTTTTTTTTAGACAGATAGAGTTAGACAATGAGAGAGAGACAGAGAGAAAGGTCTTCCTTCCATTGGTTCACCCCCCAAACGGGTGCTACAGCCAGAGCTATGCTGATCCGAAGCCAGGAGCCAGGTGCTTCCTCCTGGTCTCCCACGTGGGTACAGGGGCCCAAGCACCTGGGCCATCTGCCGTGGCTCATTTGGTTAATCCTCTGCTTGAATTATGTTCTTCCCTTGTGGCTCCAGTCCCCAGCCCAGTTGCTGCAGGCATGTGGGGGAGTGAACCAGTTGATGGGAACACTCTTCCTCTCTCTCCTCTGACTCTTCCTCTCAAATTAAAAAAGAATAAATCTAGATTGTTTTTTGCCACCGTGTCATGGCTTTCCATGCCTGTGAGATTCTCATGGACCTTTCAGTCAGATCTGAATGTCCCAAGGGTTGATTCTGAGGCAGGAGTGCTGTTTTGGGCATTTGCCATTCTATGAGTCTGCTGTGTGTCCTGCTTCTCCCACAGGATCATTCTCTCCCTTTTGATTCTATCTTTCATTATTTGCTTACACTGGTCTTATTTGTGTAATCTCTTCGACACTTACCCTATCTTTTTGATCAGTTGTGTATTTATACTTATCACTTTACCAAGTGTGCTGGCATTGGTACCTGCCTCCTTGGTAAGGTTGAGTTAAAATCCCCTGGCACATTTCTAGTTCCACCATTGGAGGTAGATCTGAGTGAGTATGTGCTGTCCTATATATCTCTGCCCTCTCTTATTCCCACTCCTATGTTTCACAGAGATCAATTTTCTGTTAATTTTTAAACGCTTAAGAATGATTGTGCATTGATTGCAGAATTCAACCAGTGGTCTTGTGTAGAGCAAACCGAGCAACAACAACAACAACACGGTGGCAAAAAACAATCTAAATTAAAGATCCTGGTGAACAAGACCCCAGCAGAAGGATCAGGCCATCAAGGAGAAAGGCGCCTTTCTCTGAAGGGAGGAAGGAACCTCCACTGTGATATGGCCTTGACTAAACAAATTCAGAGTTGGTGAACTCAAGGGGCTTCCATAGCCTAGACAGCTCATAGCAAGAGTCTCGGGTGATTGCTGACATCATAAATAAGAGTGCCAATTGTTAAATCAACAACGGCAGTCACTGGGTTCATGCTCCCCACGCAGGATCTCTGTCCTTAATGTGTTTAACTATGAAACTCAAAAACAACACTACTAGTCGAACAATACCCTATACCTGGTTCGGTTGTGTGAGTGCAACCTGTTGAAATCCCTGCTTAGTATATACTAAGTTGATCTTCAGTATATGAAGGTAATTGAAAATGAAACGTGTTGAAGGGTGGGATGGGAGAGGGAGTGGGTGAGGGGAAGGCCACGGGAGGGAGGGAGGTTGGGGGGGGAGCCACAACAATACAAAAGTTGCATTTTATATTCTACTTAAAACTATTGGTTGAACTCTGTAATTAATACACAATTACTCTTAGGTGTTTAATTAATGCTATAACTAGTACTCAAATAGTATTTTACACTTTGTGTTTCTGTGTGGGAGCAAAATGTGGAAATCTTTACTTAATATACGCTAAATTGATCTTCTGTATATAAAGATAATTGAAAATTAATCTTGATGTGAAGGGGAAGGGGAGAGGGAGTGGGAGAGGGGAGCGTTGTGGGTGGGAGGGAAGTGGAAGTTACGGGGGGGAGGAAGCCATTGTAATCCATAAGCTGTACTTTGGAAATTTATGCTCATTAAATAAATAAAAGAATAAATCTAAATAAAAAAGAATGGATAGGCATTATTCTGGCAAGTAATGTTGAGGATAAAATAGGGTTTACCGTGATTAAAGATAGAGCATCACACACGAATGGGAAGCTGGGAACTCCATGGAACAGTAGTTATTTCAGTAGAGTTAAAATGTACACTGGGGCATGGATCTCAGACTGGAACAAATGGAGCTAGAAGTAGAGTCAGGTTACAAAGGTAAGCTGATATATGCCGGTAAATTTTAATTTTATTCTATCACCAATGAATTATTATCAGTAGCTTTTAAACCCAACAAAATATTAAAGGAAACTCATTTGCATTTTAGAAAGGTAAACCTGGATGTATTCAGTACTGTGAGTTATGTTATGGTGGATAAATGGCAGATAGACCTATTAGGAGATGGGTATTATAATCCAGCAAGAGGTAATAATCTGGATGATGTCAATACTTATAAAAAAGACAGGACAGATATTAGAGATGTTTCAGATGTACAAATGTCATAATTGAATGACCAATTAGACTTGAGAACGTAGATAAGGGCCCAATGGTTTCAATGAAAATGGATTGAACAACTAGATTTGCTCATTAACCAGATGAAGGTGGAAAAGGAGGTAGGTTTTACTGGGATAGAAACTAGCTTGGTATTAGATGTTACATCAAAGGGCCTATAAATAAGTTCCTAAAGGAGTTATTTAGGGAGCAATGAATATGGGTTCTTGTTGGTTATAAAGTGGAGTACAGCTATAGATTCTTTTGCATAATTTTTCCTGTGCTTCTCTGGAAAAGTGGAGAAAGTAAATCATGTAATTACTCCAGGGTTGCTACTGGCACTGGCTGTGACATAAATTATTGAGGTTTAGGGTTCTGGGGAGAGCAATGTTGAAACAGATGGCAAATAGGGAAAGACTATAGTAGGAGCTCAAAATGCCCAGCTCCCTTCCTCATCCAAAAAAAGCCTTGTATTAAGTAAGTACAAATTTCCATACAGGGAGGGGAAAAATCTATAAATGTGGGAATCAAAGAATGTGAGGAAATTTGAGGATAAACTAGGATAACTGATGAATATCTAGCTGATGTTACAACTTACGGCTAAGGAGGAACTTGCAAAACAAGTGAAAAATCAATTAACATGCAGATTGGTAAAGCTGTTAGTAGGAGTAAATTTTGGCCAATATCTGAGCATAGAGGAAATCTTTCTAATCTGGACTTTTATAAACCAATTTCAGGAGAGTTTATCCAAACCTGAATAACAAGTATTAGTGTAAAAGTCAAAACAGCATATCACATTCTCTACTCCTTTCCTCTCAAATAGTAAAAGTCTATAACATCGTGGTAAAGTTCCAACAGTCTAGGACTCTGTATACTGCTCAAAAAATCTGGCTACATGAATACCCTCTTTGTTAAACTTACTAAAAATCTACCTTATCTTCAATACAAAGCAAAAATATTCTTTGATTTATGATCCCTTCTTGTTAATGAATTAATGACCAGGGTATATAAGCATCTAATTTACTGAAATAGACTATAAATATCATTTTTATAACATTAAAATGCAGTTTCTCCTCATGTTTTCTATTATTTTAAAGGTTAACTTTCTAGCAGAAAACAAAGATATTCTGGAGTATGGCCTAATTCAGTGATTGAACCTCGTTTTTAGGTTTTTGCCTCACCCTCACTAAAGCTTAACTGAATAATAAAAATTCTACTAATCAAATCAAGAGCACATCAATCGAGAAGCTCTTGGCATTACTATCAACTATCATTTCATGATGCTTGAGATTAAATTTGAGATCTAATGGGCAGAGGTGGAATGGATTTATTCACATGTAATCATAGACCAGGTTCGGTTGCTTTTTTTGAATAATTGATTAATTTAAATGGCTTTCAACTAAGTTTTTTTGTTTTTTGTTTTTTGTTTTGACAGGCAGAGTGGACAGTGAGAGAGAGAGACAGAGAGAAAGGTCTTCCTGCGCCATTGGTTCACCCTCCAATGGCCGCCACAGCCGGCGCTCTGCAGCCGGCACACCGCGCTGATCCAATGGCAGGAGCCAGGTACTTATCCTGGTCTCCCATGGGGTGCAGGGCCCAAGCACTTGGGCCATCCTCCACTGCACTCCCTGGCCACAGCAGAGAGCTGGCCTGGAAGAGGGGCAACCGGGACAGAATCCGGTGCCCTGACCAGGACTAGAACCCGGTGTGCTGGTGCCGCAAGGTGGAGGATTAGCCTAGTGATCCGCGGCACCAGCCCAACTGTAAGTTTTAATAATAACTTTTGCCATTTAGGGGCATTGTGTAAGACACATGAAAATTTTTATACATTTTGAACTATTGAGGGTTTGTCTTTATCATGTCTCCTATAATCTGGGGCAGGCAGAAATAAATCACATGACCAATTTGGGAATCACTGCCAGACTGAAAAAAAACTAATAATTGAGCATATCCTAATGATTCCTGTCCATATGCCAATGCCTACAGATACTCTGGAACTGCTTCAGTGTTCATCGGAGTACCACATTCTCTACTGAGCAGTCTTTTTGCATTGTTTTGCCTTTTTTAAAAAGATTTATTTATTTATTTATTTATTTATTTAAAAGGCAGAGTTACAGAGACAGAAGGAGAGACAGAGAAAGAGATCTTCCATTTGCTGGTTCACAGATTTTTTGTGCAGTTCATGTACCTGTATAGATGGGAGATGTACCCACTGTGGGCTTAAACCAGTCAGCAATTAGCTTTGAAGGGAGGAGATAAGGGAATGATTATGCCAACATGCGTGTCCATTCTCTCTCCCCTCCTGACCACAGAGGAGGTCTACCGCACCCAACAAAGGTATCACCCTGGATACTTGTCCCATCCTGAAGCACTGACAAGAGCTCCCTGGCCAAACCTAACACATGCTGTGGGTATTCACAAAAGAGCAGACACTTCACTAAGCCATAGAGGCACAATTAAAAGTCAAAATCCATCAGAGGAGAAATCCAACAAGTATTTTGACAAATGCCTAAAAATAAACATGGAAATTCAAGAAACAAGAATAAAGAAGACAATATGGCTTCCCCAAAGGAGCACAACACTTCAATTTAGAATCTGAAGACAAAGATATTGAGGAAATGCCAGAAACGGAACTCAAAAGAATGAGCATAGGATTGCTCAGAAGCAATGAGAAGCAAATCCATGGCTTATTACAATCCTTACATGGCAGCTGGTGCTGTGGCATAGTGGGTAGAGCTAACACCTGCAGTGTCGGCATCCCATATGGGTGCTGGTTCAAGTCCCAGCTGCTCCGCTTCTGATACAGCTCTCTGCTATTGCCTGGGAAAGCAGTAGAAGATGGGAACAAAGACCTTCCATAACAAATATAAATTGAAGGAATTTGTCACCACTAAACCAGTCTTATAAATGATGCTTAAGGTTGTGCTACACACAGAAACACAGAAAGACAGTGATCATTCCGGAAGAATGTGTAGGCAGATTATCTACTAGTAAAAGTACAAAGGAAATCCCAAACAAACAATAGGAATATTTATGGAAGAATGATAGGGCCAATTCATTACTTATCAATAGTAACCATGAATTTAAATGGCTTTAATTCTCCATTAAAAGATAAGCCTGGATGAACAGATTAATCAACAAGACTCATCTATTTGCTGTGTGCAAGAAACACACCTCACCAACAAAGATATGCATACACTGAAAGTGAAAGGATGGAAAATGATTCCTCATGCTAATGGAAAGCAAAAAGAGCTGGTGTAGGCATCCTAGTGTCAGACAAAATAGACTTTAACACAAGAACTGTTAAAAGAGATGAAGAAGGGCACTGTGTAATGATTAAGGGATCAATTCAACACAAAGATATGACTATAAGAAATGTATTTGTGACCAATACCAGGATGCCTGGCTATTTAAAACAAATATTGACGTATCTAAAGTAAGAAAAAGACTCCAATACAATAGTAATGAGGGGATGTTAGTACCACACTTTCATCAATGGACAGATCAACTGGACAGAAAATCAAAAAATAAAAACAGAACTAACCTATACAATTGACCAAATGTACCTAACTGTTAGCTACAGAACATTTCATCCCAGAGTTGAAGAATACACATTCTTTTCACCAGTGCATGGAACTTTCTATAGTATAGGCCATGAAAAGGCAATAAAGCAAGTCTCATCAAATTTTAAAACACTGAAATCATACCATGTCTCTTTTCTGATCTCAATGGAATGAAGCTGAAAATTAAACCAAGAATCTCTAGAAAATATGAAAACATATGGAAACTGAACAACAGACCCCTGAATGAACAGTGGATCATAGAAGAAATCAAAAGGGAAATAAAAGATTTCCCGGAAAAGAATGAGGATTACAATACAACCTATCAAAACTTGTGGGATACAGCAAAAGCAGTGTTAAGAGAAAAGCTTATAGGAATTATTGCCTACATCAAGAAATTGAAAGGCATCAAATAAATGAGCAATACAATGCATCTCCAGGACATAAAAAAACATCAACAAACCAAACTCAAAAGTAATAGGAAAAAGAAACAACTGAAATTAAATAATAAATAAACATATTTGAAAGAAAAAATTATATAAAATAACATTTAAATAAACAGCTGGGTTTCTTTTGAAAACTAAACAAAATTGATAAACCATTGACCCAAATAACCAAAAAAAGGGGAGGAGAAGAACTAAGTGAATGAAATCAGAGATGAAACAGAAGATGTTATAAGGAATATCTCAGAAATAAAAAGAATCATCAGGAATTACTATAATAGATATATGGCAACAAACTGGAAAATCTAGAAGAAATAGATAGATTTCTCAACACATACAACTTACTAAGATTGAGGCATGAAGATATTCAAACCTAAACAGACAAATATTCAAGATGAAGATCAAATCAGTAATAAAGATTATCCCAACAAAGAAAAGCCCAGGACCCGATGGCGTCACTGCTGAACTCTTCCAGACCTTTAAAGAAGAACTAATTCAAATTCTGTAGGATATAATATCAACACACAAAAATCAATACTTTTTGTATATACAGACAATTCCATAGCTGAGAAAGAACTTCTAAGATCAGTCTCATTCACAATCACTACAAAAAATTTTAAATACCTTGGAATAAATGTATCTAACCCGGTGAAAGATCTCTATAATGAAAATTACAAAACAAAAGAAACAAATAGAATAGGACATCAAAAAATGGAAAAATCTTCTATGTTTGTGGATTGAAAAAATTAATATCATCAAAATGTCCATACTATCAATAGCAAATGATTTTATGTGATCCTAATCAAAATACCAACAGCATTCTTCTCAGATCTAGAAAAAAATACTAAAATTCTTATGTAATTTATATGTAAACAAAAGAGACCCTGAATATATAAAGCAACTGTAAACAGCAAAATTAAACCCAGAGGCATTATAATAACAGATTTCAAGACATACTACAGGACAGTTATAATCAAAACAGCGTGGTATGGTACTGGCACAATAAATATACATGTAGACCACTGGAACCAAATAGAAACTCAAGAAATCAATCCATGCATGTATAACCAGCTAATCTTTGACAAAGCAGCTAAAATCAATCCCTGTAGAAAGGATGGTCTCTTCAACAAATCATGATGGAAAAATTGGATGTCTGCATGCAAAAGTATAAAACAAGACCTTTACCTTAAACCTTATAAAAATAAACTTAAAATTGATCAAGTATCTAAAAGTACATCTTGGTACCATCAAAATACTTCAGGTGAACATTGGGGAAACTGCAAGGTATTGGAATAGGCAAAGATTCCTGGAAAGGACCTCAGAATCATGAGTAATAAAAGACAAAATTATCAACTGGGATCACATCAAGCTCAGAAGCTTCTGCACTGCAAATGAAACATTCAACAAACTGACGAGGCCACTAATAGAATGGGAGAAATTATTTGCAAACTATGCAACTAATAAAGGATTACTATCCAGAATCTATAAAGAGCTCAAGAAACTCAACAAAAACAAAACAAACAACCCAGCTAAGAAAATGGGCAAGGGGCTGGTACTGTGGTGTAGCAGGTAAAGCCACCACCTGCAGTGTGGCATCCCATATGGGCACTGATTTGATTCCAGCTGCTCTACTTCCAATCCACCTCTTTGCTGTGGCTTGGGAAAGAAGTGGAAGATTGCCCAAGTTCTTGGGCCCCAGCACTCATGTGAGAGACCTGGAAGAAGCTCCTGGCTCTTAGCTTTGGATCAGTGCAGCTCCTGCTGTCATGGCCAATTGGGAAGTGAACCAGCAGTTGGAAGACCCCCCTCTCTCTCTGCCTCTGCTTCTCTCTCTGTGTAACTCTGACTTTCAAATAAATAAATAAATCTTAAAAAAAAATAAATGAGCAAATGACTTGAATAGCATTTTTCAAAAGATGAAATTCAAATGGCTAACAGACATATGAAAAAATGCCTAAGATCACTAGCCATCATGGAAATCCAAATACAAACCACAATGAGGTTTTACCGCTCTGTGGTTAGAATGGCTCCTTACAAAAATCAACAAATAAAAAATGCAGATGATGATGTAGGGAAAAAGGTACCTTAATCCACTGTTGGTATAAATGTAAACTAGTACAGCCATTGTAGAATCCAGTATGGAGATTCCTCAGAAAGCTGAAAAAAGATATACCATATGACCTGGCAATCCCACTCCTTGGAATTTGCTTCTGGGAATTGAAATCTGCATATGAAAGACTGATCTGTACCTCTATGTTTATAGCAGCTTAATTCACAATAGCTAAGAGATGCAATCAACCCAGATTCCCATCCATTTTTTGACTGGACAAATAAATTTATATATATATATATATACACACACACACACACACACATACATATAAAGAGAGAGAGAGAGAGATAGCTATGGCATGAATACTAACCAGCTGTAAAAAATTCAGAAAGAAATTCTGTCTTTTGCAACCAAATGATGCAACTGGAAACCATCATTCTTAGTGAAATAAGTCATTCCCAAAAAGATACCCTATGTTTTCCCTGATCTGTGGTAACTAATAGAGTTCCAAAAAATGTAACATATATGAGTAAAATTGATATTTTGAGAGTCAAAGATTATTTCTACTGTTGAGGAACAAGTGCTTTTTTAAAAGATTTATTTATTTGAAAGTCAGAGTTACACAGAGAGAGAAGCAGAGGCAGAGAGAGAGAGAAAGTCTTCCATCAGTTGGTTTACTCCCCAACTGGCCACAATGGCTGGAGCTGCGCCGATCCAAAGCCAAGAGCCAAGAGCTTCTTCTGGGTCTTCCACGCGGGTGCAGGGGCCCAAAGACTTGGGCCATCTTCTACTGCTTTCCCAGGCCATAGCAGAGAGCTGGATTGGGAGTGGAGCAGCCTGGACTTGAACCAGCACCCATATGGGATGCTGGCATTGCAGATGACGGCTTTACCCGCTACGCCACAGGGCTGGCCCCCAAGTGTTTTTTTTTTTAATTTGTTGAATTCTTTATTTAGAGTGTAGGGTTAATCTTATGAGTATAAAATAAACTGAAAGTAGATCATTAAAACTTCAAAGATTAAGAAAGGAAGCAAGATGGAGGGTGAGAGTGTGTGCTATAGGGAGTTTAGTGTGGAAAGTATCACTATGCTCCTAAATCTATATATATGAAAAATATGAGATTTGTTCACCTTAAAAACGTAATAAAGAAAATTAACAAAAAGAAATTTACAGGCCAAAATCCTTGATGAACATTGATGGAAAAACAAAGCAAATAAATAAAAACAACTTCAACAAAATACTAACAAATTGAATCCATTCTCTGTGATCATATGTAATTCATCCCAGGAATGTAAGGATAAACCAATATACAGAAATCAACAAGTGTGCTTTATATCATCCACTGAATGATGAACAAAAATCATATGATCATTACAACAGATGCAGAAGAGCCACTTGATACAGAACGTTGATTAACTGAAAGCCTGGGAGAGGTGGAAGGGATAAATTGTGACAAATATATTAACATGAGATAATGTAAGGGAAATTGAATGAGAGATACATGGAAACTAGTTGTATGACTACCCTATAATTTTTGTTTATAAATTTAACATTAATGAAAATATAACAATAACAAAAAGAGTTACATACTTATTAGCATGGCTAAAATTAAAAGTTACTGATTTCACCAAGTCCTGGGAATGCTATGAAGAAGATAGCACCTTGATACAATCTTTGTTGGGATATCAAATGGAGTACTGGTTTTGAAAACGATCCAAGTTTCTCAAAGAACCACGTATACATATTTTCCAGCCACTGCCCTAGTAGTAAGTGTTCACTCAAAAGAAAAAACATGTTCTTTGCCCATTTATTAACTGGATTGTTTGTTGGTTGTTGAATTTCTTGAGAACAGGCATTTTTCAAGAGAAGAAATTCAAATGGCCAACAGATTCTCTTTTTTTAACTTTTATTTAGTAAATATAAATTTCCAAAGTACAGTTTATGGATTACAATGGCTCCCCCCCCCCCGCCATAATTTCCCTCCCACCCTCACCCCTCCTGTCAACAGATTATTAAGAAAAATGTAGCTATCTACCTTGAATTTGGGTTTACTCTCTATCAGCATCAGTGTTATTATGTGAACTGCAACATGAGTTTAGCTCTATCACTTTGCCTGGATGTCTTAAAAACCAAATGAGATAACGTTCATAAAGCAAGCACACTACTGTCTGTTTACTTTGGTAAGAACTCAGTTAAGGGTAGGGTACACAGACAAGTTCTCCAGAGAGCATTGGTATATGTCACCCAACAGCATTTGCTGTGACAGAGTAGTTTGAGATCCAGATAAAATAAAAATGAATTTGAGAAGTGTTTTCCCAGTTGAATCATCCAGAAACTCTCAAAATGTGATGAAGAAGCCTAAGGAGGTTGCTATTTCACAAGAACTTTTCGAATCTTACCTGAAACATGTGAAGCCCACCATGTCTGTTCTGGGCTAGTATAATGGCATCAGCTAGACTGCATTTGCTGAAATCAGCAGTGCAGATGTTGACAATTAACTTACCATGTAAGTTACTTACAATGACCTCAATGGAGAAAGTGCCAAAAGTAAAACCATGTTGTAACCAGATGACACCTGATCTGAAATCATTCTTTCCCTTGCCTTATTCCCTTTTCCGGGGTCATGAGTCTGCCTGCCATCCATAAATTTCATCAAGAGAAACGATTTGTGAAAGAAAGTAAGTTTCTGTAACCAGAAAAAAAATTTTATAGAGTATATTGAGGTCACAAATTCGGTTAATACTACTATTGCATATTCTATGAAAAATGTAACAATTAAAATGTTCAGATTATCATACAAGTCTCCACCTACTCTTTAGCAGGTAAACATTAACTACATGTCCAAAGTCATTTACAGTTATAATTCAAGCAGCGATTAAGTTAAAGTAATGTGAGACTTCCTAGACTTAGCTCAGTTCCTGGATGGCCTGCTCTGCTTGTCTTTCCCTGAGGTACAGCCTGAGATTGCGTGGAGGAATGCATGGTTCATGAGCTCACCAAAGAGAAAATGAGTGATCTGCAGAGTAGTTTTTGCATTGTATTTTCTGTTATTTATTATGATGCTTAGAAGTTCTCTGAGCTTAAGCTTGATGCAGCTAAGTGCTTGCTTGATGTTTTACTGGACTATGAAATAATGAGCACAAACTAAAAGATCCAAAGCAAAACTCAAATTTATTCCTCTCGGGACATTCATCATTCAAATAAATGATCTCATCATCACCAAAACCCTTTCCCTCACTTCTCGCATTCAATAATCAATTAAGTCTATTATAAGTTGTACTAAAAATGTGTTTTGAATTGATCCTCTTCTAATATCCATGCTATTATGTTGGTTCAAGATGCATCATCTAGATTCCTGAAGTAATTTTTTGTATCTTTTCAACTTCATTCTTTACTTGCTAGTCAGCCAGATCTTAAAAATATCAATCAAATCGGAAGCCTCTTTCAAAGCTGTCAATGGCTCTCCTTGGATGTAGAATGAAATCTTATCTAACACTACCAGAACTAAGGTCATCTTATCCTACAGCCCACTGAAGGTCCACCTGCTGCTACATCTCCAGTCATCACTCACATGCCCATCCACAATGACCCCTATTCTCTTCCCCAAGCCAGATAAGCTTTCACTTGTGATTCACTGTTCTGTGTACCTGGACATACTCTTCTTCAGCTTTCACAAGAGCTTAACCTTCACTTCAACGCAGAATCTCTGATGCTCTGTCAAGAGCACTAAGAATTCAGTTCTCTACTTTCTGTTATATCACCTCTTTTGTGTAATACCACTTATCACAACCTGTAACTATGCTATTTGCAAGTTTAGGCATTTTACTAGTTGTTTGTCTCTTTTCTCCTTGACTATATGTTCTGCAGGAACTGGTACCTAAACTGCGTTGTTGCCAATATATCTTTACCATTGAATATTTATTGAGCAGAATGGATGAATGAAACACTCTGTGCCATGGTCTGATATATATTAAATTATACTGAACATGATTTATCACATTATATAATTCCTTCCATAAATAGCATACTGTGACTTTTTAAACTACTCTCCTCATACTAATACTATTACTATTACTACTTTTATTTCTTTCTAAACATTTCATAATTAAATAATTGATATTTCTTAATAGGTTTTTGGACATAAGAGCGTGGTTCTTCACTGGGAAGAGCTGGTGAAAATTACTGGAGTGTTGAGCATATCTTCCACTATCACTTGTGAATATGCCTATAGCATTGTAAAAACTACCAATAATAATTGCCTTGAAGATTCAGTTATTCATAAATTTAATATAGCGCACATTCATTTTGGAGAAACGAATAGCTTCCACATAATCTTATACATTCTCTGGGGTGTGCACTTTTCTGTAACCACGTAGATGTAAGTTTAAACCCAAAGTTCTAACAAGAAACAGATCATCCAAAGATCCTTTGCACCCCATATTAGGCCATATTGTATGTGAACAGCATCCTCCCCCCCAAATTTTCACCTGTCCTGAGGCCTGAGTAAACCTAATGAAATTTGTTTTTCTGGGAATATTTTTGGCTCAAGTACATCGGTTCATCTGGAAACTTATCTTAAAGGCCTTGAAAAAACCACTTTCACCTCAACTTTCTCCTACTGTTACATACCATTGTGAATATTATGAATGCCTGCAGAAATTACTAAAGACTGCACACGTGGTTTTATAAATTATACAGCAGACTTTCAAATATGTGAAGCTTCCTTCCATTTATGCACTGAAGAGGAACTCCAGGGTATTTCTCCCAGGAAACTTTCTTAGGAAGTAAGTTTAAGGTAACCATTCCAGTACTTATCTTCTCTATTATTAAAAATTCCTCAGAGTTAATTTTCACCACCACTTTTTATCTTTACACATTTTGCTGACACTTCATTCAAGTCTAATAAATGTGTTAAATAGCTCAAAGTAGCTGATAGTGTGGAAACTGACATCCATCAGCCCTAGCTTTTGTATTTACTCTCTGTGACCCTTTGGCCAAGTGGTTTGATTTGGTGAGCTTCTGGGCTTTTTTTAACTGATTGTCAAAAAAATACTAATGATTGCTACGGTACACAGTTCTCAGGGATTAACTGAAATAAAGTACATAAATCCTAAACCATAAGCTGGGCACCTTGTATACAATAAAGAATAACTACTATAATTAGCTATCTATTTAGTTACTCCTTTGCATCTACACATTTGACTGTAAATTACATACTTCTGCAGAAAGCTTGTTGTGTTTTCAACGTTTAAATTTTATCACTAAACATTTTCCCCCTATTTTTCTTAATTATTTTAACTTTGCTATTTATATACTTATAATATATGGGCAATATATGCTTTGTTACTTTATCTTATTTTATTTGAGAGGGAGGGAGAAAGAGACAGCAACAGAGTGAGTGAATAGCAAAGCAGGACAGATAGATACAGAAAACACTCCTTTTTCCTGTCTCAGTCACTGCATGCCTACAACAGCCAGGACTGGGATGGGGCCAAGGCCTGGAGCCAAAGCCAGGACTCCCGTGTGAGTGGCAAGAACACAATTACTTAAGCCATCATCGGTACCTCCAAAGATCTGCATTAGCAAGAAGTCTGAGCCAGAAGCCGGAGCCAGGCATTGAACTCAGGTATTCCAATATGGCATATGGATGGCTTAACTGTTAGGCTAATGACAATCCCCAATTATATGTTTTGAATCAGTTTTTGCTCTGGGAAAAGTTGCTGGGATAACACTCACCTCACCCCAGCTTCTTTAATAAATATTTCTTACCTCATGTTCATACTGTGGCCTCACAAATATGAAATCTACCTCTGCCTATTGCAATAGGATGGGTTTTTTATACCCTTCTTTAATTCAGGGGAATATTATAGACTTCTCATTTTTTAAGCATTATTTTACTTGTCTAAAAGAGGGAGGGGAGAGAAAGAGAGAGAATGAATCTTCTATCCACTGATTCACTCCCCAGTTGGCTGCAATGGCTGGAGGCGGGCAGGGTGTAAGTCCAGAGCCTAGAACTCCATCCAGATTTCCCAATTGATGGCATGGGCCTCGGTACTTAGAACATCTTCCACTGCTTCCCCAGGTAATTTAGCGAGGAGCTGCATTGGAAGTGTAGCCACTGGGACCCAGTTAAAGCAGCTGTGCTTTAATAGGGCTGCTGGTGTCACAGGTGCTGACTCAATTTGCTGCACCACAAAGCTTGACCCAGAGAATTCACAGAAGATCTGGTCGTACAGGGGGTTAGCACCTGTGACAGTCTTTTCTGAGTTGTTTCTGGGCCTTAAAAGGCAGTCAAGTAAGAGCCACTATTCCCCTTCTTTTCATTGTCTGCTAAGAGGATTAAACCTTGTGTGCCAGCATTTATCCTTTTATAAAATTCCCCATTTTTAAAAACACAAGGAAGTGTTTCCTATAAAGGCAAAGCTGCCCACACAAAGTCTTCTATGTTTCACTGCCTCTACCTGTGGATGCAGGGGTGGACCCACCTCACTTGGTGATACTGATTAGGCAGAAGATTAGAGTCTGTTTCAAAGACCCAGGTGTTTCATATGGAGGAATAGGGGTAGAATCTTTTGGTTCTAGCTTATTAGAGAAATCCTGTCTGGGGAAAGTTCTAGCATCTCCAGGAGTTAAGAAATGTATATGGTTATGGTTGTCTGTATACCATGCTTCAGTGGATATCCCCAGGGAGAGAAGAGGTGACTGAGAGCTTTAAATTGACTGCAGTCCCTAGCACTGTGCTCCTTTCTCCTTTTCCGAGAGCAATTCCAGGAACAGTTTTGATACATTCAACATGAAGAGGTACAAAGAATACCATCCATTTGTATTCACAGAAGATTTTCACTGAATATTTAGCTTTGTCACTAAACATTATTCCTTTTAAATCCTACCTGGAAAACGTTCTCAGTGCAAAATTTTATAAAAAGACTCCTAAAAGTGAAATAAACACTAGTTCTATATATAACCTTCATGCTCAGCATAAAAAAGCAGCCATAATCTCCTCAAGAACCCAGACATGTAATGTGAACACTGTTTAATGTCATGGAGACTTGCAGACTTTATTTATATATATTGGCAGGCACTGATAGAGTTTCAAATAAATTTCTAAACATTCCACATCATTCATTTCTTGTGTGCTATAACTTCATAGTCCCATGAAGAAAAGGAAAATCAATTTTAATTTCAAAATTAAACTTGAAGAAAATAATAAACAAAATAACAATAACCAAAATGATTGACTTGGTGTTCCCAAAGCTGTGTGTGACACACTATGAGAAAAGCTATTTTTTGACATGAATTGCTGGAGGACAAATTACCATTTCAATGGAATCTGATAGTGGAGGGTTTAAGAGCAGAGCCACAGGCTCTAGAGGGAAAAACAAAACTGAGTTTGGGTCATTAGCAGGATGAACTCAGACTGGTTACATAATTGTTTAAGTTTCCTTCTGTACAGAAACAAGAGGAAAAGTGCTTCCTCCATAGGTTGTGGTGTCAGTGATAAAGTTGTCAAGCCTGGCACACAGCAAGGGCTAAGATACACCAGCCACTTGTTAGATTAAATGCCTGGCTAGTCTTTACTAATCAAAAAATAAGCTGCAATAAATTTGGGATAGTACAAGAAAATACCTGTTTCCATTTCAATGCATACTTCACAGATGTTAAGATCTTTGAAAAATATTTTCATTTTTATAGAAGAAGACAGTAGTAATGTATTCACATATTTTAACACATTGCAATGTTAAATGGAATTAGCATTCTAATTTATTCCCCAATTCTAGTGGATGTCTTCTTTCTTTCTGAGTCACAGCATCACCCTATTAATCTTCCTAAAGAACAATTACCATCTTGTTATTCTCTTGTCAAAAATCTTCACAGACTCCCAGTTACCCAGTGCATGAAGTCCAAACTTCAAATTTTACTTTTTTAAAAACCTCCATAAATCTGTTCCCAGCCTATTCCTCGAACATTATCCCTCACTCTTTTCCTTTACATGTCTTATGTTTCAGCCAAAATGAATGAGTCTAACTTCCTCAAAGTCAGAGGTTTTCATTGCTTTGTAACTCTAATGTGTGCTATACTCTAATAAATATATGAAGTCTTCTTCCCAGTCAACACCAATATCAGTGTCTCTAGGTTATTACTTTTTGATTTGTCATCACCATTGTACATGCAGTTTTGGTCCTCTGAAATATTGGTGACTTACAAATAACTCTAGAGTACATCATTTAAACTGCATTATCAAACAGCTAATCCTAGAATTAAGGTGGTTCTAGAGCAAACATTGGGATATCATCTCCATTCTTCATTTAGGTACCAAATCCCCTAATTCATGCTTGTCCCATCTGAATGTATGGCTGTCATAGAGAGTGAAATCTTTTCTTAGCCAAGTGTGGGCACAGAATATATTTTCATGTGTTACTTGTTGAATTAAGAGGTTTAAGCCCTCATTAAAATGTAGGACATAGACTATTTTTCTCACTAGTTTGTAGAATGACACTATTTCAGAGAAGAAAACATAGCCAATATTAATACTGTACTAAAGATCATAATGCTTTCAATTTAATATACTGCATTTTTATATGATTTCACATTAATTGGTTAATTTTTCATAGCATTATTAGGGCATCTTACCAGGAGAGGAATGTCTATGATTTTTACTTCTTTTCCTTTCAAATATAGATTGATTTCTGCTTTTCAAGCACTTGTAAGTAACAGTTAATAAGTATTTTAGAGAATCTCCTGTGTAGAGCATTTTCTTAGGTGCTATAACAAATAGTTAAAGTTCTAAAAATGTACCTGTAATTGCTGCCTACACCATTCTATTGTTTACCCAATACTATGGGGCTTCAGTCCTAACTCCTCTGCAAAGGCCACCAGTTTCCTCCTTCTCACAAAATCTTCTGCTTGCAACTTCTCTCATCTCAGTAGTGTTTTAATCAAAAATGCCTCATTTCCCCTGTGCTTATTATGTCCTCTTCTCTGGATATTTGGCCAACACTTCTCTAACTCAGTTAAAAATACTGTTATATAACTCAAGTCAAAATCCTGGAAGTTATTCTTACTTTTTCCTTTCCTTACCTCGGACAGTCAAATTAACAAAACCAAGTTCTATTAGTTCTTCCATCTTCATCTCCACTACAGCCATATTAGTGACAGATTCACCTCAAATTGTCATTTTCTTACCAAATTGCTACCATAATATCCTCCTAATTGGTCTTCCAGCCTCATCCCTTTCCATTCTAAAGGGCACCAAAGCTTCTTACTACCCCAATGAAACCCTGTAGTAGTTTTCTACTGGATATAGAATAATATCCCAAATCTTTACTGTGGCTTGAGTAAGGCCTCCACGAAGTCCTCCTCAGAAACATCTCCTATACCTTCTTTTACTCATAAATTCTTTAAATAAACAGGTCTCCTTTACAGTGAGATTTTGATATGCTTCTGCCTCCATTTGGATACATATCCTCTGGAATTTGCATATTATTCAGATTTTAGTTCAAATATCACCTCATCAGAATCTCTAACAGTCTCATCCTAAGAGACTTCTTAGTTTGGGCTGTCATATCCATTTCATTGTCTCTATAACATTTTCTACAACAAAGAAATGGGTCATAAACTTACTTTTTTTTTTTTTTGACAGGCAGAGTTAGACAGTGAGAGAGAGAGACAGACAGAGAGAAAGGTCTTCCTTTTGCCATTGGTTCACCCTCCAATGGCCGCCGGGGCCGGTGCACTGCGGCTGGCACATTGTGCTGATCCGAAGCCAGGAGCCAGGTGCTTCTCCTGGTCTCCCATGGGGTGCAGGGCCCAAGCACTTGGGCCATCCTCCACTGCACTCCAGGGCCACAGCAGAAAGCTGGCCTGGAAGAGGGGCAACCGGGACAGAATCTGGCACCCCGACAGGGACTAGAACCTGGTGTGCCGGCGCAGCAGGCAGAGGATTAGCCTATTGAGCTGCGGCACCAGCCCATAAACTTACTTTTGAAAATATATTTTCTCCAATTTGCCTGAGGGCCAGAAAATTGCCCTCTTGTAAATTGTTATATGCCATGGTCTGTAATAAAGGTTTGCAAGCTATGGATTCTGGGATAATACAGCCTGCTGCCTTTGTTGTACATAAAGTTTTATTGGAACACCCCCCACAGCTATTCATTTAACTGTTTTTGGCTATTTTCAAGCTGCAACGACAGAGCTAAGTACCTGAAACAGATCCTGCATAGCATAAAGACAAAAATATTTATGATCTGGCCATTTATAAAAAAGTGTGCCAATGCCCTATTCATCTCAAGAGAAGTTGAGGCAATTGAATTCAATGAGGGAAAAAATTGCCAGCCATCAATCTAACATATTCATTATTAATATTAATTATTAATATTTTATATTATTTAATTTATAAACTATTATTTATATTGATAGTTAATATGTTAATAATTATAATGAATTATTATATTAGCAGTAGATAGTGGAAAAAGTATAGAAATCCTTCAGAAAAGGCTGTATAAGGATTTGAAAACTACTTGAGTGTAATGAATAAAGGAAGCAGATGATTCCAGGGTTTTAAGTCTGGATACCTTAGAGAATGTTGATTTCACTAATGAAACTTGGGATGTAAGGAGAATGATGTAACTTGGATGGACGAAAATGTACCTGATTATTTGACGTGTTAAACACAAGGTGCCAGTTGTACATTGAAGTAGAGATCCCAAGTAGACAGTGCTCCAAAGCTCAGGATAGTAATTGAGACTGGAGAGTTGGAGTTCAGATTCATATCTGCTTAGGCAGTAACAGTGTTTGAAATTATGAAAACTGATTCAGACTCCATGAGACATTTATTTTTGATGACAGCACTTTCATGGACAACACTTTAAGAAATGCATGTATTTAAGAATGAGAAGAGATGAGAAAAAAATAGTCATTGAAGAAGGAATATTTTTTAAAAGAAGGTAAATTGTAATTGTGTCGAGAAGAAATAGTCTTTGGATCCCAACTGCTCAGAAAAAGATAAAAATATAAAATAAAAAGGAAATAATGGGAGAAAAATTTTTAAATTTACAATATAATTTTAATGTACTTTATATGTACCAAATAGAAAATTATATGCCCATATACACATGCATCTAACATTCTTATTATTTGAAAACATAAGCTCTAATGCCTTATGTTTGTTAAGATAAAGGTATTACTACCATATCAGTTGCTTAAATAACAGTGACAATAACACAGAAATGAGTGCTGGCATTGTGATACAGCTGGTCAAGCCACTACCTGCAAGCTTGTCTCCCATATGGGAGTGCTTGTTCAAGGCCCAGCTGTTCTGCCTCCAATCCATCTTCCTGCTAATGCACTTTAAGATTCACAGGAAATGGTTCTGAGAAATAAGATGTTTCCATGCCTTAACATTTGAACATTGTCCTTCTTAGTTTTTCTCAGAAAAAGAGCAAAAACAAAAAGCACACCTGACTTTTTCAAGTTCTAAGAGTCTCCCCACTATAATATCTTAGTCTGCTATCAAATTTTAGCTCTTCCTCTGCTATGGCAGCATACTTAAAAGACAAAGTAACAGGTTCCAGGTATTACTGTTCCAAAATCCGATCAGCTCTGATGTAGGCTACATAGCAATTATCAAGGAAAACTAGATTATGGCTTCATTTATTGCCTTTTCTAATCTGTAGTTATCTTGAGGGATGAAACATTGGAAATTTAAATTGACTAACAAAAATATTCCCAAACTCAGGCAGATTTTTTTAGCAGCAATGAAATTAAAACTCAGACAGCTTTAGGCAATTATCTGAGCAGTCAGATTTGTGCTGAGTGTGTTATGCCGCAAGCTTAGTAGAAAATCTGATAGAAGGAAATTTCAGAATCCCACGAAGTTATATGTCTCTCTGAGGTCTCTCTGATATTATTTGCATAGTAATCCTCCATATAATTAATATTAGGCCTCCGAATGTTAGTAACTTATTAATATTTTTCAGTAGACTGGAAGTGATTTAGAAAACGAGAATACGACAAGAACAAATGACTAAGATCTCTAGCAGATTCTCCAACTTCAAGAACATTCAGTTAGAGAACTCTTTTATCATTTGTTCTCTTTCTGCAAAAATAATGTTTTTCCTCCATGAAGTCATTAGGTTTCCTTAAATTAAGGAATGTGAGGGTGTCTTTCTATATATTTCACATCAACAAGTTTCTCAAGGGTGGCATGCATCAAGCAAACTTATGAACTAAGAAAAGATCACACCTCTGGGGCCAGCGCTGTGGTGCACTAGGTTAACCCTCTGCCTGCGGTGCTGTCATCCTGTATGGGTGCCGGTTCTAGTTCCCATCGCTCCTCTTCCAGTCCAGCTCTCTGCTGTGGCCTGGGAAAGCACTGGAGGATGGCCCAAGTGCTTGGGCCCCTGCACCCATGTGGGAGACCTGGCTTCGGATCGGTGTAGCTCCAGCAGTTGCAGCCATTTGGGGAGTGAACCAACGGAAGGAAGACCTTTCTCTCTCTCTCTCTCTCTTTGTCTATAACTCTACCTGTCAAATAAATTAATAAAATCTTTAAAAAAGAAAAGATCACACCTCGGATGGGGAGCAAGACCTTAGTTTTTAATTTGTCAATGTTTGCTTTGTACAAGCCCTTCTGAAGTGCCTGATAAGAAACCAATCCTGTTCTTTTGCTCTTTGGTTTTTTTCTTTGAATGTTATTATTCAACTGGAGTTAGGGGAGAAGCTCTTTCCACTCTAGTTTGTAAAGCTGTATGAGGAGACAAATCCTTCACTTGATGGAGTGCACTGGTTTAAATTTGAAGGTGAAAGTATGCTGGGGGAAGGGAGAGGGACAGAGAAAATGATGAGAACACAAATCCTGAAAAAATGACAATCACTCTTTCCAGTCATTCCCTAGCTATCTCACTATTTCATTTTTCAGTTTTGTCACCTGAACCAGTACTTCTCATTTTATTTGCATTTCATTTAAGTTTGCTTTCCATTCTTTGCAGTTCAAAGAGCCCTGACTGGGGCAGGCATTTGGTGTAGATGCTCAGACACTGTTAGGGACATCCACATCCAATATTTGAGTGCTGAGGTTCACATATTGGCTCTGCTCCTGGTTCCAGCTCCCTGCTAACACAGACCCTGGAGGCAGCAGTGATGACTCAAGTAAATGGGAGATCTGCATTGAAGTGCCAGGTCTTAACTTTAGCCTCACCCAGATCTGGCAAATGTGGGCATTTGGGCAGCAAACTAGCAGAAGGTAGATCTCTACCTGTCTCTTAAACAAAGAAATAAAAATATATAAAAGGATGGGCATTCAGTTCATCAGTTAAGTCACTGCTTGGCATCCCCACATCTCATCTCAGAATCCTTGGTTTGAAACCTAACTACTCTGCTTCCAATCCAGCTTCCTGCTCATGCAGACCGGCAAAGCAGCAGATGATGGCTGAGGTACTTGGGTCCCTGTCACTCATATGTGAGACCCAGATTGAGTTCTATGTTCTTGCCTTTGACCTGGCCTCGCCTTGGCTGTTGTGAGCATTTGGAGAGTAAACCATCACATGGAAGATATCTGTGTGTGTGTGTGTGTGTGTGTGTGTGTTTCTGTCTCTCTGCCTTTCAAACAAGACGAGAATAAATAAAAAAAATTAAAATAAATAAATCAACAAGAAGGGAGTCCTGACTAATAAATGTTATTCAGTTGTTGACTATAAAACAATTCCAAAGCTTGGTCTTCCTCTCTGAATCTATTAGTGCAAACACTTTATTGAAGAAATGAACAAAGAACATCCTTGACTTCATGAACTCATGATGTGCCAGCCACTCCTCTGCATAGTGCTGATGAAAACAACCATGGATGAAATAAAGTTGGGGGGTAAAATGAGTGACTGTCCTCCTCACACAACCTTAAAAGCTGTTAAGTAGTAAGTCACAAGGTTCTTATTTATAATACACTTTACAAAATGTCTAATTCTGCTATCCTGATTTTTGTGGGAGCTTTGGCAATACTACCACAACTAGTGTGTGCAGAAGCTGTGAGGAGGCCAAGGATGTTCATGACCTTCCCTAATTGATGTGTGGCTTTGCTGGACGTCTGTCCAATCCTTGACAATGCCGACAGCAAAAAGGGATCATTATAATCTAATGAACTTGGGAAAATTGGAAACCTAGGTCTGCTATAGAAATGCTGAGGCCGATCTACTTTTGTGGAGCAGAAAAGGTTTTAAGTCATTCATTCTATTCATTAAAAATGTCAGTTTGAATTAGTAAAGAATTTTTCTTATCACTTGATAGCTCTATTATGTAAGGGTATTTTTCATCTGTTAAACTGTAGACTGTGTTGACTAGCTGCACCAGGAAGGAACAAATAAATTAATCCTTGTTTTCATCACAAAGCAAATATGAATGTGTTAAAATCATTATTTTTCAGCTTCAACAAGGTATAATTGACAAATAAAAATTATTTATATAAAGGTATACAATGCATTGCTTGGGAATACAAATACATTGTGAAATGATTAGCACTGTCAAACTAATGAATATATCCAGCAACTTCACAAATTTTTTTTCTTATGGTGAGAAGTCCTAAGATCTATGCTCTTCCTAAGTTTTGAGTAGTTTAGATTTATCTGTGCGGATATGTTCCAAGACTCCCAGCTGATCTATGAAGTCATAGACAGTACCCTATATGTGCTGTATTTTTTCCTATATATACATACCTGCAATAAAGACACTTTTTCATTTAAAGGAAGCACTTTTCATTTAAAGGAAGCACTATGTGTTTGGCATATCCAAGTTGCCAACATCATTAATCTTATATTTTGTGTCCATTGTCAAGTAAAATAGGGTCACTTAAACACAAAAACTGTGATATGGTGATAGTGCATCTCATGGCCAAGGCAGCTACTAAGGGATTAATGGGAGTTGGCCCAGACAGCATGGATACACCAACGGGGTAATTCAATCTAATGTAAGACACAGAAGAAAGGTATAGAATTTAATCACATTACCTGAAATAGCATACAATTTGAAATCTATGAGATGTTAACTTCCGAAATTTTCCATTTAATGTTTTTGAACCATAGTTGACTGCAAGTAATGAATGAAACTGCAAAATCAAAAGCACAATAAGGTATTGCTGTATACAATATATCATTATTAACTGTAAGCATCATGCCATACATTAAAAAGAGAATTTATTTCTCTTTTTTAGTTTTTAAAAGATTTATTTTATTTATTTGCAAGGCAGAGTTACAGAGACAGAGAGAGAGAGAGAGAGAGTTTCCATTTGGTGGTTCACTCCCCAAATGGCTGCAATGACAAGAGCTGGGCCAGGCCAAAGACAGTAGCCAAGAGTTTCTTCCTGGTCTTCCACATAGGTGCAGGGGTTTACCACTTAGGCCATCCTTTGCTGCTTTTCCAAGACACATTATCAGGGAACTGGACCAGAAGTGGAGCAATGGGGCCGGCGCTGTGGCGCAGTGGGTTAAAGCGCTGGCCTGAAACACCAGCATCCCATATGGGTGCTGGTTCTAGTTTTGGCTGCTCCACTTCCGATCCAGCTCTCTGCTATGGCCTGGGAAAGCAGTGGAAGATGGCCCAAGTCCTTAGGCCCCCGCCCCAACGTGGGAGACCCAGAAGAAACTCCTGGCTCCAGGCTTCAGATCGGTGCAGCTCCGGCCATTGTGGCCATCTGGGGAGTGAACCAGCAGATGGAAGACCTCTCTCTCTCTCTGTATCTACCTCTCTCTGTAACTCTGTCTTTCAAATAAATAAAATAAATCTTAAAAAAATAAGAAATACCTAATTAAAAAAAAAAAGCAGAAGTGGAGCAGCCTGATCTCCTTATGGGATGCTGCACCGCAGGTGGTACCTTTACTTGCTACACCACAATGCTGGCCCCAATTTATTCCTCTTATAATTGAAAGTTTGTAACCTTTGATCAACATTTCCCCAAACCTGCTCTCCTACCTTTTGACCTGTGGTAACTACTATTCTTTTCTATATTTCTATATACTTGATTTACTTTTAAAAATTACTTACTCATTTATTTATTTTGAAAGGCAGAGTGACAGAGAGAGAAGGAGAGACAAAGAACTTCTATTTGATAGTTCACACTGCAATTGCCCAAGGCAGCAGGGGTAGGGCAAGCTAAAGCCAGGAACCAGGAATTTCATTTAAGTCTCCCATGTGTGTACAAGGAACCTGGGTACTTGGGCCACCATCCACTGCATTGGCGTGAAGATGGATCAGAACCGCAGAGTAGAAGGGACTCAAACAAGCCTCTCTTACATAGCATGTGAGCAGCCAAAGCAGTAGCTTTTTTTTACCTTTTATTTAATAAATATGAATTTCCAAAGTACAACTTTTGGATTATAGCTGCTTTTTCCCCTCAAAACCACCCTCCCACCTGCAACCATCCCATCTTCCACTCCCTCGCCCATTCCATTCGCATCAAGATACATTTTTAATTATCTTTATATACAGAAGATCAATTTAGTACATATTAAGTAAAGATTTCAACAGTTTGCACCCACACAGAAACACAAAGTGAAAAATATTGTTTGAGTACTAGTTATAGCATTAAATCACAATGAACAGCACATTAAGGACAGAGATCCTTCATGGGGAGTAAGTGCACAGTGACCCCTGTTGTTGACTTAACAATTGACACTCTTGTTTATGGCACCATAATCACCCTAGGCTCTTTTCATGAGTTGTAAGGCTATGGAAGGCTCTTGAGTTTGCCAACTCCAATCTTATTTAGACAAGGTCATAGTCAAAGTGGAAGTTCTCCCTTCAGAGAAAGGTACCTCCTTCTTTGATGGCCCATTCTTTCCGCTGGGATCTCACAGAGATCTTTCAATCAGGTCTTTTTTTCTTTTTTTGCCAGAGTGTTTTGGCTTTCCATGCCTGAAATACTCTCATGGGCTTTTTAGCCAGATCCGAATGCCTTAAGGGCTGATTCTGAGGCCAGAGTGCTGTTTAGGACATCTGCCACTCTATGAGTCTGCTGTGTATCTTGCTTCCCATGTTGGATCGTTCTCTCCTTTTTAATTCTATCAGTTAGTATTAGCAGACACTAGTCTTGCTTATGTGATCCCTTTGATACTTGGTCCTATCATTATGATCAATTATGAACTGAAACTGATCACTTTGACTAGTGAGATGGCATTGGTATACGCCACCCTGATGGGATTGAATTGGAATCCCCTGGCACGTTTTTAACTCTACCATTAGGGGTAAGTCCGATTGAGCATGTCCGAAATTGTATATCTCTTCCCTCTCTTATTCCCACTCTTATATTTAGCGGGGATCACTTTTCAGTTAAATTTAAGCACCTAAGAATAATTGTGTGTTAAAGAGTTCAACCAATGGTATTAAGTGGAACAAAAAATACTAAAAGGAATAAAGTATTAAGTTGTTCATCGACAGTCAGGACAAGGGCTGATCAAGTCATTGTTTCTCATAGTGTCCATTTCACTTCAACAGGTTTCCTTTTAGGTGCACAGTTAGTTGTCACTGATCAGGGAGAACAGATGATATTTGTCCCTTTGGGACTGGCTTATTCCACTCAGCATGATGTTTTCCAGATCCCTCCATTTTGTTGCGAATGACCAGATTTCATTTTTTTTACTGCTGTATAGTATTCTATAGAGTACATGTCCCATAATTTCTTTATCCAGTCTTCAGTTGATGGGCATTTATGTTGATTCCATTTATTAGCTATTGTGAATTGACCAAGCAGTAGCTTAACCCACTGCTCTATAACACCTGCCCCTGTACTTGATTTATTTTAGGTTCAACGTTTAAGTGAGATCATACAGCATTTCTAATTTACATCAAGCTTGTTTCACTTAGTGTAACAACTAAAACCTTCTTATTTGCAAATGGCAAGCTTCCCTTATTTTAAATTGTGTGTATACTCTATTTTCTTTATTCATTTATCCATTGAAACTTGGGTTGAATCTGTATTGTGGCTTTAGTGAATAATGCAAATATCCCTTTGAAAAAGTCATTTTATTTGCTCTTGATATGTACACAAAACTCAGAATGCATTAAAAATTTAAATATAATAGCTGAAATTCTATAACTGCTAGGTGAAAAAAAAAACAGAGGAAAATGCACATGATATTAGTTTTTTTCTTTTCCTTAGCAATGATTTTTTTGGGATATGACACCAAAAGCACAGGTAACAAAAGCAAAAATAAACAAACATGATTACATCAAACTAAAAAGTTTGTACCCCTCAAAGGAAACATCCAGCAAAAATAAGATGACACTTAAAGAATGGAAAAAATATATCAAACCATGTATATGAAAAATGTTAATATCCAAAAATATCTAAGTAACTCATACAACCCAATAGCCAAAGCAAAAAACAAACAACAACCAAACATGTGAATCACCTGATTAGAAGATGAGCAAAGGACTTAGGTAGATACTTCCCCAAAGAAGACATAAAAATGGTCAACAGGTATAGGAAAGAAGTGTTCTGCACTACTTTTTTTTTGACAGGCAGAGTTAGACAGTGAGAGAGAGAGAGAGAGAGAAAGGTCTTCCTTCCGTTGGTTCACCCCCAAAATGGCCGCTAAGGCACACCGCGCTGATGCAAAGCCAGGAGCCAGGTGCTTCCTCCTGGTCTCCCATGTGGGTGCAGGGCCCAAGCACTTGGGCCATCCTCCATTGCCTTTCTGGGCCACAGCAGAGAGCTCGACTAGAAGAGGAGCAACTGGGACAGAATCCGGCACACCAACCAGGACTAGAACCCAGGGTGCCGGCGCCACAGGCAGAGGATTAGCCTAGTGAGCCGCGGCACCGGCCAGTGTTCTGCACTATTAATCACCAGATGAGGTTAAATCAAAGCACAGTGAAATATTACCTCACACTTATTCAGATTATTCATATGGTTATTATCAAAAAAGACGAGAGATGACAGACTTATTATTGAAGTAAGGATTTGGAAAATAGTGAACACTTTTACATGGCTGGTGGGAGAATAAATTGGTGCCGACATAATGGAAAACAATATTCAGGCTCCTCATAAAAGCATGAGGATGCAATGATGCAGCACTCTCACTTCTGAGTATATATCAAAATGAAATAAAACTATTAAATTAAATTTCTTTTCTTAATAAAAGGTGGCTGGAGGAAGTGTCACCTGATCTTTGTAAACTAACATGAACTGAAATTCACACATTTTTATGCAATACAAACATAATTTACTGCATTCACTGCTAGTCCATCATTAATTCATAATGTGTTACATTAACAATTAAACTATTGGACAGTTGGGTAGATGCTACATAACAAATGTCCTAATTGTTGTTCTTTATCCTTGCCATTAGCCATTCTAACTTGGATTCATTTATTCCTCAATTAATATGTGTATTGTGTGAGTCTTTGTGTATATGTATATATGTATATGTGGACAAATGTGTATAGATATAAATATACATATATAGTACATTAGCACTGTAATGCTATTAGTACACTAATAAATGAGACATATGATCTTTCTACACTCATATAAAATACATTCTGTTTAGAGGAAACTTCTCATACAACAATTTTATATAGAAGGATTCATAGAAAAGTAAGGTGGTACTTTGATGTACTCAGTAGTATAAGCTTTTTTGAACAGATCAAAAGATCTAAACTACATCTAAGTCCATGCTATAATGAATATTTTTATAATAACATTCCTGTTTGCTTCCAGTGAATAAATAACACTCTAACTGGAGGAAAATGCTTTCCTGAAAAATGACTTCATGCCGTATGTTGTACACTTACAGACTCTTCTGTGTTTTTCTGAGATATTTCCCTCAATAAATTGACATACACATCCATCAGGCCTACATATTGTTGCATTACATACATACAGAGGACAGTGACTATACAAATTAGCAATGCTGTTCATCAGTAAAAATCAATAAAAGCATACTGCTGGGTACTTATGTAAAAAGTTGGGAGTTTTTTTCCTTTTTCTTTCTGAATCATTTTCCCTGAGCCAGTTTCTACTGACAGCCTGTCTCCTCACATTAGTGACAGGAAGAAATAATTAACTGAAAGTTGTCACTTGTGATCGGCTCTTCCATGAAGTCAAAACACACTAAATGGGGCAGATGAAACCCCCATTTTACCCCCTACACATTTGCTGGAATAGAGTTGGGAATAGTTTCTGAATCATTCCCACTTCCCATTTCCAAAGTTTACACGGAAGAAAAATGATAGTAACCTAGATTTTTTGTAGGATCGTTAGCAGTCATTTCTTATCCTTCATTACGTCCCCTGGGAAATATCCTATTCCACTCTCCAAGTATATCTGAAATTAGGATAAATCTGTCAAATTGCAGTTGGGTTGAGGTATTAAATAACTGTTAAATGTTAGGATGCCTAAGAGTCAACTATGACTGGTGAGCAAAAGAAGAAATACTCATTTGTTTATTTGTTCATGCATTCAGCAACTATACAGTGAGTCCCTTCCTTATGCCAGAAAATTTTCAAAACTGAGAAATTAAAATAATTCTTCACCTCAAATTCCTCCCAGTCTAGAGGAAGATAATCAGAAACTGGTGCTTAGTACGCAGCATTATCAGAGCTATGGAAAAAAAAGATCAGGGGTGGGGGAAGGGTTACAAATGGTAATAAAGAGGATTCAGCAAAACTCCCAGAAAAGGCAGACTTTGTTCTGCTACTCAAAGCAGACTCTGTGACACTCACAAGGCTAAGATAAAGAGTTCGCTGGGGTTGAGTGAAATGTGGCAGTTGCAGGACAGAAAACAACAGAAGGTCAGAGTCTCAGTATGTTCAAGCTGCTATAACAAAAATACCATTCATTGGATGGCTTATAAATAACAAATACCTATTTCTCATGGTTCTGGAGGTTGTGAGTCCAAGATCAATGTAGCAGCAGATTTGGTGTTTGGTGAGGGCCTGTTGCTCATAGCACCGACTCACTGTCATCCCATGATGGAAGCGATAAGGAAGATCTTTGAAGCTTCATTTATAAGAGCAACAAATCCATTCCCAAGAACTCCACACATGTTTTCTACTCACCAGGTAAAGGCCCAGTCTCCAAGCTTCAACATCTTGTGGTTTAGGGTTTCAGTACGAATTTGAAGGTAGGGATGCAAACACCCAGACTATAGCAGCCAGAAAGTACAAAGTCAAATGGATATGAGGCCACAACACCTTTGGGAAGCAACAAGCAATCTAGCTAACCAGAATGGTAGGGAAGGGATAATGTTGGAGGTGAACATGTAGAGATACAGAGAGACTAGAGTCAGATCATAAAAGGCCTCAATGCTTCCATGAAAAGTTTGAATTTTATCCTGAACATTGTAGTTACTAAAGATGTTCAGATGCATCCAGACACATGTTTCAATGATTTGACTACTGTTAAATAAGCAAGATTAGAGTCCAGTGATGAAGAGATAAAGAAGAAACTGAAGATATTGCTCTTTTCTCTATTAAACAATTGGAAAGATGATCAGCCATTCTTTTACCAGAAAATGAAAACAATGAGGAGAAGAAGCTCCCTTTTCTGATAGGTAGATTCTGTGATTTGAAAATGCCTTCCCATAGTCCATGTATTGGAAATTTAATCCTCAGGTTCATTTATTAATGGTGTTTGTAGGTGGGACGTTTTGGAAATAAATAGGATTACATGATGTCATAAGGGCAGGGCTCCCATGAAGGCATTGATGGCTTTATAAGAAGAGACACTTGAGTTCACACAGACTGTCACCATGTTATGCCTACAACAATTTTGTGGTGCAGCAGCAAGCAGGTGCTCACCAGATGATGAGCTAATGCCTGTGCCACTTTCTTGAACTTCCCAGCCTCCAAAACTATGAGCCAAATAAACTTCTACTTTTATAAATTATGATCTCAGATATTTTGTTATAGCAACAAAAAATCTACAAAGATGGTGGAGGATGAAGAGAAAGATCAAGTTAAATATCCCAGTTTCAAAGATATGTACAGCATGTAACATGGGCAGTGATACAGAAAATGGGACAGGAACATAGAAAAAGTGTGAGTTAGAAGTATACCATGGACACCATATGATCATATAGATATTAGTCCTATTGGATTTGGGAACTTCATGGTATATTGGATGCTCTGTTATAGGTTTTCTATTAATCACTTAAGTATTCATTTTTTTTAAAGAAAAGATATTATTAGCTATACTCCCATACTGAATGAATTAGTCTCCAAGGAAAGGTTTGCCTTATTTTGTTTTTGTTTTTGTTTTTAAGATTTTATCTATTTATTTGAGAGGTAGAGTTACAGACAGTGAGAGAGAGAGACAGAGAGAGAGGTCTTCCATCCGATGGTTCACTCCCCAAATGGCCACAATGGCTGGAGCTGTGCCAGGAGCCAAGAGCTTCTTCCAGGTCTCCCACACGGTTGCAGGGGCCCAAGGACTTGGGCCATCTTGTACTGCTTTCCCAGGCCATAACAGAGAGCTGGATTGGAAGAAGAGCAGCCGGGACTAGAACCAGTGCCCATATGGGATGCCGGCACTGTAGGTGGAGGATTAACCTACTGCACCACGGTGCCGGCCCCGCCTTATTTTGTTTTTAATACAATAATACTCTTAGAAGATTCTTACTGGAATTGGTTCTGGGTTGTGCTTCTCCAGAATTGATGTGTGTTAAGCATCTACTATCTGTTAGGCACTCTACATTCTGTGCATGGACGTAGTCTCTGTGCCTTACAACAATATGACAAAATAGGTATTATTATGTCCATTTTATTATAAGAAAACCAATGTTCATGATCCTCCTCAAGGTCTCAATGATTGGGAGTGGGGAAAAGCAACTCGTACCAACTCTAGCATCTGTACTCTTCACATTAAAATATTCCACCCATTACTTTGTGTTGAAGAATGCCAAGCATTACCCACAATAGGTATTTTTCTTAGTAAAGAGCATATTATATTATAAAAGAAATGAGAAAAATCAATACAATTATGAAACTGCTAACATCATCTCATATTTATTTAGTGTGGAAGTTCCTTCCCTAGTATACCCTTCCCTACTTGGATCAATATTGCAATATATCTGGGCTGTGCTACGTAGTGACTATATCCTGGGTCACTTTGCTTCAAATCGTTTAAAGATTCTCTCTACTACTTGTGTCTTTTACACTTCATCTGTTTTTGTCTTATTTCTCTTGCGTGAAGATAAAAGATACTATTCCACTGAATTCAAGCCAATGTTGATCCTAATATGACTTTATAAAAAGGGACTGCTAAGAAGAGAGGCTACGAAGGGTGAATACAAGAGGAGAAGAATAGCAGGAATATCTAAACTTAGAACCATACTTTAACGAACTAAATAGCTTATTTTTTAAACATCACCTAAAAGTGGAAACAGGAAATACCTAGTCATGCTATATTTCAATATTAAATATTTTGTGGCTACATCAATCTTCTTAAACGTTTAGCAAGATCAAACACATTTTTTTCACCACAGGTGTCCTGCTAACAATTAGCCTGCTTTGACAATTAATGAGTTGAGTATCTTCGAAATGATGTGCCTTGCAGGTTCTTGTGGTGAAAAACTTGAGGGTTAGGTAATATTTTTTAGCTTGCTGTTCTTTCTGGGATCTACATGCCTTTCTGTACATGGCCATCAATCAACCAACATTTACTGAAGATTCACAAGGTACAAAATTGTATTGCATGCCATGGAGTAGTAGATTAAATAAAGATACATATCTGAGCAGTTTCCTCTTAGTTGAGATGGGGCACATCCGATTAGGAGTCCTTGAAGCATAGAGGAAGCACAAGAATATGGTTGAGATGAAATTAGATTAGCTTTCTGATGTCCATATTGAAACAAAGTATCAGAGGCAATTATAAATGGGTAATATTAAGACCAAAGAGTTCTGTGCTACACACTGAAGGTTCAAGTGGCCCATCCTGTAGTACAAGAAAGTAAGGACATACTTAAATAATGATAGAGACATGTTAAAGGATCATAGGAGCCTGTTCAAGAGGGCTCCCACTAACTAAATATGGGAAAACTGGTACATAGAAATAATGGCCCAAACAAATATAAACCATAAAATAAGAATGCATGGGTTCATTCTGATATCTATCCGCCAAACAATAATTAGTAAATGCTTTATTTTATAAGAAAATGAGGTCATTAAAGTAGAAGAAATTATAGATTTGGAAAGTCAGCCTTTGGCAACCATCAAAATGATAGTAAAGACAAGAAAAAATCAATTGTCTAAGTATATTCAAGCTTCTGTAACAGAAAACCAGAGACAAGAGGGCTTATAAGCAACAGAAATTTATTCCTCGCAGTTATGGAGGCTGGAAGGGTGCCCACAGATTTGGTGTCTGGGAGGATCTGCTTCCTAGTTTATAGATGGCTATCTTCTTATGTCCTTGAATGAAAGATGGGTAGTGGAACTCTCCAGACCTTCTTTTTGCAAGGACACTAATCCCACTTGTGAGAGCTCTACTAGTGTGCACTAATCACCTCCCTTCTAATACCACCACATGGAAAACAGGATTTTAATATTTGAATTTGTGGGAGACACAAACATTCAGTCTATAGCACCAACGGATACTAAATATAGGGAGTGAAAGTTTAATCAGGTGCAAGATATTTACCTAGTGACAAAGTATCTTGTCATAAAATATTGTTGATTACGTAGGGAAAAACCATAACTTGAAAGTGGGCAAAACATTCAGACACCACCTGCACCAAGTGAGCAAAGTTAACAAAGTTATTAATAGGACAAAGCAACAATAAGTGCCTCCTTAGATGTCACAAGGGAAAATATATCACTTCTTTCCAAGTAAAAAAATGTATGATCTAAATAATTAATGGTAAAAATAAATGAATACAAATCAATAAAATGATTGGCCTTTACTCCTAAAAGTCATTACCTCTTGAAAGACAAAAACCTGAGATTTTTCAAAGAAAGAGACTCAAAAAGTACAATAGATAATGTAGAATGATTTATTCTTTATTACATAAAGCATTAATTGGGACAATTGGCAAGATCGGAACAAGGTCAATGTGTCATATTAGATAGAGAGAATACTATATCAGTGTTACTTTCTTGATTTTAGTAAGTGTGGTACACGTATATGAAAGAACGTCCTAATTTTAAGGAAATTAACCTTGAAGTATTATTTAGAGGAATTTAATGGTAATGGGGAATTATCTCAGCAATTTGCTCTCACTCAAAAAATGGTAGTGCAAATGTAATTTATTATCATCTGGGGAATTTGCATCAAGAGTACATGGGAGCACATTGCATTATTCTTAGAACATTTCTGTAAATCTGTAATATAAAATGAAAAAACAGGAGCCAGCATTGAGGCTTAGTGGGTTAAGACTCTGCCTCTGATGCTAACATCTCATGATTGCCAGTTCAATTTCAGGCAGCTGCACTTACAATCCATCTCCCTGATAATGTGCCTGGGAAAACAGCAGAAGATGGCCCAGGTAGTTAAACTCCTGCCACCCTTGTGGAAGTCCTGGAATGCCTCCCAGGTTCATGGCTCCTACCCGGCAAGTCCCATCTGTTGTAACCATTTGGGGAGTAAACCAGCAATGGAGGTTCTCTCTCTCTCTCTCTCTCTCTCTCTGTCTCTCTCTCTCTCCCCCCTCTTTTCTCCATCCCTCTGTAACTCTTCCTTTTAAAAAATTTATAAATCATTGATAGCAATTTGCAAAATAAAAACAAAGCTGAAAAGTTGGTAAAATAGGCATTTAGTCTAACGGTTGTAAAGTCTGAATCCCATATTGGAGCGCCTGGTTTGAATGCCTGCCCCTGGCTCCTCACTCCAGCTTCCTGATAATACAGACCCCTGGAGAAAGTTGTTATGGCTTAAGTAATTCAGTTCCTGCCATCCACATGGGAGAACTGGATTGAGTTCCTTGTGCAGAATTTGACTTTGGCTCAGACCAGCTCTAGCAGGCATTTGGGGAGTTATCCTGAGGATGGGAGTTCTATCTTTCTGTGTCTGATTCTTAAATTGAAAACAAAACAAATCAAACAGACAAAAAAGGATTGATACACTCACTAAAAAAAATCTCCATACTTTTGCTATTTTTCCTTAATGATAGAAGTTTTTTCAATCAGCAAAAAAAAATTTTATATAGTTGGCATGTACAACATGCTGTTTTAAAATAAATATACATTGAAAAATGGTTAACTTAAGCCAACTAACATATGTATTACCTCACATTCTTTTTCATTTTTGTGCTGGGAATGCTTGAAATCTACTTTTCTAGCAATTTTCAAAAATACAGTACACATGTATTATTGACTATAAAAATTGGGTTTTCTTTTTCATTTTAATAATTAATATATTGTTGATAAAGAAACATTTATTTCAAATGTAACAATTCCTCCAGCTATATTTGTGTTTTGTTCTATAAGATTCCAGTGAAATTAAAGTTAATATTTTCATTTTTAAAAAAGTATGGATTCTATTATTCAGTTCCTATAATGTCGTATCTGGGTGTTTCTCTTTCCCTTGTTTCTCTAGAGACAGTTAATGCTTCCCAAATGGCACACTGGTACATAAATACCAGCGTGGCGGCATTTTGGAGAAGTTGCTATTTCTTTCTGCTTCTGCAATTTGTTGGATTTGTTTTCAGGATAAGTACTGTGGTGGAATGAGAAGGCACACTCTTCCTCTCAGAAAGAATCCACCTCAACAAAGTACCTATTGTTTATCTAGAAAAAAAGTTCCCCTTTAAAAATAGTTACAAGGAGGAAAAAAACAGAATGATCCTTTTCTCTACTTTTTCATGCCTCTGAAAGGAAAGGAAACACTGGCATGAGCACAAGGAAAGGACAGCTGCAGTGTGGTTCCAAACTGGAGGAGCACTGGTGGTTAGAGAAGGGGACTGCTAACTGGTCAAAGTCAGGTCTATAGAAAGTCCTGGGATGAAGTTATCTTTGTTGGAGTCACCTACAGGTAAAAGCATCACTGAGGCTTTTTAATACAAAAAACGAAAATCAACTTTCTGCAATACCATGGACAAGATAGAAAAGGCTCTGAACCACCTCCTAGAAGTCACCTGAGATAAATGGAAAGGTTAGCAGTAACTGATAATGGGCAAATTTAATGGTGAATTGTAATTACAGTTATCAAGAAACAGCATTTGAAATTTATTACAAGGAGATTCGTATTTTTTATTAAGAATTCCAGTAAGCCCAAGATTTCTGGTAATGTGAATCATTGAGAAGGAATCTGCTGTTTTCAGGCCAAAATTTGATCTTTTAATGATGTAATAAGGTCAACAGACCGTGAAGCCTCCATTCTCTTACCTTACATTGACCCTACATTTAATGACTTTGAAATGTATGAATTAGGTTCTGTCAAGGTTTGGATTAAGGTAATAAGGGCTTTGCTCATTTCTTTTTTATTTTGCTTTTAAGGTACACTTGTGCACTGTTTTCATCACTCTCATTTCCTCCTTACTTCACAACAACCCATTTTCCTCTTGATACTCCCTATAAAATAACATGCATTATTTTCACAAATAGGGGGAAACTCCAGGATCTTTCCTGGAGCAACTATAGGAAAGGAATACATAGAATTGCTTTCAGCCTCCTTTCAACAATCTGAGGATGACACATGACAGTTTGCATCTAACAAAACTGAGCTAAATCTCTGCTAAGAGAAGGGTGCTTTCAGGACCAAGATTGATTACTCTAATACCAATCACACTAGATAGACTGTGCCAAGGTAATTTGCTGATCAAATAAATTTAGGGGGGAGGTTTATTCAATAGACGTCCCTTGATGGGTCTCAAGGTAGTATAGATTATTAAAAGACTTAGAGACTGTCAAAAAGACACAGCTATGGTTTTGTTGACTTAATATCATTTCACTTGGGAACTCTTTCTTTTTTTTTTTTTTTAAGGGAAAGGGTTTATTGGGGAACACCCTACAGACCAGAGTGAAAGGGAGGCGAAGGAAAAAGAGAGAAGGAGACTGTGAAAGAGAGACAGAGGAGGGAGAAGAGAGATGAGAGGAGGAGAGAAGCCAAGAGAGGCCAAGAGAGCGCAGGAGAGAAGGACCAAGAGCCAAGAGACCAGAGGAGGAGGCTGGAGAGAGGAACCGAGAGAGAGCAGGAGAAAAGGGGCAAGAGAGCGGGAACTCTTTCGATGTCCCTGTTCCTCACACATACAGAATATGTAGAACACACAGAAATTTATTGCTCTAGAATTGTGTGATTTCTTGTTGTGATAACTTTTGATTTACCTTCTAGTATTTTTCTATTCTTGATAAAGGGTTTAGATTTAATATTCTGCACTACAAGGTGAGTCAATTGTGTTTGCTGCTAAACTTTCCCTAATGTCTTTTGACTACTCATAGAGTTTTGCTTACTCTGGGGTAATTTACCTTATGTCTTACTCTATCAAAACCAATGCTTTTCATGTATGCAAATTATCAAATAACTTTTCTAAATTCATATGGTTGTATCTAATTTTATAGACAGAGAACGTATTATTTGGATTGTAATGACAAAATTAAACTCCTTTTTAAACTCCAACCTAATATGAGATCTCCAATTCTAGTGTTAACACAACTCAATTCTGTCATTTCAAAGTCTCTAAGTCACCCTTAACAGTCTTGATTCAATCAACCTCTTCAGTCAGCAAAGAATTAATGATTTTCAAGAATATATCAGTACTTAAATATTTGTGAAGTGTTTGCCACATCGCAGCCACTGTGAAAGGTGCTGGGGATACCACGATGGAAAAGAAAAGTGTGCAATATCCCATGTCATTACTAATATCAAAGATGGAACTTATAAATGGGTACAGTGTTATACAGAAGGAGCATAGAGAGCTACAGGAACATATGATAAATGGATCTGCATCAATCTAAAGCATCAGAAAATCCCTGTGGTATTTTAGCTGACAGAGTCATTCGTTTAACAAATATGTATTAAGTGCCCACTTTGGAAACATGCTAGAATTGAAGATGCAATACTAAACAAAGTAGGCACAATCCCTGGCCTCTTGAAGCTTAAAGTGTGGTAGAAATGACTGGAAATGTAAAATAACAAATTGTAAGTTAGCAACTATAATATGTAATAGTAAATAAACAAAATATGACAAGGAAAATAGAGGACATGCTAAGGGTAGTCAGCTGTGCACTCTCAAAAGAATAAAATCCAGACTGAGAACTCAGGAATAAAGATGTAAACATTTTGAGGTTTTAAGAAGGTGTGTTCTGTGGCCAGTGTGTGGTGTACAGATAAAATGACTGCCTACAATGATGGCATTTCTTAGTGGGCTGGTTATGATCCCAGCTGCTCTACTTCCATGTTCAGCTTCCTGTTAATGTGCCTGGGAAAGCAGAAGCAGCAGACGATGCCCCAAGTACCTTGGTCCCTGCACCCATGTGGGAGAACCAGAAGAAATTCCTGGCTCCTGGCTTCCCTCTGGTCCAGCCCAAGCAGTGGCAGCCATGTGGGGAGTGAAGCAGCAGACAGAAGAGCTCTCTGTCTTTCCCACTCTCTCTCTTAACTCTGCCTTTCAAATAAATAAAATAAATCTTTTAAAAACAAATGAAAAAACAGGTGAATTCTGCCCATAGAAGTAAGAAAACAATGCCCTGAGGCAAGAAATAGGTCTGCTCTGGAAATTCAGAGAAGCCAGACATTTTCACTCTAGTGAGCAAGTGATGGTGAAAGTGTCCTTTGGTGAATCAGGAGAGGCCATGCCCCAAAAAGGTTGTGGTAAGAGTATATATGTCACTCTAATTGGGAAACTATTGATAGGTTTTAAGATGAGTGAATAAAGTGATTTGTGCTTTAATAAGGTCAACAGTTTCTGCATGAAAAATGAATAGGAGGGAGAAAAGAGAACAACAGGGAAGCCAACATGGAGACTGTAAAGAAATTAGAAGTAGGGGCCGGCGCTGTGGTGCAGTAGGTTAATCCTCCGCTTGTAGCACCGGAATCCCATATGTGTGCCGGTTCTAGTCCCAGATGCCCCTCTTCCAATCCAGCTCTCTGCTGTGGCCTAGGAAAGCAGTGGAAGATGGCCCAAGTGCTTGGGCCCTGCACCCGCATGGGAGACTGGGAGAGGCACCTGGCTCCTGGCTCCTGGCTCTAGCTGTTGCGGCCATTTAGGAAGTGAACCAAAGGAAGGAAGACCTTTCTCTCTGTCTCTCCCTCTCATTGTCTGTAACTCTACCTCTCCAATAAATAAATAAAATCTTTAAAAAAAAGGAATCAGAGGGAGAGATCACAGTAATAGTAATGGAGGAGTAGACATTTGACCTAGAGGTTAAAATATCCATGTCTCATAACTGAATACCTGAGTTCAAGTCCCAACTCTGCTCCTGATTCTATTTTTCAGTTAATGCAGACCTTGGAAGGGAGCAGGGAGTGAATGGCTCAAGTAGTTAGGTTCCTGCCACCTCTGTGGGAAACCTTGATTGAGTTCCTGGCTTTTAGCTTCAGCCAGGCCCAGCCCAGTTGTTACAAGCATCTAAGGAAGTGAACCAGCATATGAGAGTGTTCTCTGTATGTATGTTTCTTTGGTTCTCAATCTCATAACAAGAAGAATGCAACTAAGACTAAGATTAAGAATAGGAAGAGCAGGAGGAATAGAAAGAGGAAGAGAAAGGAGAAGCAGATGAAAGAGGAGGTGGAGGAGGTGCGGGAGGAGGAGTTGAAAAAAAAATAAGGAAGATAGGAGGAGGAGGTAGAGGAGCAGGAGGAGGAGGAGAAAAGCAAGAAATATAAGTAAGGAAGACAGAAGGAGGAGGTGTAGGAAGAGGCGGAGTATGAGAATGAGGACAAGGACAAAGAGGTGGAGGAGGAGGAGAAAAGAAGAACAAAAAATAAGGAAGACAAAAAGGTAGAGAAGGAGGGGGAGGAAGAGGAGGAGAAGGAGAAGAAAAGCAGAAAAGAAGGAAGAAAATTTAAGGAAGACAGAAGAACACATGGCTCAGTTTTCTTTGTGACTGGGTTGATAGTGGTGCTATATGTTGGCCTAGGAGAGACTTGAGGATATCAGGTTTTCTGGGAAAAAGGAGAACTAAAATAAAAATTATGTTACATGTGTTACATTCATGAGGTTTCTGATATATCCAAAATCATCATGTAAAATATTTTATGCACAACTCTCACTTTTAGAATAATGTCCAGAGATAAAGACCCTTATCTGGTATTTTATGTCATGACATTTGATGAAATAAATCACCAAGTATAAGGCCACTGCAAAAAAAAAAAAGAAGATAATGAGGAGCTTCAAAACAATTGAGAAAGTTTGAACGAGAAGATAGTAGCAGTTTTCCACAATGTTTTGAAGCTCCCTCACAGGGTTAAGGACTCAGCCCTGACAAAATACAGCAAGTAGATCTGGAGTAACATAGAAAGAATCAGAAAAGCCATTCAAGAAGAATAATCAATGAGATAGAAGAATAAAGTGTATTTCTGCAGTAAATAAGAGAAGAAAGTGCTTAAAATAATTATATATTACATATAAATACATATTTTTATTAACTATCATAGAGAGGTCATGAAGAGGGCAGAACTACCATTTGATTTTGTCACATGGATGTCTTTTTGTGACATAGGCACATATCTGAAAAATTAGCATGAATAACTTAGGTAAAAATAAAGCCAGGAGAACATTCCAATCAAGAAAATGAGCATGTGTGAAAGGCCTGGATGGAAAAGAAAAAGGCCACGATCCTGTAACAGTTGGGTACAGAGCACAATAGAAAGTGACATGAGAATAGGCTAGAAAGGGAGAAAGAGGTTTTATTAATTATTGAGGATCTAAATGTCAGTAGAATATGTTCTAGAGACAAGACACTATCGCAAGTATGATCATGAGAAGCGGCTGCATACGCCATGCTGTAGACAGTGGGGAGATACTGGGGAACTCTAAGTAGCTGAATGATAGGATCTAATTTATGACAATTAATCTTTGTAAAGATAACTCTAGTAAAAGTGGCAAAGAATTGTAGCTATAAGACTTGAAGTTAGCAGCACAACAAATGGTTTATCGTATGAAAACTAAAAAAAGCCATTTGTTGGCAGGGGAATGTGGAAAGAGACAGTCAACGATTGTTCCGAGTCTTAGGTTCAGATACATTTTTGGTGCCATTTACCAAAATAGAAAGCAAACCTATCAAATAGAAAAAGAAAATGAAGAGCTTAGTGTGTGTAATAGTAGATAAAGTGATGGGAGTGGTGGTAATATAGACACTTGCCATCTGAAAGTGGGATACTAAAATTTGGGATTTTAAAGAAGGAGCTTTTGAAATGATAAAATGGATCAGTATTTGTTACAGAAGAATAGAAAGACAGAAAAAAATGAAATGCAGTCCTTTCAGAATTTGAAGTCATATTGCCCAATGGTTCTGAAGATTGGCAGGTTGATGCGAAGTTTTCTGGAAGATAAAGTTAGAAACAGACTTGGTTTCAATGTTTACATTATCCACAAGATACAAATCAAAGAGCTGTTAATCAGAAGCCAAGTTCAACCAAGTTCCCTAACATTCTAGGACATGAGAAGATCTTTTCCTATAGGTTCTTTTTTAAAAGATATATTTATTTGCTTGAAAGGCAGAGTTACAGAGACACACACACACACACACACACACAGAGAGAGAGAGAGAGAGAGAGAGAGAGATCTTCCATCTGCTGGTTAACTCTAAATGGTTGCAATGTCCAGAGCTGGGCTGATCCGAAGTCAGGAGCCAGGAGCTTCTTCCTGGTCTCCCACTTGGGTGCAGGGGCCCAAGCACTTACGTCATCCTCTGCTGCTTTCCCAGGCATATTAGTAGGGAGTTGGATCAGAAGTGGAGCAGCTGGGCTTGAACAAGCACCAATATGGGATGCCAGTGTCACAGGCTTTACCAGCTATGCTCAGTGCCAACCCCTCCTACAGAAGACACAGTTTTTTAACGGGTTGCATTTACCAAAATCACACTAAAGTGCTTGTTGTTACAGTGCATCCTTGTTGAATTTTAATGTTATTTAAAATTTTAGATGAGAATAAGAATCACTTTTTGTATAAAACAAACACTAATATGTGTATATTAGCAGAAAAATTTTGGTGAGAATTTATGGCAAAATATGAATCTAAAATTAATTTCTATACTTACAGACACACCTTAAATTGAGAAGTACCAATATATTTGTGCCTCTGTCTGTTGAATATTATAGACACTCAGTACTTTTTAAACTTTTCCATTAAAGATTGGATTTAAATAGTAATAGTAATTATGAGTTATATACAGATTGTAGCTCCCTCAGTGGACACTAGAATTTCAACATCAATATATAAGCAATGCACTAAGAGCCAAAACAACACAGGATAGGACACAGCACTCTGCTACTCTGATTCAATCCCAGAATAAAATTTATTATATATTGAATCACACACATTTCACATAGTCCTTCAAGAATGTTATTTCAATAGCAATTTTGAAAAGTATTGGACAGCAGAGAGTTCAAGGTTATTATTTGACAAGTATCTGGAATGTCATATATTTATATTGCCAGTTAAGAGTTGATTTATAAATATTGACAATCAAAATTTATGTAGAAAATTTAGGTTAACAGAACCTAACCCAGAAAGAATTTGTTTCTGAAGAGAAGGTCATACTAACTCTTTAAGCAGACAAGCTGAGGGACAGCACAAAGTTCACTTCATTCTAGATAATTCTATGATTGGCCATGAGCAGAGATAAGGCACCCTTGGAAAATGAATTTGCATTCATTTTGGTCTTTAAGCAAATGAATAGTCGGGGTTTCCAAAGGATGCATCAAATGTTTGGTAGTGACAATTTTCAAATGGATAAACAGTGCTGCAGATGTAAAAAGAAAATTTCTCTTAAAAGTTTATTTATGTTTAAGCTATTTAACTTCCTGGTGGCCTATTAATAATGTACACTGATTTCATGATATATGTGTAAATAATGAGCAAGCTGGCTTGTTTAATATAATAATTCCCAAACCTGGGTTTATGTTTGCATCACTTGAGAAGATTTTCTGAGTCACAGCTATCTCAGGTCCTGTTTACACATCCACTGAGACTATATGCCTAATGTTATTCTTAAGTGATTCCTATGCATTCAGATTTAGGAAAACACTGCAATCCAGTTCCTTATTAACTGATTGAATACTAGATGTCAATTACTAACAATGCTTACCATCTTCTGGCAGTAATATTTAATTATTCTATCTGATACTATCCAGAGAGCACTGCTAATATTGCTCCTGATTTGTGACAATGAAAACACGTCCCTAGTATCCATGAAAGGGATTATTTTCCTGTTCTCTGTACTTTGAAAACAAGCAGGTGCTTCTACTAATCTCACTCAAAAGAAGTAGAGAGCTATTGAACAAGTTGAAGAGCAAGGAAGTCAGAACTTATCCAACTTATTCCTGTTTTAACTGCTGGAAATTATTATCTGATTCATCAGGAGTCTGTTCCTAAGTGAAAGTTACATCAAAAGCTTCTAGCCTGTACTAAGTTCTTTGGCGTAACCTATAGCTGATTCACAGATTTAGAGTCAGAGGCCACAAGAGGATCAATAAAAAGCTATACACAGTCCTGTGCTGCTCCTGATAAATTTCTCCCAGAGATGATTAGAAACAATAACACTGCCTAAGTCCTCATTCACCGTTCTAATAAATAGTGGATAAAAATATTGGCTGAATAGCTTCAGCTTAATTTATCTATAAGGAAAGTCACATAAGTTTACAAAATCTAAAATTTGCAAATGGTCTAAGTTTCCCTGTTCTTTTTTTTAATTGCAGAGTGTCTGACAACACTCAGTATATTAAGAGGAAGACCATAGCAGAATCAATAGTGATTAATAAGTTGACAAAGGACTTAAACATTCTTGTAAAATAGAATATTAATGTTTTTAGCCATAAAGCTGTGCAAATAAAGGTACAGCATACAGACATAGGGAGGCAAGAAAGGGGTGGACAAGTGAAAGAAACAGGGCAGAACTAACAAATCAGCAAATAATTGGGTAAGGAGTGGTCAATAGATATTCTTCAAAGTTAGATGGAAAAAGAGATAGTCAACATCACAAGAGCATCCAGCAGAGAATGAGAAATTCAATAATGCCCATTAAAATGGAAACAATTTTACTGAAAAAAAACCACACTTAACACTGTAAGTCAGTAAAATAAATTATAAGTCTAACGTTTAAAAGTTTGGATAAGTGGCATAAGAATTAAGGTAGGGTTTTTGTTGTGTTTCTGGGAAGCAGAACAAGTAACAGTGTGGGCTGGGAGACAGGGTGGTGTGAAACAGGTGTTAGACAGTTACTCTTCATTAAAGCTTCTACACTATTTCATCTTTTAAAACATATGTAGGCATTACTTGGTTATATTTCTATTTATTCATTTATTTATATAAAGGGAGTAGACTTCATGTATTTCTAATGTAAACAATTCTAAGAACATAATCATATGTTCAATGCTACTTCCCTTCCTCCCTCACTCTTACCCACCCTCCTCCTTTCTTATTATTCTTTTAATTTTTGCAATAAAAATTTCAATTTACTTTATAATCATAGGCTTAATTCTCTACTAAATAAGGAATTCAGTAAGTAGTAAATAGAGAGACAACTCTTCCTCAGGAGTATAGACAAGGGCTACAATCATCAAATCTCAGGATGTCAATTTCACTCATACACATGACTTTTTTATACTATAAATAATATATATATGTATATATATATATATATTAGTTACCACAAATCAGAGAAAACATACAATATGTGTCTTTTTGGAACTGGTGTGGTTCACTAAGGCTAATGGTCTCTAGTTGCATCCATTTTGTTAAGAAAGACAAGATTTCTTTTTATGGCTGAGTAGTATTCCATTGTGTATATACAACACATTTTCTTTTTTGTTTAAAGATTTATTTATTTACTTGAAAGTCAGAGCTACACAGAGAGAGAAGGAGAGTAAGAGAGACAGGGGTCTTCCATCCACTGGTGTACTCCCCAGTAGGCTGCAACAGCTGGTGCCATACCAAGCTGAAGCCAGGAGCCAGGAACTTCTTGTGTGTCTCCCATTTGGGTGCAGGGGCCCAAGGACCATCTTCTACTGCTTTCCCAGGCCACAGCAGAGAGCTGGGTGCCCATATGGGATGCCAGCACTGCCACAGTGCCAGCCCTGTTAGGGATTCTATGTGCTTGCTGTACTTGGATGTCCAAATCGTTCTCCAAATTAGCAAAAAAAATTTCAGCTATATTTCACTAAACAAGTCTTCTAAGCCATTCTGTTTCTCCATACTTAAGAAACTTCTAAGATTTGCATATTTGGCCATTTGGTGGTATTCCATAGATCTTGAAGACTTTTTTCAGGTTTTCTAGTTTTTCTTGTTCCTTCTTTTGCCTGAGATATTCCCAAAGGTTTGTCTTCCATCTCAGATATTTTTCTTCTGCTTCAAAAATATGTTAAGGCTTTCTACTGTATTTATTTGACATATTGAATCCTTCATTCTAACAGTTCAGTTTTATTTTTCTTTATTACCTCTATCTCCCAGCAGAATTTCTCATCTTTGTCACGTACACATTTTTTTTTGTTGTTGTTTAACTCATGAGTTTGTCTCTCTGTGCTTTGGAGTAATGTTATGATCATTCTTTTGAAGTTTTTTCAGGCATTTCATCAGTCTCCTTATCTGCACAGTCTAATATTTAAGTATTGTTGTATTACTTTTGGGACATCACATTGTCTTCCTTGTCCATGCGTCTTTTTTTTTTTTTTTAATTTTTAATTTTTTGACAGGCAGAGTGGACAGTGAGAGAGAGAGACAGAGAGAAAGGTCTTCCTTTGCCGTTGGTTCACCCTCCAATGGCCGCCGCGGCCGGCGCGCTGCGGCCGGCGCACCGCGCTGATCCGATGGCAGGAGCCAGGAGCCAGGTGCTTTTCCTGGTCTCCCATGGGGTGCAGGGCCCAAGCACCTGGGCCATCCTCCACTGCACTCCCTGGCCACCGCAGAGAGCTGGCCTGGAAGAGGGGCAACCGGGACAGAATCCGGCGCCCCAACCGGGACTAGAACCCGGTGTGCCGGCGCCGCTAGGCGGAGGATTAGCCTAGTGAGCCGCGGCGCCGGTCGCGTCTTTGTTTTTATATGACTTTTTATCCATCTGAGTAAACACTTGTTGATATTTCCACCAGAAGTCTTTGTTCTGTGAAATGTGCCTCTCTGGTTTATTGGAATGCCTGCTCCTTGGGCAGATATCCAGAGGTATGCGCAGGGAGGGACCAGGGAGCTTCAGCCAGAGCTTGATGGTGTGGGGCAAGAGTGTAGATTGACACCAAGTTGGGTGTGGTAAACCTCCTCTACCCTCAGTAGTTGGGAAGGTTTAATGTGGGCTGGTGTGTTCACAAATCCAGGCCCCTCTGCCAAGATGAAGCAACTGCCCAGGGGAGCCCACAGAGCCTGCACATCCCACCCACTCAGGCATGAGAACCACACAAAGAATCTATGAAGAAAGAAAAAGAAAGTGGACTGATTCTGAACTGAAAATTCATCTTGACAAATAAAGCAGGCAAAGTCAAGCCTGACAAATATCAACTCAATTCTTTTTAATCTCCCTCACAGAAGTCAGAAGTTCTAAAATCTTCCACTCAGACACTTCAATATTGGATTTTTCTTAAGGATTTATTTTATTTATTTGAAAGAGTTACGGAGAGAGAGAGAGAGAAAGAGAGAAGTATTCCATCTGCTGGTACACTCCCCAAATGACTGCAATAGTCAAAGCTGAGATGATCCACAGCCAGGAGCCAGGAGCCTCTTCTGGGTCTCCTACATGGGCCATCCTCCTCTTCTTTCCCAGGCCATAGCAGAGAGCTGGACTGGAAGTGAGGCAGCTGGGTCTGGAACCAGCACCTACATGGGATGCGGGCACTGCAGGCTGGGGTTTAGCCTGCTGCGCCACAGCACTAGCCCCAAATCAGTATTGGATTTGACATTTGTTTTTTGGGTTTTTTGTTTTGTTTTGTTTTGTTTTTCTTTTCATATAGCTGTCCTTTAGTATCTGCGGGACATTCATCCATAGACCCGTGTGGATACCAAAACCTGTGGGTGCTTATGTTCCTGCTACAAGGAAAATGTTATTTAAATAGTTGCTATAGTGCATTGTTTAGGGAATAATAACAAGAAAATTGTATACATGTTCAGTGCAGATGTGATTTTTGAATATTAGTTGAGAATCTAGTGTTCACAACATTTTAGCATAATAAATTTGGAATTTCATTTCCAATATTACTATCTAATCACTAGAATTTTCTTTATTAGTTGAAATTCCCTCTCTGTGCAATAGGAGGGCAAATCTATGATTTTGTAACAATGCTTTGTTCTGAGACTAATCTTTGGAGCAGCAGCAAAAATGAATGACTTAGATGGAGAGCATTGCTCCTACTGGGGAGGAAATGTCTGGATTTGTGGGGTTTTCTAAACAGTAATCCTTGAAGCCACTGAAGTTTCAGTTTGTTGAATGTGATTTCCCACATTGGACCTCCTTTTCCTTCTTGACTTTGACTCTATTATGAAACACACCCAGTGTTATATGTATCATGGGGCTCATGTGAGTTTTATTTCCCTTTCCAGTTTCTGGATTTTTCTTCGTCTATCTGGGGCTGGCTGGCTGAATGAAGAAATGGTTACCAAGTAAGATATGTTCTTTAGGGGTGCTAGGGTCTATTATTTTGTATTCTTGAATGCCATTCCTGGAATATGACTGGATTTTCTTCCTATAGTGTGTTACACCTCTCTGACTTTTTCATAATTTATAGGCTTGATAGTACATTTTTTCATTCCAGCCACTAGGCAAGTAACCATATGATCTTGGCACCTTGAATCTGGATTTGCTTTTGGTAAACAAAACATATTGTTTGGGTTGTTGAGTCAAAAGGGAGTTGGTATGGCTTGAGAGTTTGCCCTGATTGGCTGTTTTGTCTCTTGGGTGCAACAAGTAAACAGAACAAACTGTAGGTCACTTCAGGGCAACCTAAAGACTAGAAAACCTTCAGTAAATTTGGTAGGATTTTCTGAAAACATCCCTAGCTTTTGTTTAAATTAATTTAAGTCAATAATGGAGAAAGGGAAACATATTATAATTGTCCCAGCAACTCCATTAGCCATTTCTTTTGGAGGATAAAGCTTACTTGTAGGTGGATAGTAGCAGGCCCAGTGTGACTATAGCAAGACTGTACTCTAGTTGTAGGGTGGAGATGATGAGCTAGCAGAAGATGTAAGAGAATTGGAGGCTATATGATAAAGGGAAGAGTCCAGTTTCCCCTGGGAATGGTTCCAGCACTGGGACAAGCTGAACTCAGTGGGACTAATCCTATGCAATAGTGGCTCATCCACTATCTACCATCTGTCCTCCTGAATCTGGTGTTCCTAGGAGGGTAAGGGCATAGTAGAACCTATGGCTCCATGTGTGGTTGGAATTTTTTTTTTTTTTTTTTTTTTTGCTATCTCTTACAGAACAGGTCAAGTTGGAGGATAACATTAAATTTGAGAGTACCATTTAGTGGACAGATTTCTCTGTTTTCTAGCTTATACTGTGGCCAGACACATGTTTTAAATAAATAAAAGTTTCTTTTTGTTTAGAATATCTAGCCTAATATTCCCCCATTTCTAGGGTAGTAACCGAGAACCATTTGTAAGCAGTGAAACCACAGTAACTTTTTCAATGCACAGAAATGGGGAGGTGCATTCTGGCAATACAGACAAGGGGGGGTGCTGGGACTGGGGACCTCAGCTCCAGCTTGGTACCTTCTTCCCTGTCTGCACCAGAATCAGTCCTCCAACTTTATTCTTCTTCAATATTGCATTGCCTCTCTACATAAATTTTAGAATCCGTTTGTTAACATCTATAAAGTAAATTTTGGGGGTCATATCTTATTTTTAAGGTTATTTCTAAGCTAAAATCCAAGCCTCTTATGACTCATATTTGTTTTACACAAATTCCTCCCATGAATGAAGAAACAAATTACTTTGGTAACTCACAATCAGCTAGTACTTTACAAACAAGCTATAGGCTATTCACTTGACTGGGGATGGTCCAGCTCCCTTGCTCCAAATAATTTAAAGCCCAATAAATACGGGTACGGAGTGAGTGGGTATAGTGATTTTTTTGTCATGCATTCCTGCTCTGAACTATCTGAGAACTATATTTTCTCTGTGTAGGTATAAGTGGTACAGAAAGTACCGCTTAGGTTGTCCATCTGCTACAAGAGCACTATGGTGATCAAAATAATCACTTGAAAGATATAGTTAGAGGTCAAGGTGTCATGTGGGAAAATCTAGGAGTAAGTGTAGCTACTGCTGGAAGACAGAAAGATGGGCGTTTTTCTCCCTGCTACAAAGCAAAGCAATGTCATCGTGTCCTACTGCGTTAGCACCGAGTCTGCATAGCCATGATCCTACTACCTTTCAAATAGAAAAGTACCTCACTCTTGGACAATTTGACTTATTTAACAAGTTGTAGTAAAGGGAATATTTCTGAAATCTTTTACATGATCAATCAAATCTATAAATCCATTTTTTTTTATCTCACGTAAGATATTTTCTTCCTTAAACATTTCCTGTCTTGGTTCTTTGGTAATTACAGTGACGGGGCTCAGGAGACATTATTTTGCTGTACTAAGGAATTAATTTCATGCATGAAAAGGCTATGCAATAACCCGGCAGGGCAGTCAGCACTGATAGTGCAGCACTGAGTCCTGGAGCAGTGGGAAAGGACAAGGGACTCGCTGAGGGTCTCTGGTTGAGATTGTTACTTTTAAAATAGCGACTAGAAGTGAAGATTCCAAGCCCACTGCTGCCACTCATCCTTAAGCTTCCCACTTGTTGGTGGAGTGTTTTATGGAGAAATGAGTAGGAGTGGGAGTGAACACGGGTTACCATCCTTGTGCATTTCACGCCTATGTGTTAAAAATGTCTTTTTGTCACTGCTTGGGAAGAAACAAAATTGACAAAGACAGATGGGATCTTTGCCTTCTTTCTCTGAAAAGGCAAATTAATACAATTAAGATGAGCAGTGTTCTTACAGTAATTGACTTGCTAAATGGGTTAACCTTGAAGACAAGCACAAGTATATTTAAAATAAAAAATATTATAGTGGTTTAATGTAAGAGAAAAAACACATCTTTGTGGATTAAAGTAAGAAAAGAAAGAATCTTAACTAAATTTTTAATAGAAAGTAACAAAAGGATAAGTACTAATATTGGCTAAAATGGAAATACCGAGCTGAGAGCCCTAACAACAATGTGAGAATTATGTCAATCACTTGAGAGTAAATAAGTTAATATTTTCTTAAAAAAATCTTGGCTTTAATATATCAATTAATTGATCAAGAAAATAAAGTTCTACTTATTAGTAAACAAGCAAAAACACTTCAATAAATTCATGATTAACTATAGTTAAAATGAGGAAATTAATTTTATCTTTTTAAAGTGGACCTCAAAGGATAGTATACAAAAACTGAAGTCAATTTCACATGCTGGAAATGTGCTGGTGCATATAAATGAAATATTTCAAGCCTTACTACTTCGCACAAGTGGGAACATAAATTTTAAAAATACACAGACTCCTTTTTGTTCCCCTTGTTGCCCCATGCCTGCAGGGCGTGTGGCTTTCAGGCCGCCTGCTCCTTGCTTTCCTGCTTGCATGCTTGCTCCATGTGGCTCTCTCCTGGCCTGCTCTCGGCTTGGTATGGACCCAACTTAGCTTCTAGATTTCTCTCTCTCCCCTATCTAAAGCCCTGACTCTCCTGTGCATTTCTGTAACTGAATAAAATCCTTCAAAACTTACCATGTTGTCTGGTCTATTTGAGCCAGTATTCAGAATTCCGTGAATACGCAGCAAGAGCCCACAGTCTTATTAATATTGAAAATTATTAATAAGCAGCTCGATATCATAAATGCTGACCCAGATAGTACCCTTAATAATGGAGGGATTCCCCAGGGACTATTTATTAATATTTGTTTGATTGATTTAAAAGGAAAAACCAGCAACATGGTAAGAATTATCTTCTCACAGCTTCTAACATTGCTTATATTTTTGCTTTCCACTCCTTCCCCCATCTGTGCTCTGTGCTCACCCTGTGTGCCCTCCTTGGGCCACAGCTGGGAGAAGGGGTGGTTTCTGACTCTTGCCTCTGGCCTGGGTAAAACAGTGCATGCTCCTCTGGCACAATTGGTTGTGCTATCTTGCTGCTCACCTTGCTCCAGTGCCAAGTGGCCTCAGCGTTGCTGTGGGTGCATCCCTGGGGGAGAGGTGGGAGCCAAAGCAGCTGAGATGGGGTCAGAAGGAGCAGATCCCTCCCTCTGCTGCCACTGGTTGGCTCAGGTGTGCAGGATGTACATAAGACTCCTGCCATCTTGTGGGGGGCTGAGCCACCTATGAAACAGCCACACAGCTGCACAAATGCACTGGCCACCCTGGCCCACCTCTAAAATTTTTCAAGTTGTTTTTAACGTGTTTTAAAAACAATTGACATATTTTCTAAGGTTGAAACTTTAAAAGGTCTTTTTATTTTACAGTTAAAAAGGTAATGAAAATTCTGCTTTGCCTCTGCGTCTTTGATTTCCAAATCAAGCATGACTTCAATTGTAAATTTTAAGCTGGGGAACTGGTTTGGTTACCTAGGAACATGTTAGCATCAGGGAGGCAGAGCATTAAACATGGCAGATACTCCACTTCCTCACACAGAGGGTGGGACTTCCATTCCAAGATGGCAGCTCCCCCATGGGAACTTCCATCTTTATGGGAGGATGGGCAACAGATTCCACCCCAAGACAGCAGCCCCATGGCCTGCCACTTTCCTGATGAATAGAGTAACTTTTTATTATCGTTTTTTTAAAAGTTGTAGGTTATTATTTTGGCTTCCACGCTGGTCTTTCTTGTTTTGGCTTACACTGGCAGCTTCCATGTTGTTTTTTTTTTATTTCAATTTTTTTTTTTTTTAGTATACTAAGAAGCACTACAAAAACAATACTAAAAAGGAAAAAAAAGCTTAAAAATCCCTTCACTAGGCTTGGTAAAGTAATGGACCCCATTTGATAACACATAGAGACTCTAAGGTATCAGAATTGTAACTAATGCAATGCATCCAAGTCACATGCTTAAGAAAATATAATTAATGCATTGCATCCATGTCAAATGCTTAGGATAATTAAGCTCATGAAGGGCTGTGTCGGTTTTTATCTTCTCATGTCCTACAAAGAAACTGTAAAGCTATATACTCATGCATCCATCCCTACAGATTTACTTCTAAGGTTGCAGTTTAAAAATTTGCATGGGATCCCAAATCCCCTTGGGCTAGATGGTAAAGGTAACATCTTAATTGTTAAAGTGATTATATAGAAAAGATTAAGTTTTTAAGTAATAATACAGATAGGATTAAGTGCTAAAGTGAGCATATAGATGGGACTAAATGTTAAAGTGATAATACAAATAGGATTAAGTGTTTACTACTAATAATAAATAGGATTAAAAAGGATTGAATGCTCCAATTTGGGAAGCAGTCCATACAGCATACTCAGAATGGCAATGGCTTTAAGTAACACTTTGATCTCAGAGTCTGTCAATAAAGCATTCTGCTATCGTTGAAAAGCACACAAGAACATTTCCTACATGGAGGACCTCCCTTGGTGAGACCCCAGTGGAAAGAAGTGTTCACCAAAGGAAGTACTTTTCTCTAAAGAGAGGAAAGAACTTCCACTATGCTTTTGGCCTTGTCTGAATACTGACAGTTTGTGTATTCTATAGCCTAGACAGCTCATGTCAAGAGCCTTGGGTATCACTGACATCATACATAAGAGTGTTAATTGTTAGATTAACAACAGTAGTCTCTGTGTACTAACTTCCCAAAGGACCTCTGTCCTCAAAGAACTACAGCATTAGCATTAATGGTAAAACTTGTTCCCAAAGGTTTACCTTGTTCTAGTGTGTTATATTATTTAATGTCATAGTTCTAGTTATGGCTAAGTGTCAAACCCCATTGCCTGCATTTCTAGGTGCTTCTTTAAAATTAATTGTTTCAAACATGAACTCTTGGATCCATGTGTCTCTGTGATATTCCTATCTTGTATGTTTTAGTGTCAAATACAGAGTACAGAATGGTTCATGTCTCAGGGCTACTAATGAGACAGTCACTTCACTACATCTTACTTTGTGCTAAACCTTTGCCTAAGGGGCAATTTCTTCTGCATCCTATTAAACTCAGAATCTGGGAAAGTTGAAAATACAGAAGTTCTCAAACAAAGCTCAGGTTTCTAAACAAGAGATACCTGGGATATGTTCTAACCCCAAGAACACATGCTCTTTCATTCAAGAGAAAGGAAGCTATTCATATATATATATGGTATTCACAGACAGACAAAGCAGCTAAGGAGATTTCTGGGAATGGCAGGATTCTATGGAATATGGATTCCAAGCCTTTGTTTAAGGTTTTATAAGGCCCTGACATAGTCACACTGTGCTGGACAGGGGAGCTACAAAAGATGTTCCAAAGAATTAAAGAGCTTTTAACAAAAGCTCCTACATTAGAAATTCCTGAGCAAGCCATTTGTAGAAAGATCCTCTTCAGATCAGTTGCAGCTTAAATGGAAGGAAGCTTACCAGGCGCTCCTGAGCATAAATTCCTCATTAAACTTAGGGTTTAACGTCTTCCTCTTAAGCTTTCACAGGTGAACTCAAAAGACACATCTGATTATTCCTGTAAACCAATCAGGATCTTAAGTACCTCTTCAAAAAACAATGAAATAAGTAAAGTTTTTGCTTCCGTCACATCCAGACTGCTGCACCTTAAGGCAGGCATGCTGTAGCTGCCTCTTTTGATTCTCTCTGAGAACTGTTGTTGACAATAAAACTCTTAATGGGATCTTTTATTATAACCCTCTATGATCAAGCTATATGGTTTTATAATCTACATCAGGGTAGCCTATCACCATCCACTGTCTTGGAGATGCGAGATATGTTCTTTTGATCTTAAGGGGCACACCAGTCGCAATTGGTTTTGTTCCGATTTTGCTTACACTAACTAACAAACTTATATGTGTCAGAACCCAACAACTTCTTGGAATAACTGACCATGCAGGGGACACAGGTGACACCATGGTGGTGACTGAAAGTGCTCCAGCTCATAAAGCAAATTTGTTAGATGAGATAGGCGGAGACTCCCAGACCCAAGACAGTTAGGGCCTGTCCTACGGCCCCTAATAAGCAGGAAGTAGCTATAGTAGGTATGATGATTCTATGCCCTTCAACATCCCTTAGGATTAAGGGCTGGAATCTCTCTGAGGGGAAAATGATGTAGGCAGACAGAAAGGATAACTTCGATTATGTTTGTGAGCTGGAAGACCATTCTCTCTGTGTGATCTCATGCCTCTATCTGACCCCACGTATATGCCTACCTGCCAATCAGACTATGTACCACTCCCCCTTGGGGAGTAAATAAAAGGTCTGGAACACAGTGGGCCCTCGCCTTGTTGCCCTGTGCCTTCAGGGTGCGTGGCCTTTGGCCCTCCCAATCCCTGCTTTCCTGCCTGCATGCTTTTTCCACGTGGCTTGCTCCTGGGCTGCTCTCGGCTTAGTATGGACCCAACTTAGTTTCTAGATTTCCTTTTCTCCCCTAAATAAAGCTCTCACTCTCCTGCACATTTCTCTCACTGACTAAAATCCTTAAAAATTTTTAAAAAATGTACAAACTAAGGTATTAGGTGTAAAATACAAAGTTATAAAACATCAAATACTTGAGAACTGTTGGCATTAGAACTTCCAGATTTCACCCTCTACCTTCCTAATCAACATTAATACTCCTTTTCTCATATATTTTTCCAAAGAAATCTTTTATTTAAGAAATACAATCATCATGCATTTCATTAGTACAAATTTAGGAATATAGTGATTCTTCGCACTACACCCGCTCTCCTACCTACACTCCCACCCCTCCTCCTCCTCCTTTTCCCATTCCCAGTACCATTCTCCACTAAGATCCATTTTCAACTAACTTTATACACAGAAGATCAAATCTATACTAAGTAAAATGTACAAAAATTTGCACTAAAAGAAAAAAAAAAACTGTTCCTCAACAGTTGAGACAAGAGCTGTTCAAAAGCATTGCATCTTGAAGTGAATTTCACTTTTTTTAGAAACTTAATTAAAACTTTAAAGAAGCACCCAAGAATGATACATCTTTTGTGAACACTTAGACATATCTATAACTTATGAGACATATGAATATCCACCATTTAACACATTAAAAGAAAGTAAGTCCTTGAGAATGAGTTTTATCATTAATTAAGGAAACACCTAAGAAAACAAGCAATGGTGGTTGGCATTTAGGCATAACTAAAACTTACAACACATGAGAATATCCTCCACTTAATACACTAAAATGAAATAAATCTTTGAGAACAAGTTTTACTGTTAACTCTCATAATGCAACTCATCGAGGACAGAGGTTCTGCACGGGAAGTTAGTCCACAATGACGCCTGTTGTTAATTTAACAATTAACACTCTTTTGTATGATATCAGTGATCACTGGAGGCTCTTGACATAAGCTGTCTAGGCTATGGAAACATTTTGAATCCACAAACTCCTTCAGCATTTAGACAAGGTCATAAGCAAAGTGAAAGTTCTCTCCTCCCTTCAGAGGAAACTCCTTCTTTGGTGAACACTTCTTTCCACTGGGGTCTCACCCACAGAGGTGCTCCATGTAGGACATTTTTTTGCCACTGTGTCTTGGCTTTCCATGCCTGAAATGCTCTTGTGGGCCTTTCAGCCAGACTAGAATGCCTTAAGAGCTGATTCTGAGGTCAGAGTGCTATTTAAAGCAATTGTGATTCTGAGTCTGCTCTGTGGAGCATTCATTCCTTTTTAATTCTATTATTATTACCAGACATTTAATCCTATTTATATGATCACTTTCAAAATTAATCCTATATATAAAATCATTTTAACACTTAAGATAGTATTTTTACCCCCAGATTAAGGGGATTTGGGGTCCCATGGCATGTTTCTAAACTGTATCCTTAGAAGTAAGTCCATAGCACTGTATGCAGAACTATAAAACTTTACATTAACAAATGCCATACACTTCATAATTACAACATTAGGAACATGGTGATTCTTCTAACCATGCCTGCCCTCTCACCCATACTCCCACCCCCTTTCTCTCCATCTCTTATTCCCACTCTTATTTTTTGCTAAGATCTATTTTCAGTTGACTTTATACATATCTGATTAACTCTATGTTAAGTAAAGAGTTCAACAAATAGTACAGAAAAAAAAAAAAAACAACTGTTCCTCAACAGTCAAGAAAAGGGCTGTTTAAGTCATGTCATTGCTTCTCAAAGTGTCAATTTAACTAATACAGATTGCCTTTTAGGTGCTCTATTAGTTATCACAGGTCAGGGAGAACATATGATATTTTTTCCTTTGGGACTGGTTTGTTTCACTATTCCATTTTCAACCATTTTGTTGCAAATGACAGGATTTCATATTTAACCACTGTGTAGTATTCCATGATATACATATCCCATATTTTCTTTATCCAGTCTTCAGTTGACAGGCATTTGTGTTGATTCTATGTTTTAGCTGCAATAAACATGGGGGAGAGGTGCAGATAACTCTTTCATATGCTGGTTTCATGTCCCTTGGGTAAATTCCCAGGAGTGGGATAGCTGGGGCATATGGTAGTTTTACATTCAGATTTCTGAGGTATCTTCATACTGTCTTCCATAGTGGCTTTACCAGTTTACATTCCCATCAACAGTGGATTAGGGTACCTTTTTCCTCACATACTCATGAGCATTTGTTTTTTCTGTATGAAAGCCAATGTAACTGGAGTGAGGTGAAACCTCACTGTGGTTTTGATTTGCATTTCCCTGACAGCTAGTGATTGTGAACATTTTTTCATGTGTCTGTTGGCCATCTGGATTTCCTCTTTTGAAAAATGTTTAACTCTTTGCACATTTCTTAACTGGGTTGTTTCTTTCGTTGTTGTGGAGTTTCTTGATCTGTTTATATATTCTGGTTATTAATACTTTTTCAGTTGTATAGTTTGCAGATTAATACTTATTTGCCCTTATCCCACCCAAGTCTGGATTTTAATAGTCATCTACAATGAATGTCATTTATTAATTACCTGAAACTAAAGTAGAATTTTTAAAAAATGTATTTAAAAAATGTATTTCAATACAATACACAGGCAATGCCACAGCTGAGGAAGAACTTCTAAGATCAATCCCATTCACAATAGCTACAAAAACAATCAAATACCTTGGAATAAACTTAACCAAGGATGTTAAAGATCTCTACAATGAGAATTACAAAATCTTAAAGAAAGAAATAAAAGAGGATACCAAAAAATGGAAAAATCTTCCATGCTCATGGACTGGAAGAATCAATATCATCAAAAATGTCCATTCTCCCAAAAGCAATTTGTACATTCAATGCAATACCAATCAAGATACCGAAGACCTTCTTCTCAGATCTGGAAAAAATGGTGCTGAAATTTATATGGAGACACAGGAGACCTCGAATAGCTAAAGCAATCTTGTACAACAAAAACAAAGCTGGAGGCATCACAATACCTGATTTCAGGACATACTACAGGGCAGTTGTAATCAAAACAGCATGGTACTGGTACAGAAACAGATGGATAGACCAATGGAACAGAATTGAAACACCAGAAATCAATCCAAACATCTACAGCCAACTCATATTTGATCAAGGATCCAAAACCAATCCCTGGAGTAAGGACAGTCTATTAAATAAATGGTGCTGGGAAAATTGGATTTCCACGTGCAGAATCAAGAAGCAAGACCCCTACCTTTCGCCTTACACAAAATTTCACTCAACATGGATTAAAGACTTAAATCTACGACCTGACACCATCAAATTATTAGAGAGCATTGGAGAAATTCTGCAAGATATAGGTACTGGCAAGACTTCTTGGACAATACCCCAGAAACACAGGCAGTCAAAGCCAAAATTAACATTTGGGATTGCATCAAATTGAGAAGTTTCTGTACTTCATAAGAAACAAACAGGAAAGTGAAGAGGCAACTGACAGAATGGGAAAAAATATTTGCAAACTATGCAACAGATAAAGGGTTGATAACCAAAATCTACAAAGAAATCAAGAAAATCCACAAAAAACAAAACCAACAACCCACTTAAGAGATGGGCCAAGGACCTCAATAGACATTTTTCAAAAGAGGAAATCCAAATGGCCAACAGACACATGAAAAAATGTTCAAGATCACTAGCAATCAGGGAAATGCAAATCAAAACCACAATGAGGTTTCACCTCACCCCGGTTAGAATGGCTCACATGCAGAAATCTACCAACAATAGATGCTGGAGAGGATGTGGGGAAAAAGGAACACTAACCCACTGTTGGTGGGAATGCAAACTGGTTAAGCCACTATGGAAGTCAGTCTGGAGATTCCTCAGAAACCTGAATATAACCCTACCATACAACCCAGCCGTCCCGCTCCTTGGAATTTACCCAAAGGAAATTAAATTGGCAAACAAAAAGCTGTCTGCACATTAATGTTTACTGCAGCTCAATTCACAATAGCTAAGACCTGGAACCAACCCAAATGCTCATCAACAGTAGACTGGATAAAGAAATTATGGGACATGTACTCTATAGAATACCATACAGCAGTCAAAAACAATGAAACCCGGTCATCTGCAACAAAATGGAGGAATCTGGAAAACATCATGCTGAGTGAAATAAGCCAGTCCCAAAGGGACAAATATCATATGTTCTCACTGATCGGTAATAACTAACTGCGCACCAAAGGGGAAACTTGTTGAAGTGAAATGGACACTATGAGAAAGAGTGACTTGATCAGCCCTTGTCCTGGCTGTTGATGAACAACTTAATATGTTATCCCTCTTAGTATTTTGTTTGTTTGTTCTACTTAATACTTTTGGTTGAATACTGTAATCAATACACACTTATTCTTTTTTTTTAACTTTTTTTTTTTTTTTTTTTTTTTTTGACAGGCAGAGTGGACAGTGAGAGAGAGACAGAGAGAAAGGTCTTCCTTTGCCGCTGGTTCACCCTCCAATGGCCGCCGCTGCAGCCGGCGCACCGCGCTGATCCTGGCAGGAGCCAGGAGCCAGGTGCTTTTCCTGGTCTCCCATGGGGTGCAGGGCCCAAGCACCTGGGCCATCCTCCACTGCACTCCCTGGCCATAGCAGAGAGCTGGCCTGGAAGAGGGGCAACCGGGACAGAATCCGGCGCCCCAACCGGGACTAGAACCCGGTGTGCCGGCGCCGCAAGGTGGAGGATTAGCCTATTGAGCCACGGCGCCGGCTTTTTTTTTTAACTTTTATTTAATGAATATAAATTTCCAAAGTACAACTTATGGATTACAATGGCTTCCCCCCCATACCGTCCCTCCCACCCACAACCCTCCCCTTTCCCACTCCCTCTCCCCTTCCATTCACATCTAGATTCATTTTCGATTATCTTAATATACAGAAGATCAGCTTAGTATACATTAAGTAAGGATTTCAACAGTTTGCTCCCACACAGAAACATAAAGTGAAAAATAATAGATGATTTTTCTAAATGATGATGAAATCAGATCAGACCTATTGTCATGTATAATCCCAGTGAGAGTCAAGTTGGAATTGATAATTTCTTTTTTTTTTTTTACAGAAGATCAGTTTAGTATGCATTAAGTAAAGATTTCAACAGTTTGCACCCCCATAGAAACACAAAGTGAAATATACTGTTTGAGTACTCGTTATAGCATTAAATCTCAATGCACAGCACATTAAGGACAGAGATCCTACATGAGGAGTAAGTGCCCAGTGACTCCTGTTGTTGACTTTACCAATTGACACTCCTGTCTATGGCATCAGTAATCTCCCTATGCTCCAGTCATGAGTTTCCAAGGCTATGGAAGCCCTCTGAGTTCTCCGACTCTTATCTTGTTTAGACAAGGTCATAGTCAAAGTGGAGGTTCTCTCCTCCCTTCAGAGAAAGGTACCTCCTTCTTTTTTGACCTGTTCTTTCCACTGGGATCTAACTCACAGAGATCTTTTGCCAGAGTGTCTTGGCTTTCCATGCCTGAAATACTCTCATGGGCTTTTCAGCCAGATTGGAATGCCTTTAGGGCTGATTCTGAGGCCAGAGTGCTATTTAGGACATCTGCCATTCTATGAGTCTGCTGAGTATCTCACTTCCCATGTTGGATCACTCTCCCCTTTATTTATTCTATCGGTTAGTGTTAGCAGGTACTAGACTTGTTTATGTGCTCCCTTTGACTCTTAGTCCTTTCATTATGATCAATTGTGAACTGAAATTGATCACTTGGAATAGTGAGATGGCATTGGTACATGCCACCTTGATGGGATTGAATTGGAATCCCCTGGTATGTTTCTACCATACACACTTATTCTTAAGTGTTGAAATTTAACTGAAAAGTTATCGCTGTTAAATATAAGAGTGGGAATAAGAGAGGGAAGAGATGTGCAATTCGGGACATGCTCAAGCTACTTGCCTCAAACGGTAGAGTTAGAAACATACCAGGGGATTCCAATTCAATCCCATCAAGGTGGCATGTACCAATGCCATCTCACTATTCAAAGTGATCAATTTATGTTCACAATTGATCATAATGATAGGACTTAGAGTCAAAGGGATAACATACACAAGACTAGTGTCTGCAAATACTAACTGATAGAATTAAAAAGGAGAGAATGATCCAACATGGGAAGCGAGATACACAGCAGACTCATAGAATGGCAGATGTCCTAAACAGCACTCTGGCCTCAGAATCAGCCCTTAAGGCATGCGGATCCGGCTGAAAAGCCCATGAGAGTATTTCAGGCATGGAAAGCCAAGACACTCTGGCAAAAAAAAAAAAAAAAACCTAAATGAAAGATCTCCGTGAGTGAGATCCCAGTGCAAAGAATAGGTCATCAAAGAAGGAGGTACCTTTCTCTGAAGGGAGGAGAGAACCTCCACTTTGACTATGACCTTGTCTAAATATGATCAGAGTCAGTGAACTCAAAAGGCTTCCATAGCCTTGGCAACTCACAACAAGAGCCTAGGGTGATTACTGATGCCATAAACAAGAGTGTCAAATTGTTAAGTCAACAACAGGAGTCACTGTGCACTTACTCCTCTTGTAGGATCTCTGTCCTTAATGTGCTGTACATTGTGATTTAATCCTATAACTAGGCCGGCGCCACGGCTTACTAGGCTAATCCCCCGCCTTGCAGCGCCAGCACACCGGGTTCTAGTCCCGGTCAGGGCGCCGGATTCTGTCCTGGTTGCCCCTCTTCCAGGCCAGCTCTCTGCTGTGGCCAGTGAGTACAGTGGAGAATGGCCCAAGTGCTTGGGTCCTGCACCTCATGGGAGACCAGGAGAAGCACCTGGCTCCTGCCATTGGATCAGCACGGTGTGCTAGCCGCAGTGCGCTGGCTGCGGCAGCCATTGGAGGGTGAACCAATGGCAAAGGAAGACCTTTCTCTCTGTCTCTCTCTCACTGTCCACTCTGCCTGTCAAAAAAATAAATAAATAAATAAATAAATAATGCTATAACTAGTACTCAAATAGTATTTTTCACTTTGTGTTTCTATGTGGGTGCAAACTGTTGAAATCTTTACTTAATATATGCTAAACTGATCTTCTGTATATAAAGAGAATTGAAAATGAATCTTGATGTGAATGGAAGGGGGGAGAGAGCGGGAAAGGGGAGGGTTGCGGGTGGGAGGGAAGTTATGGGGGGAGCCATTGTAATCCATAAGCTGCACTTTGGAAATTTATATTCATTAAATAAAAGTTAAAAAAATGTATTTAATATGTCTTTTGTTGTAGGAAGATATACAAGAGAACTTTAGATTAAAAATTTGAAGAGAAAGACAACAAAAATGAAATGTGATCCCATTTTTTTCTTTTTTTCTTTTTTTTATTATTTTTTCAGAGTTACACAGAGAGAGCTGAGAGGCAGAGAGAGAGAGAGAGAGAGAGAGAAGTCTTACATCCAATGGTTCACTCCCCAGTTGGTCACAAGGGCTGGAACTGTGCCAATCTGAAGCCAGGAGCCAGGAGCTTCTTCTAGGTCTCCCACGTGGGTGCAGGGACTCAAGGACCCGGGCCATCTTCCACTGCTATCCCAGGCCATAGCAGAGAGCTGGATAGGAAGTGGAGCAGCCAAGACTAGAACTAGTGCCCATATGGGATGCCAGTGCTTCAGGCCAGGGCTTTAACCCGCTGTGCCACAGCACCGGCCCCAAGTGTGATCTTATTTTAAGAAAACATATTTCCAAACATTATTCCAATTCAATTTAATTTTCTTTTTTTTCTTTCTTTCTTTTTTTTTTTTTTTTTGACAGGCAGAGTGGACAGTGAGGGAGAGAGACAGAGAGAAAGATCTTCCTTTGCCGTTGGTTCACCCTCCAATGGCCGCCGCGGCCGGCACAGCGTGCTGATCCGAAGCCAGGAACCAGGTACTTATCCTGGTCTCCCATGGGGGGCAGGGCCCAAGTACTTGGGCCATCCTCCACTGCACTCCCTGGCCACAGCAGAGAGCTGGCCTGGAAGAGGGGCAACTGGGACAGAATCCGGTGCCCCGACCAGGACTAGAACCCTGTGTGCTGGCGCCGCAATGCGGAGGATTAGCCTAGTGAGCCGCGGCGCTGGCCCAATTTAATTTTCTTTCATTATCAAATAATATATTTCATGCATTCTTAAAAATGGGATAGTTGTATAGTCAGATGACATCACTGAAATGTACATAAATAAAAACACTGCACTGAAAATGGTAACCATGGGGCTGGCGCTGTTGTATAATAGGTTACACCGCCTTCTGCAGTGTTGGCTTCCCATACCATCTGGCATGAATTTGGGCTTCTCTGCTTCTGATCCAGCTCCGTGATGGTAGTCTCGGAAAGCAGCTGAGGCTGGCCCAAGTGCTTGGGCACATGCACCCACGTGGGACACCCAGAAGAAGCTTCTGGCTTTGAACCAGCCCAGCTCTGGGCATCGTGGCCATGTGAGGAGTTAATCAGTGAATGGAAGATTCTCTCTCTCCCTCTCTCTGTCTGTAACTATACCTATCAAAAATATAAATCTTTTAAAAAAAGGAAATGATAATCAAATATTTTAACAGTTATATTAAAATAAACTTTTATTTCATTGTCATTTTAGTAAGCAACAAAACTATTTAATAATTTGTATTTATATATTTATTTTTCTACTAATGAAGACTAAAGTTACCAATACCAGTGATTAAATGAGCTTAGTGAAGAAAAGTAGTTTGCAAGTATGTCAAATAAGTAAAATAGTGTTCAGAAAAATAGAGTGATTATGAATATATTTCTTTTAAATAAGTCACTGGCATTATTTTCTTCATCTTTTTGAGCTCTTAATTTATTATTATTACATGGCAAGGGTAGAGATGTTCTCAATTCATTTTCCATCTTCTTTTTCATATTCTTTCAATGAAATGACAATGAAACAGAATTCAATGGATTTATTCACCCTGTAATGGTGTTCTTGGAGGAAGTGGATATATCCTAAATTTATGGTTAAAATGAAGGTTCTATTTGCCCACAAATATACTAGTAAAGCCATTTTTGTGACACTGCTCTCATTGTACTTTCCAGGTCACTGAAAACAGGACAGAAGGCTCTGAGCTATGTGCTCTGCTAAGTGGAACTATTTTGTTTACATGCACCAATGCTCCTTTTCCAGAGAACCATAATGCAATCAGAGCAAGATACATAAAGGATAGGCTTATTGTTATAGCCTGGCTTAAAAGCAATAGAGATAAGACCTCTTGGATTCAAATGTTTAACTTGTTTGATCAAATGCTAAGAACTATATTGCTCAATGATCTTCATCATGTTTAGTGACCATGAAGGATAGAAATCAGGTGATGCATTCTCTTTATCTGTTTTGTAGAAAAATTCATACATGATGACAAAAAGATTGTGGAAAATGGAATTAAAATGTTTATTTTGATGTGAAACAGTTTTGGAATGTATGCATACAATGTGTCTTCAGAAGTTCATAGAAAATGAGTGGTATTTAAAAGCTATGCAAGGGTTTCAAATTTGTTTTGCACAAAAATAAAGTTATCTTTTAATTGTATTTTTCCGCAAACTTTTTGAAATATGCATATATATATTTCTGTTATGAATATATATAGTATAGTACATATAGTATAGTACATTATTCAATCACTGTGTTTCTTATAATGAGCTTACAAAAATCATGCTCTTGAAAAATGTAAAAATACGGTAAAAATATGCATCACCAGAATGACAGCTGTTTAAAGAAATTGCATCTGGTTGCATCCTCATGCAAGTGGGGAAAATGTCACTCCAAAAGAAGACTGGATATATTCAAGTTCACAGGAGTAGTTGTCTAAACAGCCACCTAATTCGGCAACCAGAGTTTTGCCTATCTTGTACAAGTTAATTGATAGACCATTAAATGCACTGTTTTCCTAGAGTTCTAATCTCTATGCTGAAATCACATTTTTATGCAAACTGACATTGTAAGGAAAAAAACTAGTAAATAGGATCAGTTTAAGTTAAATGTGCAGTTTTCTTTATGATGTGTTTTGAGAGTCATTGTCCAAAAATTTATTCTACAACCTCTTATGGCTATGAATATACCATAAATACAGTCACTTTTAAAAGAGCAAGGTATTATTGAAATTACATGTGTTTGTGGTGAATCATGTTTTTTTGTTTTTTGGTTTTTTTTTTTTTTTTGACAGGCAGAGTGGACAGTGAAACAGAGAGAAAGGTCTTCCTTTCTTCCTTTACCATTGGTTCACCCTCCAATGGCCGCTGCAGCCGGTGCACTGTGGCCGGCGCACTGCGCTGATCCAAAGCCAGGAGCCAGATGCTTCCTCCTGGTCTCCCATGCCGGTACAGGGCCCAAGCACTTGGGCCATCCTCCACTGCACTCCCGGGCCATAGCAGAGAGCTGGCCTGGAAGAGGGGCAACCGGGACAGAATCCGGTGCCCCGACGGGGACTAGAACCCAGGGTGCTGGCGTCACAGGCAGAGGATTGGCCTATTGAGCCACAGCGCCGGCCTGTGGTGAATCATCTTTAAAATGCCTTCAAATTTAAGATTTGTTATCTGAAAATCCATATTTCTCTCTTGCACTATGGTTTCCATTAATATGTCACCAAGAGACCACAGACTATAACAAAGAATGGATAAGGTAACAGCAAGGTCTCTTCTTCAAGGCCAAAACTATTTAGGGAATAAAAACAAAAGAGGAAAGACACACAAGAAATAACACACACAGATTCTGATGAACAAAGAGTAAGACAAAAGCTTAGCTTTCCTGTACTGTTTGTTTGTACTGCATTCCTGGTTTGCTTGTGTTGAGGATATGATCCAGAATGTCTCTGATCGTCATAAAGGACCAGCTAAAAGTAGTTGTGATGTGATCACAGGCATTCTATGGGATTTGCTAGTCCAAGAATAGGCTGGGGAACACAAGCAGATTAGAAACATTCTGACACCCTCACCACCTTCTAAGTCTAACAGAGTCTACGGTGATCACCTACTCACTCCCATTGCTGCAGCAAAAACACAATTATTACCTAACACTCCTTACAGAGAAACGAGGGGAAAAATAGGCTTATAGAAGATTGAGCAATTATACAAATGAAAATAAGTAAAAAAAAAAAAAACCTAAAATGATCAATTAAATGATTACTCTACAAATGTATGCAATGGCCAGAGATGAGGCAGGCCAAAGTTGAGAACCAAAAATTCAATCCAAGTAGTCCATGTGGTGGCACAGACCCAAGGAGCTTAGCCATCCCCTGTTGACTCCAAGGGTGTGTATTATAAGTAGGAAGCTAGAATTGGGAGTGAAGCTGGGACTTAAACTCTCCAATATGGGTTGTAAACATCCCAATCAGTGTCTTAACTATTGTGCCAAACACTTGTTCCTGCTTTTTGAAAAAGTTAACTCCTTAATCATGAGTTCTTATCATTCTTTTTTAAAAAAATATTTTTTATTTATTTATTTGACAGATAGAGTTACAGACAGTGAGAGAGAGAAAGAGACAGAGACAAAGGTATTCCATCCAATGGTTCACCCCTCAAATGGCCGTTAAGGCCAGAGCTGTGTCAATCCGAAGCCAGGAGCCAGGTGCCTCTTTCTGGTCTCCCATGTACATTCAGGGGCCATCCTCCACTGCCTTCCCGGACCACAGCAGAGAGCTGGACTGGAAGAGGAGCAACCGGGACTAGAACCCGGTGCCCATATGGGATGCTGGCACTGCAGGCAGAGGATTAACCTAGTGCGCCACGGCGCCGGCCAATCGTTCTTTGTTCAATGGTACCTAACAGTTTGTTTACATCTCTACTTCAACAGTTATATGTAACTATAATTTGTTTATGTGTGACTCTACCTGCAATCAGTCAAATGCAAAGAGCACAGAGTTTATGTGACAATCCCAAACCTCACACTTGGTTTTAACCTAAACCATGTTTAACCAACCTGTATGTTTTGAAAGATTTATTTATGTGTATGAAAAGCAGAGCTACAGAGAAAATGATCTGTTGGTTCACTCCCTAGATGTCTGTGTGAGCCATGTCTGAGCCAGGCCAAAGCTGGGAGCTAGGAACTCCATTTGGGCCTCCCACATAGGCAGCAGGGCTCAAGTACTTGGACATTATGTTCTGACCCCTCAGGAGCATTAGCAGGATGCTGCATGGGAAGCAGAGCAGCTGAGACTCAAAATGGCACTCCAGCATCTGAAGTGAGGGCTCAACCCACTGCACCACACTGCTGGCCCCCAATTAACATGTATTTAACGAGTGATCAGATTTAGAGTAGTAATCCTTGGTGGTACTGAGAACTAAGTCATGAAGAACTCTACATATATAATTATCGATGACTTAAGATTGTAGAGAACCTTTTCTTGAAGACATTTTTGATCTTCAGATTACCAGTCTTGACACCAGTCAACTGAAATAAGAGCCTACCCAGAGAAATACTTTAAGCTTCTATAGTTGTAGCATTTGATTTTTTCAATCCCTAAAGAATCAATATGGTTGTTAGGTGAATTTATGTTGTCATGTCAAGCATTAGATTCTTACAAATATGAGTATTAAGAATTTCATGTAAAACAAGCTTCTGTGAATGTGATTAACTTGGCTCAATTTATTTCTGAGGTAAAATACATACTTACTATATGAACTGATTGAAAATAGCTGTTCAACTCAGATCAAAGAATGCAGTGCATGCAGGATTTTCATTCCAGGCAGGCTTTAAATTTGTACATTTTCCTAGACACTTTTAAGTGAAATGTCTTGAATGCAAAACTATACTGAGTTTATCATGGTTGAGAAAAATATTTCGTGGTTTATTATTTAATAGTAAGCATTTGTTGAGCAGTTGAAAAATATAAACCTAAATACTGTTCAACTTATGTAATCCTGAGTTGTAGAAAATCTATGTGTTTGTAAATGTCTACAGAGCATACCAAAACAAAGTTGTTTTGTTTAATTTGCCAAGCAAATCCAGTACAAACTTTCTAGGAAGTTTTTAAGATTAAGTGTAAATGTTGAAACAGGAGAACAACCTAAAGTAATTTTAAGTAAAATGATTGTCTCAGTCCTTAGTCCTGGGTTTACTGTTGGAATATATCTTATCAATAAAACAGTGACTATATGAAAGAACATGGCTAAGGGACTCATAGAAATGAGAGCTTGCATTCTAACCTCCTAATTTTAGACTTGAACATTGTAAGTATTCAAAAATGAAATGTTCATGAAAACTATTAAGATCAAGAAATAAAAACAATGGGAATTAGAAAATTCTAACATTCCCCACTAGAACTAAAGGACTAGTTATAGTTTATAGTTTAATCGTATATTCTCTGTTTTATATTCCTAATGACATCAGTCAGGCTTATCATTGATAGAATTCTCATTCTTCCTGTAAAGATAATTTTCATCTTTTGAAATAGTGTGTCAGTTGTTTTAGTGTTTCCCTTAACTCTTGCCTATGTCCATAGAATAATAAATAACATCATCAGCATGTCATTATTTCTGAACTACAGAAACAAAACTTCACAGTTCAGCACTACATTGCTGTGACTCTCTTTAAATTGCTAAGCATTATCCATCTATCCTAGGAATGAATGAAGCAATAAACTCAAAATAATGCCCAATATAGACTGAAAGTAAGATAGGGAAAGTTAGTACTCTGTGTGGTGTGTGTTTATTCTGATTTAATAGTTTACTGTTAAGAAAACAGTATCTGTCTTACCATTTTAAATGCTTCTTTATCCAGATGCTTTGTAACAGATGTTTATATGCCACTTGCTTTATTATTTTGAACTATTCCAGCTGTTAAAATATATGATTTGACTTAAAAATTTGTAGATGAATATAAAAAACTAGTCAAATTATAAAGTTCCATCAGTAGATGTTGGCTAAAATTGAAAACTTCTATTAAATAAATGACATTAAGATATTCAGATAATTATGCAGTATTCTTTATGGCATCTCAATATCTTAAGTCTAATTATTAATCCGTACTGTGCTGATTATGTTATTAATAACCCAACATGTTAATTTGTCTCCTGACTTACATTAAAATATATAAAATTCCATAAAAACAAAGTTCAAAATGTCATTAACTGCACAGAAATTATCTTTGATAATCAGATATTCAGTGATTGCTCATTAATCCTGAATCATTACATTATGAAGTGACTAGACAAGATGCCCAGCTGAGAGACTCATTCCTCCCCTTGTTCTTGGAACTGCTTCTGTTATCAAGGCAACTGCCTAGAATGGCCTGAAAGTAGGACTCAGCTGGATCAATTCTGGAAAAACTGTGAGAACCACAGAGCCTTGTGACCTCCATTCATGGAAGAAAGCACTGAACACAACTGAACATGACACAGCAATCATTTATCTTAGAAAGCCACAGAGCTGATCTTCCAACCTGAGGGCACCTGGGATGTGATAGCTACTTCAGGTTTTCCCCAAATCCTGCGGTCTGTTAGCAATAGTTATTCATTTCTATGGCAGAATGGAAAACATGATTCCAGTATCTAACATGCAGAATGGGGATTTTTTTTTTTAACTCATCAGCTATGTACTTGCTATACTCCAACATTTTGAGATTGGCATAATTTTAATCTATCAATATCATGCCAAATCCTTCCTGCATACAATTCTAGAAGGATGGTATATTATGTTCTTTCTAAAAAAAAAAAAAAAAAGATTTATTTATTTGATTGAAAGGCAGAGTGGCAGAGAGATGGAGAGAGAGAGACAAAGAGAGAGAAATCCTCCATTTACTAGTTCAATCCCCAAATGCCCAGGGCTGGGCCAGGCTGAAGCCAGAAACTCCATCCTTGTCTCCCACATAGCTTGTAGGAGACCCAAGTACTTGAACCACCATTTGCTGCTTTCAGTTACATCAGCAGGAACACTCTGGATTAGGATGCCAACGTCACAAGTCACAGCTCATCCTGCTGTGCCTGAACACTGGCCATAGTACATCAGATTCTTGCTAAGACCAGTCTGCAACAATTCCACATCTACTCTGGACATGTCTGATGTAGGATATTTGTCCAGTTGAACTTCTCTCTCACTGCTTTGTTATATCAAACATATCCCAGTGAATTAAAAATGTTTCCCATGTGCTTGTGAATGTTATCAATGCAACAAAGTGACAAATTTTTACCAAAGAGAAGAGTAATGAATTCTTGTCATTATTGTACTTCCTTTTGTTTTTTTAAGAGATCACTTGTCTGAAAAGATGTTATAAACATTGAGGTCTCTGTCATCTACTGCTTGTTAGAGAAAAACTACCCTCTATCAAAACCAGTTTTAAATTGCTTAAAATAACTGAATAATAAGCATAATCTAAAATTAGAGACAGCTTTGTGCAGTAGATGACACAAGATGGTTCTTGGAAGACAGGTAAAATTTTGACAGGTGGAGGTACAGAGGCAAGATATTCTGGGCTAAGAAACTGACACAGGGAAGTAAAGAGTATGTTCATAAAATGACAAATATACTGGTATGAATGGAATGTAGGGCATTGTGGTAGAAGAAGGAAAAACTGTAGATTTTTAAAGTGTATTGAGATCTGACTCCGGAGAGTTTTGAATAATGGTGTAAGGTTTCTGGACCTTGTTCAATAAATAGTAAGGAGAAAAGTTGTCTGTTATTTGAATGTATTTTAAATAAGTTTCTATAAGAGCCAAGGGAAGGTGTACAGTCTAAAGAATAGATATATACCAGATTAAGTCATTTTTCTTAAATAAAATAAATATCTCAACTTTTTAAACATTCTACATAATATTTCATATAAATATTTTTGATATAGAAGCATCTGTAACAATTTGGAACATATGCTTGATATAGTGTTTGCCCAGCTATTTTAAGATGAAATATATAATCACCATGTGTTATACAGTGTAAATCTGCATTGAAAATAAGCACAGTGTATATCATCACTAATAAGTTTTATATATTATTTTTTATTTTAATTTTTAATTAGTTTTTAAGATTAAACGTGATTTGTAGGTACAATTCTAAGAATATAATGATATTCTCTTTAAGTTGTAAGCCTCCTTTCCTTTGCTAAGCAAAATTAAAACAATAATATGACATACTCTTTAATTACTTATATTTGTTACATATTTATTTAGCTGGCTGATGGCTTTTCTCAAATAAGTGGGGTGGGGAAAGTGAGAGAGAGAGAAAATAGGAGCAGATTGTTTGACTTAGCAGTTAAGATGCTCACTTCCTACATCTGGGTACTGGGTTCTGTTTCTGTCTCTGACTCCTTACTGCAGCTTCCTACCAGTGGAGACCATGGGAGGAGTGGGGACAGCTCAAGTAATTGTGCTCCTGCCACTCCTGAAGGAGACCTCCTCACTTTTATCTTCTGCCTCCCACCCCATACCATTGCATGCATTTTAAGAGGAAACCAGCTGATGAGAGCACTCTTTCTCATTCTTAATCTCTATATCTCTCCTAAAAAAAAAAAAAAAATTAAAATAGAAAAGACTTCCAAAAGAGCTTTTAGTGTTCTTTTTATGTACAATTTTTAGATGCCTGCTAAGAATTAACCATTATTTCTAAAATGCTGTGTGGAAGGGGAAAAAATCACTTTAAAAAAATTATGTATTTGCTCATTTGAAAACCATAATATCAGAGAGAAAGAGAGAGCAAGCCATTTGTTGGTTCGCTCCCCAGATGGATTCAACAGCCCAGGCTGGGCCAAAGCCAGGAGCCATGAACTCCATCTGGGTCTCTCACATGGATGGCCAGCATCCAATCACTCGAGCAATCTTGGATTGCTTTCCTGGGCACATTAGTAGGGGGCTGAATCAGAAGTGTAGCAAACAAGACTAGAATTTGCATCCTCATATGGGATGCTGTAGCAGCACATGTGGTTTTACCCAATGTAACACAAGGCTTGCCCTCTATAAAACTTTTTAAAACATATAATCTTAAAATTCGAATACGGCCTTTGTAATTTTGAAATAAACATTGGAGCATGCAGAAGAGCATATAAAACAACTTCGACGCCATTCATTTTTCTACCTCATAGGACTATCACTGGAAACACGTAACGTATTCTCTTGCATATTTCTTCAGTGTTTGAATGCATGAAATATTTTGCATAGTTGGAGTAACATCATATTTTGACTTTTGAATCTCAATAATACATCACATATTTTATCAATATTTTAACCAGTGAATGTGAAACTAATTTTAATAGTTGAAGAAGTTCCACTTAATGGATATATTATAATAATCACATATTTTAATTGATATTATTTTCTTTTTTTCTGCAATATTTATAAATATCAAATAGTTGATATGGTACATTAATAAATTCTTCTAAACTTCAAAAGATAAAATATTGTAAAAAGATATTGATTAATTACAAAAACTACTTAGTGCAAATAACAATAAAAAGTATAAAATTAAATGTTTTATAACATTCAAAGAGAAAAGGCTGTTACTATTTGGCTCATTTTCTTCAGGTTCTTTTTTAATGCAAATATTGTACATATAGTTTGAAAGCATATGTTGCTTTCATTATTCTACATTATGACAGTTTTCTCATAGTCATATACCTTTTATTCATTTTGTAATTGTTTGAATGGCAGCTATCTATTACCTAACATAATACATAATCAAGATTGAAAAGAGAAAGGAAAGTATCTTGACTATACAATTACTTGTAATACCTTTGACTTGAAATAGCTATTTTTAACATTCTGATGTATATCCTTTTAGCCTGTTGTTTCTTCCAATGTATACAAACTTACCAATAAATATTAAAATACTATATATGGTATTCAAGGACTTTTAATTATTCTTATGTGATCTCATGTGCTACTTTTACATAGCATCCATGTCCTAACATCTCCAAAACTATATTTTCAGAATTTCTTCCTTCTCTGATGAATTTATGAAAGAAAATTTTTGAAATACATATGCTATAATTTACAAAGAATATCCCTGGAATATATATGCATATATATCTATATATGTATATATAGATATACACACACACACACAATGTATTTAAGTGTATTTGGATCACAGGAAAATTTCACTGTGTACTGCCGAACTGGTCTCCAGAATTGCTGCCCAAGCATATACTCCCCCATGTGCATCAGGCTCCCCATCCCCATACATCCTCACCAACATTTGGTATTTTAAACACCTCACTACCACATTCCAATTCAGCCTGCCTGTTTGGTCTGTGTAGAAGATAAATGACTTTTGGGGAACAGCAGTGGATTATCATAAATGCTATCAGGTGGTGGTGACTCAAACTGCAGTTGTAGTTCCAGATGTGGTTTCATTGCTTCAGCAAATCAGTAGGAGGGCACTTCAAAAAAACTTGTGAAAAATGGAATTAAAAGATAAGTTAATTTTTGTACAAAATTTTTTGAAATCCATGAATAGTTTTTTTTTCATAATATGCATTTTCTGTGAACCTTTTGAAGATGCTTTGTACTTAAACATAAAATACTGAAAAATATCCCTTGGAATTAGAAATATGACAAATGTACCTAACAGCACTGGAGTGTGGTTTGTGGCAAGTTCAATAAGGTGAGGAGGAGGAGTGGGCAGAGGAGAAAAGGGAAAGGGAAAGGAATGGGAAAGAAGAAAGGAAAGAAAGGTTATTAGAAACATAAGAGGTAGAAAGGAAGAGCTGAGCATCTTTTCATTTGATTATTGTTTATAGCCCTTGCCTATATTCCTGCTAAACTATGGTCTTTATACATTTTATTTGTTGAATCCTTTATTTAATGGCACATTAAATGTTATCTCAAAAATAAAATATTAAGAGAAAAAGTCCACGTATTTTCTGTACCCCAGCAAAAAAACATATAAAATGAACTTTTAACACAATGTTTTATTTATGAAAGCATAACTAAACATTGAATACCCAGGAAGAAATCTAACAAAGGATGTGTAAGAACACTTTAGTGAAAACTGTAGTACATTACAGAGAATTCAAAATCCCTAAATACATGCAGGAATATATCATGTTCATGTACTTCCTGATATATCATTGAAATGTCAATCAATTTCAAATTAATCTGTAGATCAAATCCAGAGATCAAATTCCTAAGAGTAGAATTGATTGTGATCTTTAAATTTTATTTTAAAATGCAATGGGCCAAAAATAAACAAGCCAATGCTAAAGAAGAAGACGGGAGATCCCCAATATTCAACTTTTGTAGTATAACTGAGTGATTCCCCATCATATTTATTTTTCCAATGGTTTTTTTTTTTTTTTGGACAGGCAGAATGGACAGTGAGAGAGAGACAGAGAGAAAGGTCTTCCTTTGCCGTTGGTTCACCCTCCAATGGCACCTCGGCCAGCGTGCTGCGGCCGGCACACCGCGCTGATCCGATGGCAGGAGCCAGGTACTTATCCTGGTCTCCCATGGGGTGCAGGGCCCAAGCACCTGGGCCATCCTCCACTGCACTCCCTGGCCACAGCAGAGAGCTGGCCTGGAAGAGGGGCAACCGGGACAGAATCTGGCGCCCCGACCGGGACTAGAACCTGGTGTGCCGGCGCCGCATGCAGACGGCGCCGCATGCAGAGGATTAGCCTAGTGAGCCGCGGCGCCGGCTTCCAATGGGTTCTACTAGCTGGAATAAATTGCTGCTTGGCTGACAGCTCTCCAGTTATTTGAACTGAATAGTCCTGTGTATTTGTTCCTACACATTCCTGAGCTAACCCCCACCCACTGTTAGAAGAGACCCAACTATTTAGCAAACTTCACATACTTTGACTTTGTTCTTGGTCTTGGGCACATGTCCATCATTTGCTTTCAGTGTATTTGCATTCTGCTTTTTTTTCCTCTCATAATCCCTAAACTTCTTGCCTTTATTTACTCGTTTAACTCTTGGGGTAATATTTTCATTCACACTAATTGCTAACTACTTTGCCTTCATTCAAACGCCCAGTTATTTTGTCTTATGATTATTCTCAACCCATCTGCTTCCCTGTGGACTATTCTTTCAGATATTAACTCCTACCAGACTCATTTGTGAGAAGAACCATGTGGAGCTCAATGGTAAATAGTTGAATTGAGAAGCCTTATACTCATCCAGGTATAAAAAGAGAGTGGTTTACTTGTTTTTTATTTTTTAAATTTTTTATTTAATGAATGCATTTTTACACAGATACAACTTTAGGAATAAAATGGTTCTTTCCCCAATACCCCTCCCCCCTGCTCCCATCCTACCTCCCATTCCCTCTTACATCTCCTTCTTCATTATGGATCATTGTTAGTGTAAGTTTATATACAGAGGACCAATTGTATAAAATGTCTACTATCTACTGCTCTCTATCTAACTCCCTCGCTGATGAATAAGAATTCTACTAATTCCTGTACCTGGTCAATATTCAGTTTGGCATTTTAAAATATTAGCAATATAGTATAAACTGTTGGAGGTACCAGTTTTTTTGTTTCATCTCCCTACTTTATAGGTGAGAACTGGGATTAAGAAACATGCTTGGGGCTGGCGCTGTGGCACAGTGGGTTAATGCCCTGGGCTGAAATGCCGGCATCCCATATGGGCACCGGTTCTAGTCCCAGCTGCTCCTCTTCCAAACTGGCTCTCTGATGTGGCCTGGGAAAGCAGTGGAAGATAGCCCAAGTCCTTGGGAGACCCGGAAGAAGCTCCTGGCTCCTGGCTTTGGATCGGCGCAGCTCCAGCCATTGGGGCCATCTGGGGAGCGAGCCATCGGACGGAAGATCTCTCTCTCCACCTCTCCTCTCTCTGTGTAACTCTGACTTTCAAATAAATAAATAAATCTTAAAAAAAAAAAGAAACATGCTCAAGGTCACAAAGTTAATAAATCGCAGTAACAAGGTTTGAACCTTACTTTATGGTTCTAGAGTCAATAATAATTATAAAAAGCTCTCTTATGTAAGACAATTCTGAATACATTCAGTCTATCTACTATTCATCAAGGGCTCTTATCCAACATAGATGCATGGGCCTCAGGATCTCATACAATCTATGCATTGAAAGCAAATTTATATACATACACATTTTAGAGTCAAGATAGCTATGTCCTCTAAAGTTACCACAAACCTAGAATTAGTGAATACTAAATCATTGCTTGTAACAGAAATTCAGGGTTTCTTTTCTTAGGAAATTACAGAAATAGTTTTTTTTAAATCTCTGGGTACAATATCTGCATAAACAAATTATATACAACTTATTTCACGTGTTTCTGTTTAAAGACACCTTCCTTAACACACACTGCCAATTAACATTGAATCCATGGTCAGCACTGACAGACTGAATCTCACACACGTTTTCTCCATTAGGCCCATCACAACTTCTTGTGCTAGGAAACACTAAACAACACTTCAGCATTATAGTTGGAGGTAATTTTACACAGAAAAATCATTAAAAAAAAAAACACAAATATGTGAAAAACATGGCCCTAAACACACCATGGAAATGATACTTGGCTACAGCTAAAACAAGAGGGCAGAGAGGACATCAGCACTTTGTCCATTTCGGCTAGAAACACGGGCATCAGGCAACTCAGATTTCACTGCCCCTACACATGCTCACATCTGATAATGAACAAAAATGACCTTGAATACTGACTTTGGGGTTGCAAATACATTTTGGCAAATAGGCAAAGTTACATATCTAGAATTTGTAGAATAATGAGGATCACCTGTGTATTATTACCTAGGATGAACACTCTCAAGTATCACCAGATTCTCAAAAAAGCCAGTGACCTCTCATTGCCTATGGTGGGAACCAAGATCCAGAATAATTTAAAGTTCATTTCTGATTCAAGCCAAGAAAACTGAGCAGTATCATATTTGCTTTTGCAGAATCACTTCTATTTTATTTTGGTGGACAGCAATGAGTCACATTGAGGCCCAAGGAAAACTCAAGTATATACATCCTGAAATTCACCTAAAATAAACAAAAAGAATCCCAAGTGACCTAGTGAACAACTGACCTAGTATACAAATCCCATCATTTGACCTCATTAATCAACAGAACATCTGCTTTCATTGAAGTGATGAGAGAGGATGCTATTCCCAATGCCATACAGCGCCATCTCTGTAAGCAAACAGAGTTCCCGTCTGATCCCAAGATAGGAATAAATGCTGTTATCTGAAGCACCTGGCTAATTTAAATAAGAAGAGGACTACAGAACCTACAATGTTTTGTTTCCCTATATATTGGTGGCAGAAAGAAAACTTAGCCAAATTTATGGCCCAGCATCAGCATGAATGCATTTTCCTTTAAATTTTATCTTTGCAAAAAATGTTTTATATCTCTTTCAATTTTCTTACCTTCTTTGCAATTGTATATTTACTAGAATATTGCATCTTAAGTTATTTCTTAAACAAGAATGAGTACACATAAATAATTCTCCATATATATATATTTACTTATAAGCCTTTTAAAAACTTCAGTGAGGAAATGAGAAGTAGCAGTAGAAATATGGTTGCTGGTGAGTTTTCCCAAATAAAAGGACTAAGATTTATTTTCCTCACAAAGTTCTTTTTTGCACCATATGGTAGCACTTCTCAAAGTGTGGCCCCTGTACCAGCCACATCAGTAAAAGCTGAGAACTTGCTAGAAATGCAAATACTTTGACATCATTCCAGACATACAGAATCAGAAACCCTGAGGGAAAGGTCCAGCAACGCAAGTTTCTAGCAAAACCTCCAGGCAGCTGGGACACACACACCACACTACTTTACAGAAAAAGTAAGTATCACACGGGACACTCATGCTGTTTTTCGCTCTAAAGATACACTTCTATACACTTCTAAAGTAACAGTTCTCAACACTGACTATGTATTAAAATCATCTAGGAAGGTTTAAAAAACCATAATGCAGAGGCTGCACCCCAGAATCACGACATGAAGAGACAGGAACCATTTAGTTAAAGCTTCCTAAGTGTCCTGATAGGGAGTCAGCATTGAGCACCGACAGACTGATCCGAAGGAAATTCATAAGATACTGTCATAAAGTCAGTGGCTATCCTTGGCACCTCAGAGTACTTCAGGTTAAATCTTCCTCTAATATCCAAGTAGCCACAGTGCTATTGTAAGAATTAGCAAGCTGTATTGCTATCTCCTTGTATCTAACATCACAAATATCAGATTAAGTCAAAGATTTAAGGGTTTAAAGTATTCGGGCTCTAAAAATACTAGAAGAAAAAGTGCAAAATGTTGATGTGAAAGGCACACAGGAGCAGGAGTAGGAGGATGAGTAAATCCTACTACATAAACAATGGTGAAAAGGCCAGCAAGT